>NC_035436.2:27631503-28231503 GCF_002127325.2 Helianthus annuus
ACTTGTTGTGTGCCTCCACATCCCGTGTTCGCTGCATACAATACTCTTCAATCGTTCTTGTATGCCGACCGACTATGGAACCCAATTCACTGACTTGTTCGATCAGGAATTGAATCTTTTCAGCTTCAGATAAAACAGACAAAGTCTCTGCCAGAGTCGGCCACGAAGGCTCAGGTCCTGAGGAACCAGACTGACCAGCCTGACCAGAAGCACCTGTTGGACCAGTAATAACAAGAGGAGGTCGGACATGTGTACCTGAGAGGGAGTTGCAGGCGGCTGTTGATCAACAGTCACCGTGCGCGTCCCAGAAGACGTCTGAGAAGAAGACATCAGCTCCAGCATCTCTGATGCAGTCAATTGATCACTAACAGGAGGTAGCTGTTGCTCTGGAGCCGTTGAATGTGAATAGAAACAGGAATAGGAGCATCACCAGCAGTTTTCTTTGACTTCTTTGAAGCACGAATACCATGTCTTTTTTGCTTTCCTTTTTCTAATCAAACCAGGAGCGGCAGGGATATAATCCTCATCTTTGTCAGATTCTCTGGTTCTAGCCGTCTTCTCTATTCGTTCAAGACCACGGAGATTCCCCGCGATTATCATAGACCTTACGCATCCCAGGTGGAGGAGGATTATTCATCCTCAGAAGACGAACCACCATCACCAGAACCTCCTTCATCTTCAGACGACGAACTACTTTCATCTATCAACTTCCTCGGCTCATCTACCTTTCCTTTACCTTTGTCAGTCGCAACATCGCCTGACTGACTAGCAAGACCACCAGCTTCACCCTGCACTACCGCCTGTCTCACCAACTACAGTACCACCAGTCTCACCAGCCGTAGAACCAACCACATTACTACGGACATCAGATTCGATGAATACACCTGAACTTCTTCCGTAGCAACATTTACATCAACTTCAACATGTGCTGCAGCACTAGAACTGCCAGCAGATCTCTTGCTTGATGCTTTGATTCCGTGCTTGGCCCCGAGCTGCGTGTTAGCCAAAGCGATTAACCTTGGCTCTTCATCATCAGAATCACTCGCATCTCGACGCCATTTGTTGTTCTGCGGTGCCTCGTAAGTCGGAACATCGAGATGACCAATAAGCTTTCTAATTGGATCCGATTCCTTATACTTGGACATGGACTTGAAAATCAGCAGTGTACGTTCGTTCATCGGATTGACAGGTAGAACATCTGCTTCAGCTTTAGGAAGATCAGGAATCTGATCATCAATCATCATCTGCAAGAATCTAGGATATAGCCAAAACTTCGTAGATGTTCGTTGAGTTGCTGATGGGAGTGGCCTTCGAGCATTTTCTTTCAGATTGTCGAAAAATATAACGTGATATGTTGAACGGCTTGTTCAGAATCAAAGCCGTAAACAATCCCGTTAATTCAATCGGCGACAGATCATATCCAGATCGTTTGTTGCTCAGGCAGTGGATGAGAATATGCAGCAAGAACTTGTATCGAAGCGGCATAAACCCTTTGTTGATCTGATTTGCAAGAACGTTATCGCTGTACCGTAGCCTCATCAGTAAGCCCCGCTGACATTGTAAATCAATAGAAGTAGAATCTTCTGGTTGATCTCCTAGTTGCAAACGTGCTCTGATGGTGTTCTCTGTAATCACCACGGGTTTCTCAGCAACTGATCCACTAATCACTTCCTTGTTATCCACTGTTTCAACCACAGCCGAATTCCAGAACTCCTTGATATGAGACTGATAAGCAGTGTGCTGTGTAGTGATTGCATAGTTGATACGAGCGCGATGAAGATACTCCATTATTCCCGTGAATTCCGGACTGATCTTGCCTTCAGGTTGTAGATAAGCAGCCATGTTATGTCTAGGTTCCGACATAGATTCAACCTCAGATTTTTCCTTCTTCGTTGGCTTTGCCCGTTCCTTCTTTACTTTCGGTGCCATTTCTGTACATCAAAACAATGACACGTAATGAGAAACCAGTCAAACAGTCAACAAGGATTTCACACTTAGAAAAATTTCAATTTCTTGAAAAATTTCTAAGTGTTGAATCCTCGAAGGATGCCATTTAGCCATCGAAGGATGCCATTTAGCCATCGAAGGATTGAAACATGGCTCGAAGGATGACAGACTGTTCGAAAGATGTTTACTATCCTCGAAGGATGAAATTCCTTATCGAAGGATCATCTTTCGAAGGATCATAAATTTGAAAGATATCTTGATCATTCGAAAGGTCTGATCAATCGAAGGATGAATCCTTCGAGAAACTTAACATCTTTCGAGTCTCAATTCGAAAGATATTTTGCAACACATCTTTCGAGGTTGAGAATCAACATCCTTCGTGTTGATTTCCGGCAACACTGTTCATCGGATGATTTTCCGGTGGTCATTTTAAGTTTAAATTCCGGTAACAGTTTTAAGTGGGTTTCAAGTATGTTTTATACCAGATAACAACAACATCAAAAACCCACCCCGGACACTAATCCTAACCCGGATAACAACCACAAACACATGAATCGATTTAGACCAAAACCCAAACAAGTTTCTGTTTAACCCAAACCCACAACCCTTGACATCAAGATTCAAACCAAACCCCTGTTATGAACATTACAAACATCAAAAACTTATCATTAACATGTTTACAACATTAGCACATTACATACATCACATATCATTCATCATTTTCAGAAGTACAAGAACACAGAAAATCAGAATCACATGATCAATGAGTATTATCCTAACACAAGTTGTTGTTTGTAAAATGTATTAGGGTTATCCTACCGAGAATGTTGTTCTAAACTGATAGCCCAAAGTTTGTTTTGATTTTGGCAGAGTTTCGGGGTAATCAGAGGTTTGAGAGATGAAATTTGAAAGGTTATGTTGTAATGAAGAAGATGACACCTTTTTATACTCTAACCTCGAAAGTCGAACCGTCTCGAAGGATCAATGACCTTTCGAAAGATTAAAAGGTGTCTCGAAAGATCAGCCTTGGGTCGAAGGATCCATATCTGGCTCGAAAGATACCAGATATTTGAAAGATCTGGATTGAAGGATACCAGATATTTGTGGGAATCCTCGAAGGATATCTTTCAACCTTATCCATCTTTCAACAAGGTCTTATCAGCTCGAAAGATCAAATTGGTCAAATCCTTCGTTGACCAATTCATCTTTCGACTGAGATGATTGACTTTCATTGACTTTCATTGACCATCTGATCTTTCGAGGGCCATTGCTTTCTCGAAGGATCAGATTCTCACCAACATTTTTGGATTTAGGGAATTTCCAATTCAAACCCTTCAAAAATTTAGAGGTTTTCAGAATTGACCATTTTGAAAAATTGTCCATTATGAAGTTCTGCAAAGGTTAGTTTTATGAAGTATCTCGGCTTGCCAGGTATCGGATCGAGCACCAACATCAGTTAATCAAAAATAATATTAAATTGAAAATGTTTTTGGATTTTTGATAAAATAAAAGACAACAATTTTAATATCCTTTGAATGTTATCAAACGACATCACCGCTAATGTCGTGCTGATATGCACCAAACGACAAAACTGTTTAAAATAATACAATAAAACTAAGCAGTAAATAAATATGTACAAACACAACAATATTTTTGCGAGTTTCTGGAGAAGAGAATCATATCAGCTTGCGGTCTTTTGTCAAAACACATTTCCTTTTAAAATTCTTTTACAGGCGCGGATAAGTATTCTACCACAATTACCGATATTGTTATCCACTTAAACTCAGCGATCAAGTGTAATCATAATACAATGAGATACATTTAAGGTATGATTTATACTTACCGACCGGTGTTCATCCACTCACGACACATTCCCGTATCAAGGTATGCACGAGAGTTCATCTTACTGGGGAGTATACCATTTATCATCCGTTTTTAACGTATATAACATGTGAACAAGTCACTTATTTGAGTTGAAAACAAGCCCTGTGTGATAGAATCACTTATTGATGAGGAACTTGATTTTCGATGCATGAGGGCACAGGAGCAAGTCCGTGAACAGGTCAGTACTTCCGTACAGCAGAGAGACGAACTTGACTCCCGGATAAATGTGATATTTTATCACTTATTTGTTTGGACATGTGATTGTTTATCACTTATTGAGGTCGAATGCAGTATGAGATATGTACACGTATGTATGGTATCATGGTAGAACTAGACTTTGTCTTTTATAGAAACAACCATGATACCCAGATGATAAACAGCATAAACCCCGAATATCTCAGAACCTCGGCAATCTATCAAACGAAATTTCGGTACCAAGACCATATGCCAATGAGCGGTTCCCACGCGGTTTTCAGTTCGTTATGTTTATATCTCCTGCATACTTCAAAACGATCGTGAGTCTACCGGTACATCATTAGAAGAGCTACTTATCATTTTCTTTTCTTTTGATTTCTAGAAACATGTTTCGACCGACCTCTGATGTAATATCATTTTCTCTTATATTACCAAGAAACTCATTTTTGTTTTTCTATTGTTTTTGTGTTTTTCTGAATTTTCTCCCCCTTAAATGCAGAAAGTAAATAAATTAAAGACATATTTTTGTATTTTTGTGGTTTTTCAATGTTTTTGTATTTTTCTTGAAACTTTCTCCCCCTAAAATTCAAAAATAAAATAAAGTAAAAACATATTTTTGGATTTTTGGTTTTAGAAAAATATTTACAAAAACGATTTCCCGATGTCGGTTACTCTTGCTTCACCTTTATGCCGTTTACCAAAAGTAAATAATCGAATCTTGATTTATCAAATGCTTTGGTAAAAAGGTCGGCACGTTGGTGATCGGTATGAATGTGAACCATATCGATAAGTCTCTTTTCAAAGCAATCACGTATGAAGTGATATTTAATATCGATGTGCTTCGTTTTTGAGTGCTGTACAGGATTTCTAGTGATCTGTAAAGCAGCTTCATTATCAACATAAATAGGAGTAGTTAGGAATTCAAAACCATAGTCCCGCATCTGTTGTTGGATCCATAGAACCTGGGAGCAGCAACTAGACGCAGCAATGTATTCCGCTTCACATGTAGACGTAGCCACACATGTCTGCTTCTTGCACTGCCAAGTGACTAGGCGAT
Source organism: Helianthus annuus (assembly GCF_002127325.2). Taxonomy (NCBI): domain Eukaryota; kingdom Viridiplantae; phylum Streptophyta; class Magnoliopsida; order Asterales; family Asteraceae; genus Helianthus; species Helianthus annuus. The sequence continues at coordinate 27,636,587 of NC_035436.2, forward strand.
TGCCTAAGAACTGACATCCTGCTGTAGTTGATTTTCCATCTTTCTTACAGCCGCCGAAATCAGAATCACTGTAAGCCTTGAGATCGAAGTTATCATCCTTAGGGTACCATAACCCGGTGTCAGGGCAACCCTTCAGATAACGAAAAATCCTTTTGACAGCAGCATAGTGAGAGACCTTCGGATTTGCTTGGTATCTAGCGAGAAGACAAGTTGGATACATAATGTCGGGTCTTGATGCGGTGAGATACATTAAGGATCCAATCATAGCACGATAAAGTGAAGAGTCTACAGCATCCCCTTTTTCATCTGGAGTAATCCCGTGATTCTGCGGAAGAGGAGTAGAAATTGGCTTCGAATCGGACATCTGGAACCGGCTCAAGATGTCTCCGACGTACTTGGTTTGATGGATAAAAATTCCAGATTCGGACTGATTAACTTGCAAACCCAAGAAGAACGTCATTTCACCCATCGCACTCATCTCGAATCGATCTTGCATCACCTTTTCAAATTCCTTGCATAACTTATCATCGGTAGAACCAAAGATAATGTCATCGACATACACTTGTACCAACAGAAGATCTTCACCTTTTTCTTTGATGAAGAGGGTACAATCGATCAAACCCCGTCTAAACCCGTTGTTCAGCAGGTAGGTAGACAGTGTCTCATACCAGGCTCTGGGCGCTTGATGAAGACCGTATAACGCCTTGTTAAGTAATAAAACTCTGTCAGGATGTAATGGATCTTCAAACCCCGGTGGTTGCTCGACATATACTTCCTCTTCGACTACTCCGTGAAGAAAAGCACTTTTAACATCCATCTGGTACACCTTGAATTTCTTGAAAGATGCGTAGGCTAGAAAGATTCTAATAGCCTCCAGACGAGCAACAGGTGCATACACTTCATTGTAGTCAATACCTTCGATCTGACTGAAGCCTTGAACAACTAACCTTGCTTTGTTTCGGACAACAATCCCACGGTCGTCCTTCTTGCACTTAAACACCCAACGAGTTCCGATCTTCTTGTAGTTGTCGGGCCTATCAACCAATTTCCATACGCCCAACTTCTCGAACTGCTGAAGTTCTTCTTGCATGGCTTCCACCCAGGAATCATCTTTCAATGCCTCCTTCCAAGATCTAGGCTCTTCTTGGCTAACATAGCAGGCGAAAGACCAATCATTTTGTTGTCACGATTCTCGTATCTCAGCATACAAGCCAGCATTTTCATTATTTCTGATTTGATTCCTTGTCCTTACACCACTGAGAACATCACCTATAATATTCTGCTGAGGATGAATGTTATGAATTCGGGTTTCAGAAACTGGAGGAATTTCAACATTTGACCTCAAGTTATTGATATTTAAATTCCCGATATCATTCTGAAGCTGTTGAGTTGTAGAAGATGATGCATTTTCTTCTTGGATAATTAGCGCAGACACTGGATCCGTTGCTTCTGAAGTACCTTGAACCGGACGCGGTGCTTCACCATCATTTGCATCAACATACTCCTCATCTTCCGATGACAAATTGTAATCGACAGCATCATTAAACACCTCATTTGAAACGAGATTGTTGACAGAAGAAGATGCTTGTGAGTCAACAATGATTGGGCGAGCTAACTGAGAGCCAGTCGCATTCTCGCTTTCAGACAACATTTGAGCAATTGCATTGTCATCATCAAATGTCGGCAGATTAAATGAGTCGAAAAGACCATCATAATCGAACATCCATGGATCTCCAGAAGGCTTCGGAGGATTAGAATATCTTTGAACTCTTACTTCACCCCATTCTTCAATCCTTTTGGTAGTCAGGTTCCATACTCGCAGATTAGGAGTAGCATACCCAAGGAAGTAACCTTCGATAGCTTTGGCACCAAACTTCCCGTCAGGCTCAATCATGGTACATGGTGCTCCAAAAGGTTCTAGATATTCCAAGTCAGGAGTCTTCTTGTGTAGGAGTTCGAAGCACGTTTTGCCATGTCTTTTCACTGTGAGAACCCTGTTTAACGTGTAGCAAGCCGAGGCAACAGCTTCAGTCCAGAATCGAACTGGAAGCTGAGACTCAACCAACATGGTTCTTGCAGTCTCAATTAAGGTTCTGTTCTTTCTTTCAGCAACTCCATTTTGTTGTGGTGTGTACCGAGAGCTGTATTCATGAAGGATTCCTTTTGCAGTGCAAAATTCATCCATAACCCTGTTTTTGAACTCGGTTCCGTTGTCGCTTCGAATTCGCCTCACCTTTAGATTATAAAGATTTTCCAACAAGGTGATCAAATTCTTTAGAATTTCTGGAGTCTCACTCCTGTGAACCATGAAGTCAACCCATGAAAATCTTGAATAGTCATCAGTAACTACCAAGCAGAAAACCTCCCCGTGCACACTCTTGTGTTTGACTGGGCCGAAAAGGTCCATATGCAGACGTTCGAGTGGCATGTTTACAGTGTTAACCTTTTTCAATGGATGTGATTTCTTGATTTGCTTCCCTTTCTGACACGGCACACAGACATCTTGAAGTTGAAACTTCTTCACATTGACACCTCTCACCAAATTGTTTTTGACAAGGTGATTCATTTTTCTGAGGTGAATATGACCCATCCGTCTGTGCCAAGAGATCGTCTCCTTTTCAGTGGCTTTTGAAACAAAGCAAGTAACTTGTTTGGACTGAGTTATTGCTTGGCTCATATCAAGGACATACAAATCATTAACTCTTGGTGCTGATAAGAGAATCCATTCTGCGGGAATCTTGAATCCTGACTTCAGCACATAACAACCGGCATCATCAAAATGCACGGTGAACTTCTTGTCGCAGATCTGAGAAACACTCAGGAGATTGTGATCCAACTGTTGCACATAATTGATTTTGTCGAAACTCACAATTCCATTTGAGATCATTCCCTCGCCGGTGATATACCCTCCTTTGTCTCCAGCAAACGCAACATATCCTCCTCTTATACTTCGCACATCGAAAAGAAGACGATAGTCGCCCATCATGTGCCTGGAAGCCCCACTATCAACAATCCAATGACTATTAATAGTTCCTCCTGGAGCCGCCTGCACATGCAACTAACTTATCAGTTTGAGAGGGGGACCCAAGCCTTTGTGGACTTGGGTCGTCCTTGATCATCAAGGAAGGTGATCTCAATCACTTGATGATTAGGAAAAAGAACTTGTGGTGCTCCCCCTGATTGAATTACCTGTTTTTGTTTCCAAGCTGTTTGTCCTTTACCAGTGTTTGTATTAATTGTTTTAGCATTTACTGGTTTTACAGTTGTAGATTTTGCTTGTACATGTTTTTCTTCTTTGACCTCTGATTTTAAGGCCTTTTCAATTACCTTTTGATTCTTTTGCTTTAACTTCTTTTCCCTTTCTTTCAAGACACGTGGGGCTTGTTTCGGGGAAACTGGTCGTTTTTGGTAATTGATTTCTTGGGGAGCACTCGTTTTTGCCTTCAACTTTTGCAGGTATGGGCAATATCTTACAATATGCCCAACTGTGCCACATTCAAAACATGTTCTCCGCTCTACAAACCTCGGAGAAACATGTTGATGACCAGACGAAGAACAAGACAATGAACTTTGTGATCTAGACGTACTAGGACCTAAATCACATCCGTTGGTGTGTTGGGTGTAATTGTTCTGATCATTTCGTTTTAAAATTCTAACTTGTTTTACAAAATCAACGTTAGATTTATCCTGAAATGTTTCAAGTTTGTCTGAACCAGTGGATCCAACAAAGTTCATTTTTGGTTCTTGTCTCTTAACAGGAGCTCTTTTGTTTTGCACCTTTTGTTGTTGAACCTTAGGTTGCTCAACCCTTGATTGTTGAATTTTAGGTTGTGCAGCCTTAGGTTGAGTAGCCTTAGACTGTTCAACTTTAGGTTGTTGAACCTTTGGTTGTTCAGTCTTAGGCTGCTGAACTTTAGGTGCTTGAGCATTCTTGTTCTGAGCCTTCTTTCCCTGTACCTTACCCTTTCCGGAGTTGACTTGTTGTTTTCGCTCAATTGGTAGTTTTTGGTTTCCGTATTGTTTTCTAATTTGTTCACACGGAATTGGATCACATTGAGTGACTGTAACTTTGCCACCTTTGTTCCCCAAAAACTTATCGGTGCATCCTTCAAAAATTTGCTCAATTAAATCTTGATTTACATTTTTAATTGGAAAATCTTTGTTAGAGTAGATTTTGCTATCTCCTTTGAGCGTATACAACAAGTTATTCCCTTCAGAGCTAACTACAAGGGATTCCATTGCTTTTGACATTTCAGTCTTACTCGGTTTCACTGGTGGATCACACAGAATGTGATTCTCGATAGGAATATCTGTTGTAACCGAGTTAGACTGTTGTTTCACAATTTCTTCAGATTCATCGTCCGAAGAATCAGCATCCTCAATAATGGGAGGACTCTGTTCCTTAACACACGATGAATCTGTCACGTTCTCAGATTCTGATTTACCCGAGGATGATGTACCAGTTGTGAACCCGAGGCCTGCTGCAAAGTCATCTAGACCGAGTGGCACAGTAGGTTCAAAACGGGGCATATCCTCGTCATCAGGCAATTTGGAGTAATTGTGATTCATTGGGGGAGGACATGATTTGTAACCAATACATTTTGCATCCCCCTTTTTCTTTTGAACATCAATAATGTGATCCAAAACATAGCGGGAATTGGAATAGCTTTCCAATTTCTGCTTAATTGTCTCACATTCACATCGAGCTGTTGCTAACTCTACCATTTGTTTTTCAAGTGTGTCAATTAGATTATTGTTAGCATGTTGTTTTCTCAAAACAGCCTTTTGTAATTCAGAAACATCATGTTTTAATGACGCAATTGTTGCTTTAAACTCCTTTTCATTTCTGGTTAAAAACAAGTTAGCTTTGGTTGCTTTAGAAAGATCAACAATCAATTCTTGATTGTGTTTGTGTGTGATTTCAAACTGAATTTCCTTTTCTGCATATTCTAAAGACTTTGCACATTCAATAGGAGCAGAAGTAGAGTCAGAATTAGTATCACATACCTGAGAAGTTTGACCTTCTACGTGAGCCATAAAGGCTGTATGAAAAGAAAAAGATCCATCTTCAGAGAAAAACTGAGCAAGCTTCTCGGAAGTTCCAGCAGATTTCTGGCAAAGAATAGATCTCGTTTTGCATAATGCGTCAGCTTCAGCCAAAAGCTCATCAACCTCCAAATCTAAAGCATCACTTGATAAATCACCAGCATCAAGTGATTCCCCATCCATGCTCCCACTATAACCCGAACTATCTTCATCTTCTGAAGATTCACCAGCGGACACGGGTTCTACTACCTTCTCAACCACTTTAGCATAACATGCTGTTCCACCATTTCCTCCTTCTCCAAGCTGAAGATTCCAGTAGCATATTTCATCAGCTTGAACAACTAATCCACTGTGGGGATTAGTGTTTGTGGAACCAGATGTATTTCCTCCAACGGGAACTATTGATCTGTCAGAATTGTTGTTCTGTTGCTGTTGTGGCTGTCTTTGATTCCTGAAGGGATTCTGAATTTTGACCCGTTCGTTTAAACATTACACATTGAGGACAATGTTTACCTCAAGTGTGGGGATGGGGGAAAATTTCAAAAATGTCTTGTTTCGAAAGCGATCTCAAAAGCACAAGTAACTAAGTCAACGAGGGATGGCACAACCTATTTGGTCGTTTGTCATGGTCAAGTTCAAATTAATAGCATGACGGGTATTTAGCGGGTGGTTATTTGAGAATAATTCGCCTAAGAAACTAGCACGTCATGCATATCACATACCATACCCTTTATATATGTGAGGTTTTGAGCCACTTTTACATCATAGGATTACATATTCATGTTTATTTGTTTGAGTGGACCATTAGTCATGTATTGTAGAACTTGCGACTTTTGATACGTTTGAGACCATAGACCGAATACAAGCACGAGGATGATTAAGGCATTAGGTGAACATTTTCTATTAAAACTATTTATCCATCCTTACCCAAATAAATCCCCTAGTCGCCCACTTTGAGCCTAATCCTTTCGTTTAACCAACCCATTTAGCCCACAACCATTAAACCTTTTCTTTTTAAACCCGTGTGATGAAAATTCGATCATAGGAGTATATGTTTGTATAGTTGTGATTTACTTATGCAAGTTAGGTGGCTTCTGACACTCCCGCTTGAAGTGACCCTTTTCACCACAATTAAAGCAAGTGACATCATTCTTATCAAAACCATACTTGGTGTTGTTGTTGCTTTCCAAGTTGGTTCTCCCCGTCCTTTCCATAAACTCCTTTGCTCTTCGAATTGCACTAGCAAGAGCCCATTTAATATCCATCATTTCAAACTCTTCTTTATCCACTTGCTGATAATCTTCATTGGTTAGATTGATATTCCCAATCTGACCTGCAACTAATCCACAATAAGCACTAACCAAGGTATTCAACATCTCCATATGCTCCTTGGCTATTTCGACAGTGACTTTGGAAAAGTTGGAAGTGTCTAATCTGACTGTGTTCGGATTAGAAGTGGCTTAAAAGTTTGAAGAGTTTCCATAAAACCCTTGCTGTTGCGGTTGTTGCTGCTGAGCTCTGTTTGGGTCTAAGAAAGGCGGTGGTGTGAATTGCTGAGCTATCTGTTGTTGTTGAGAAGAAGAATCTGGTCTTGAATACATCATCGTGTATGCTGAAGGATCAAACTGATTTGTTGTGGAAGGTCCGGTGTTTGAGATGAAAGCTGTTTGAAGCTTCGCGTGTTGAGAGGCTGGTTTTTCTCCACTGATACCACCTGCAATCCCATAGTACATCTCTGGATTCTGAGGAGTTATTGTTCTTTTTGCCTTTAGATTTTCTTCTACATCTTTGTTCTCCAATTTTTGAATTAACTCATAAACGGTGATTGTGTCCAGAACACCATTTTCTTTGAGAATTTCAAGATAACCGCTCCATTTTGCTAGTAAGCTATCAGCGAATCTCTTCACCATTTCTTGTGGAGTGGCAGTGAATCGGAAGGCAAACATCTCGCTCAACAAGTGATGGAACCTTGTAGATAACTCTGCCAAAGTCTCATTCTCCATACACGTGAATCCTTCAAACTCTTTCTTCAGTAATTCTTGCTTGATCTTTCTAGATTGAGCATTTCCTTCACATCGTAACGTGAGCATATCCCACAAGCTTTTAGTAGTCGTGCAGTAAACTAACTGGTGGTAAATGTCTCTGTGAAGAGCTTGTGTGAGAATCATGAATGCTTTCTTTTCTAACTCAAATTTCTTCTTATCATCATCAGACATAGTGCTGTAAGTTTCTGGATTGGATCCTGCAACTTCCAACTCATTTTCAAATGGGGTGAAGAAACACATCCACAGATCTTGACCTTGCCCCTGAACATAAGTTCTCAGCCTTTCTTTCCACCATCCCCAATCATTGATGTGATTTAGCTTTGGCGGTTTTGTGCTTGTTCCAGTTTCACTGTCGTTCTGCATCATTGCTTGAATGCTGCTGCTTTGATTTGTGACCAATGCCCATTGATTTGCAGTTATCATTGCAGCTTGAGGTGGGGCAATAGCCTGCATCCATGCAGTTTTGTTGAACTCTGACGCAGATTGCGTGGCTGATGATTGCGTAGCTGATGATTGTGGAGTCAAAGTTGTTGTAGTCCACGCGGATGGATCCCACTGACCGTTTGTTCCCATTTTATAAAAATTAATATATTAAGTGAAAATTGATTTAAAATTTGAAAAACAAGTTTTTCTTTTTGAAAATTCAATGTTCACAAACTATGTTAATATGTTGAAAAGAAACAAACAGCCGAAAGATCCTGGATCGAAAGACCTGAAAAACACAACTGTTAAACTTAAACAGATAAGGATCGAAAGATAATACTTGTTCGAAGGATCAACAGTGTTCGAAAGATCACTGTTGAATTTCGAACAATAATTTCGAAAGATTCTCCAAGACGAAGGATCCTTATCTTTCGAATAGTAACAGTAGCTCGAACAATATATCCTTCGAAAAGATTCCTTGGCTCGAAAGATAACTCACAGACTTCGAAGGATACTCGAAGGATGAATATCTGTCGAACCTCCTTTGATCGAAAGATAGTCTTTCGACTTCGAAGGATATCTTTCGAACAGATCTGACACAGTTGACAAAAGGTGACAGGTTGGTGAAAAGGTGATAGGTTGGTGGACAACTTTCGGCAGAAAGGTATGTTCAGACCTTACCTTTCTACCAACTCAGATTTGACCAATATTATATTACCTAAAATGGAAGGTTCTTATCCACAAAAACCGGTCACCGGAGTAAGCCGGAATTTGGCCGGAAAGTACCAAAGTTCTTAAAAAAACAAGTTTTTAAGTTACCCAACCCGTCCTTTAACACACCCGGTTAGTTTAGAACACGTTTTTACGTCAAGAAATCCAAGAAAAACACTAAAAACGGGTGCTAAACCAAGTGAGTTTTGTCCAAACACTCCAAAGTCTTGTATAAACTCGGTTTTTAACAAGGAAAAGAGCCACGGCTCTGATACCACTTGTAGGTCCCTCGGAGGTCGAGGTTAAACCTTATCCTTGTTATGTTTAACACTCTAGCAAGTGCGGAATCCAAGCTAGAATGCAAACCGATAGTTTAAATGAGAACAAAAGCTACAAAGAGAAAGAGTAGACACACAAGATATCAAAGTTTTCCCTTGTATTTCAGTGGACACGGTTACAGCCCTTGACCAAACTGAAAATGCTCTCTACAAGACTTGGTTCACTCACATACACTGTCTAACTACTTTCGGATGTCTTGCTGATGTCTAACTGTGAAATGAACCCATACATGGGTATATATACCCCTAACAGATTGATTGTGTCGAAGGATCAGTATGTCTGGTCGAAAGATCATCAATCGACCAGAAACCCTCCGAAGGATCCACATATACCTCGAAGGATGGTATATCCTTCTAGGTCCATTTGTATCCATCGAAGGTTATCCTTCGAGGTCATCGAAGGATATAAACAATCCTTCGATGACATCCTTCGAAGCAATCAAACTTACAAACTGAGTGTTGACTGTTTGGCCAAGTCAAACCAGGAGGATGGTTGACTTGGTCAAACTTACATTCAAACACATAAACAAACCACAAAAGACGTAAACAAGACTAACAAAAGACATCGTTTTATAACATTACAAAATACAGACAAAGTACAGACACAAGTGCACCAACAAAACTGTATATATCCTTTGAAACTGACCGGTCTAAGCTAAGGCTAAGTTAAAGACCCGTTAGGATTCTAATAGGTTGTTATAAACCTTCGTTCCAGAATAGGAGACCAGTAAAAGATACTTGCATTTGTTTGATTGAGGTTTAATACTTGCTCAGGTAAATACTTTTAACTTATTTTCCGTTATACGGGCTTGGGTTACGGTATTTAAAAATACCGCTTGGTTGGGCAATTGACCCCAACTCATTAGTAGTTGGGTATTATCAATATGACACGTTTAAAAATTTGGTTTTCATGGCTTTACGCCTTTGGGAGCTTAATGACCATGTCCCGGATATCCTTGGCATCATTTTACGAAATGGCCATGACCATGACACGCGGGTGTAGGCGTACACCCGACAATGTGTTCATAATTATAAAGGTATAGCCGTTGGCTTTCCCGCCAAGGTTTTATGCTATGTGGTGTGTCTATTAACCTTAAACCTGGCACGACCCGGGCGACCGAACGCATAGTGAACATGTAATTCTTTTACAAGATTTAATTATAAATTATCCCAAGTTATAAAGAGTTTGTGCCATGTGCATTCAAATCAATTTTATTAAACATTTTACAAAAGTGTCGGTTGAATGTATTTACCAGTGTAAACTGATGTATTTTCCCCAAAAGATTAAATGCAGGTTCTGTACGAAATAGGTTGGCCACTCCTTAAGCATCATTAGAGTCTCGCAAGCTTGGGATGCCATATCTGTTGAACAATATTTATATTTTTATTTTGATCCCCTGTGGATTTGTTTTGACTATTCGTGATACTTGGATATTACAATCGATGGTTGAAATATAATCTATCTTTATGCTTCCGCTGTGCATTTATATATTGTGTGGTTTGACTATATTGTTGCCAACTACGTCACGGTAATCCCCCACCGGGCCCACCGGAGATACACGTGGAAATCGGGGTGTGACAGGTTGGTATCAGAGCTAACGTTGAGTGAATTAAACACTATCCTTATGTGTTTAATCTCAATGACACAATTGCACATACTTGAGTCTAGACAAGAACATAAGACAAATTCGAATTGTTATTCCAGTTTGTCTTTTATTGTTTATTGTGATTTAAAAATCTGTTAAGCAGGAAATATGCCACCAGCAATTAGAAGAGGAAGAAGAGGCGAAGGGCCGATCACCACTCATAATGATCACGAGGCCGGACCTTCAAACATGCGAGCTCCTTCCAGCACGAGGAGCGAAGAACCTCAGAGACGTAGAAGAAACCTCTTTGAGCCAGCAAGACGGTCTACCTCACACAATTTGACACCTTCATACCGTCACTCTTTTGGACCAAATTCGGAGAACGAGCCCAGTAACCCTCAACCTTTGTTTATACCTCTCCAGCGATCTGCTTCGCACCGTTCCTATGGCGATCCTACTCCTTTCTTTCAAGGCCGATTTAACCCGGCTGATTGTGTCCAAGAACCAATAGGTTATAACCCTTTAGGACCAGAGGATCACTTTTCCGAAGACAACGCGATGGATATAGACGAGGATACAGATCCCGTCGAGCCTGCAAGAGGTACTCCCAATCATCCAATCGAGATCTCTGATGGGTCATCATTCCATGGAACACCCTATCAAGGTCCCGACAGTTATCAGGCGAGGTTTAACCAGTGTGATTGGTACTTCACACCTTCTCACCACTTCTCGCCTCATGAACAGCAGCAGCAGGATCCCTCCGAGGATTCGCGATTCGTGGCAGTTACGCCACCGCCTCCTCCGCCACCAGTTCATCAAGCACCTCCAGATCCGCCAAGGCGTAGGAGATCAGGCGCGCGGATGTCCACCCGAGGAGGGGAATTTCACTTTAGCACCCCTCACCACTCGAGTGCAAATCATTTTCCGCCATTGCCCGAAGAACCACAATTAGGTGAACCTTCGAGTCACCCTGCAGAGGTGAATTCTGCACCAGTTGCACCACCTCCGCCACCATTTGGCTATGACAATCCGATACCAGCGTACGTCGGTTCCACCGCGTACAACCCGTTTGAGCAGCCGACTCACACTCACTATAATTATGATGCCGACCCATACGTGGTAGCGGCTAATTACAACGCTCTCCATCCCGAAGGACCTTATGGAAATCCTTGGGGACTAGGATACTCAGCTCATGGGTATCCAGCACGTCCTAGACCTCCAGTTCAACAACCGTCGCAGCAGCCACGTTTCTCCCCATCGGAGCAGGAAGAAATCCTCCACCGTCTAAACCGAGTGGAACGAGACTTTGAACAAGAACATAAAAGTAATCGTGGATTCCTCAAAGGCCTAGCAAACCTACTGAAAGGGAGGAAGAAACGAGATCATTAGTCTCTTTATGTACTATAGTATTTACTATTACCATCAAGTCCCTGCGAGGACATTTGTCTTAAGTATTTTAGTCTCTGCGTGGACATTTATCGTGTTTAGTCCCTGCGTGGACAATTGCATTTCAGTCCCTGCGTGGACTTATCTTTTAGTCCCTGTGCGGACATCAATCTATGTATTTGGTCTGTAACGCCTCGCGTTTTTGAACTTTCTATTTATAGCTTGTTGACTTGTACTGTCCTATTTTAGACAATTGTACTCTCAGTCAACTTAATCGAATTTCGAGACTTGAATCATAATAAAAAATTGCATTGTTTTAATCCTATTCTTGTTTTAATACTATGTTATGTTATCGCACTTGAAAGCACGTTAAACTATGTCAAACACGTAAAAATAATTGAAAGATATCCAAATCTCGGTTCTTGAATCAAGCGTTGCCAAGAGATTACCCTAAACCAGACAAAATCGGGAATTCGTACGTTAATTCGGTAATTTTCCAGAAATTTGGATTAAATCAAATAAATATATATATATATATATATATATCAATATTTAATAAACAAATACAATATATATATTTTATAAATATAATATATATTCTTAACACATATATAATAATTAAGTTAATTAATTAAATTAATACTTTAAGTAAATAAATAAAGTTTTTTTTTTCTTGTAATATGAAATGAATAATTAAATAAAAGAAATTTTATTGAATTTAGTTAGTTTAAGCTAACTAGGTTGGTAAATGTTTTGTAACATTGGAAGTAAGCCTAACTCTGTTAGTTTTATGAAGCAAATCACTAACTGAGTTAGAAAACTCAGTTAGTGCAGTTAAGTGTCAAAAAGGAGAACAAAAAGGGGATAAACCCCCTGGAACCAGAATCGAACTCGCGACCTACAGTTCAAACGCAAGAGACTTAACCAATTTATCCTCCTAATAGGAGCTGATATATTGGTTAATTAATTTATTTTATACTGACTTTCCAAAATTAAACTCATGATTTCCCGCCTAACCGAACGCGTGTACAGACGGTCAACACTTTCCATCCTTCTCGATCTCGTGATTTCCGGCCATAATTGCTGACTACCATGTATACGAATCAATCACTGAAGGTTTCCTTTCTCGACACGAAATCACAACCACTTTCCAAGTCCCGAATCTCCTATATATACCCGAGTCTTCCCTTTCGATCACAACACATCTCGACCCACTCTCCTTCTCTCTCGTTTGCAGAATCCATCATTTACCGGAGTTCGATAACACGTCGCCGGAAATCTCAACCGCTCGTCGGAGCATCGCCGGAGAAGACAACCGGAGCCGTCCTCTCGCCGTAATCCTTTCATGAGCACGTTTCGGTATATATCTTTCTTTTTTTTTTAACTGTTTCATACATCTGTGATCAAACTAGCTCGAAGTTCTGATTAAATCACGTTGACTGTGTAATACGGTTCTTTTTGAAGATAATAATGAAGTTCTGATCTAAATTAAGTTAAATAAAAACACGAAGACAACACCAAACTGGACTTGGTCCAGTGGTTTTGCCACCGATTGTTTCCCAAAGGGCGCAGGTTCGAGTCCTGCTGCCCGGTTTCTTCGCTGGTTGTGTTGAACGTTGTGGGTCACTATTGGGCTCAGTTAGGGGCCGGCCTGTTGGGCCTAAATCTTTTTGTTAATTTGTTAACTAACAGTAAAATCAGTATTTTTTTATTAATAACAGAATTATTATTAATAGCAGAAATGTTATTAGTATAAGAAATTTTATTATTATAAATTAATCAGAATTTATATTATTATTATTATTATTATTATTATTATTATTATTATAAATCAGAATTTTTGATATTATATACAATCAAATTATTATTACTTATGACATATGTAAAATCAGAAATTTTGTTTTTATTCTGTTATTATATGTAATCAGAAATATTTCTAAAATTTGTAGATATTTAGAGATTATAATCCTCCAAGATTTAAACTCGGAAATTTTTATACTTGTTATCATCACATTTAATATAAATAAAAGTATTTTAGAAACTATCTATTTTAACAAGATAAATTCAAATATTATGAATCAGTTAGATTAATTACCATATTACTAAGATTGTTATTTTGTTTTAATATTAACCATCACATCTTATTGTTTAGATATTATCATTCAACGAATTAAGATTCCACACTGGTACCAATTTCCATTATCATGTAAATCATTTTACCAATCTTAAATTAACGTATTCCCAAATTACAATAGGGTAAATCTCTTGTGCTTGTTACAACTCCCTTGGATCCAATTCACTCTCTAATCTCTTTTCCAAGAAACGCAACGCAATCTAAGGTGAGTATACTCGATCCCATTTTCGTTTTAAACACATTTGGGTGCAACATGTATTCTCTATTCAAATTACACATCACTTGAGTCTTGTTTTAATCACACTCTATCCACATTTAAACATGAAACAATTTGATGCTTGTTAATCTCTTATGCTATGCAAGTTGAACGTGTTAATCGCAATGCCCTTGAGTCTTGGGGTCTTGCGATGTTGAACGATATGTGAACGATATGTGAACGATGTTGAACGATGTTGAACGATATGTGAACGATGTTGAACGATGTTGAACGATGTTGAACGATGTTGAACGAGATTGAACGAGATTGAACGATGTTGAACGATATTGAATGGCAAAGTAGTAACTTGTATCATTGTATTCATGTTGGATATGAGCACATTTAAACACTTTATTCTACTATACTATGTATCCAACTTGTATACTCGCCAACATATTTTTGTTGATTTTATTTTAATACATGTTGCAGGTTGTTAGACGAAGTTATCAAGAAAACAAGCTAGGATGGCTTTAGAAACCCATTTCAGCAATTAAACAATGCTCGAATTTATGTTTACTACTTGAAACAATGTATAAGCATTTATGAAATTGAATTTAATTCATATTGCCATAATTAGTGTTATGTTGTTTTGAGCAATTTGTTCGTCTCATCCCGATGTTTCCGCCATCGGTTGGGGTGTGACATGGTCCCTGCGTGGACTTGTTTTCTGTAAACCTCTGCGTAGGTATTTATCTATTAAAAAGTCCCGTTTAGGGCAGTATGTAATCTTTTACATGTAATGGAATGTTAAGTTATAAATTTCATTCTGTTATTATATACATTCTTATACGAAATAAATCAAAAATCATTCCTTTTAAATTAATCTACATACTAAATAAAGAATCTTAATGGTGAAACCTAGCCTGGTGTCATTATTAAGACCCGGCCAAAATGGTAAGACCTGATTAAAAGATTTAGATTCTTGTTAACCTCTGTAAACATGTTAACGTTCTTGGCAGATGTGATTCGTTAAAATCACACGCGTCATTCTTATATACGAATCCATCAAGGGATTCCAAAACCCAAATTAATGGTTGGTAAATCATGGGTTAAGTCGTCAATAAAGATAATCATTATTAAACATCCATTAGTGATGTAGTGCCTACGGGCCATACTTATTGTCATATAAGACAAAAGACAGTTGTAGTCTATCTCCCTGTTAGAAAAGGTAACAGAACTATGGTTCAAACCTTCATGCCTTGATTCTCTAAAATCCCGGCTTATATTATAAAACGTCCTTGTGACTAGGATTTTGTGCCACTGACAATATTGTTTGTAATTAGGATAAGTTATATTCAAATCCTAAAAGAAAGTGAGTAACAAATTAACCAGATATTGTCTATGTTTACCATGGTTAATGAATTGCCATAAAAGACAATTCCATAATAAACTCCTAAATAAAACTTTGTCATTATCTTCTGTAGCAGATTCGAGTTTGCAATGGCTGACCCAAGTGGAGTTAATAGTCAATCAAAGGAGGATGAAAATGATAATGCCCAAATTCACATAACGGGCGCTGAATTGAAAGCTTTGGTAGACAACACTGTGAAGACGGCCTTAGATCGTCAATATGAAGAGTACAGTGAGTCTCGAAGCAGGACCTTATCTACACCACACACAAAGCCAAGAACCCATTCTAAATCTCACAGCAAACCACCCTCGACTCCGGCTAAGCCTAAGAAGGACGACGATCGACACTCATCCAATGAGAATAGTGTCCGTCCTAAGGAGAAAGTGTTCGATAATGCATCTCGCGCCAAGGGTTGCACCTATAAGTATTTCGTTTCTTGCAAACCCCGAGATTTCACTGGGGAAAAGGGTGCTGTGGATTGCATGACCTGGTTAGACGAAATGGACACAGTTGTGGACATAAGTGGTTGTGCTGAGAGGGATGTGGTGAAGTTTGTATCCCAGTCGTTCAAGGGTGAAGCCCTAGCGTGGTGGAGATCTCTGGTTCAAGCCTCTGGGAAGGCTGTTTTGTATAGCATGACATGGGAGGAATTTATCGCTCTCATCAAGGAAAATTACTGCCCTCAGCACGAGGTTGAGAAGATCGAGTCTGATTTCCTATCGCTGGTCATGAAGAACCTGGACTGCCAGGCTTATCTCACGAGTTTCAACACTCTGTCAAGATTGGTTCCGTACCTTGTAACACCGGAACCCAAACGGATCGCGCGCTTCATTGGGGGTTTGGCCCCAGAAATAAAAGCTAGCGTGAAGGCTTCTAGGCCTGCTACCTTAAGATCCGTGGCAGATATATCTCTGACTCTCACACTAGATGCAGTGAGACAGGGATCGTTGAGAAGTGCTGATAGTGAGAAGAGGAAGCGTGAAGATGATGATTCACGGAGGTCTAGCAAGAAGCACCGGGGAAATCGTGACCACAAGAGGGGGGTCAGAGAACAAAAAGAATGATCGACAGTCGGGCGATAAGCCCATGTGCAAGGTCTGTCAGAAGCACCATTTTGGAAGGTGCAGGTTTGAAAAGAAATCCCAACCGAAGGCGTGTGGGATATGCAAGTCCTCTGAGCATAGGACTCTTGAGTGCAAGAATCTCAAGGATGCAACTTGTTATAGTTGCAATGAGAAAGGGCACATCAAGACTAACTGCCCGAAGATAGTGAAGAAGGCTGAAGATGGGAAAAAGACCAATGCGAGGGTCTTTCAGATGTATGTTAAAGAGGCTATCCAGAACGACAACGTCATAACCGGTACATTCCTTACCAATGAAGTATTCGCAAGAGTGTTATTTGATTCTGGAGCAGATAAATCCTTTGTGGACGATAAGTTCTGCAAGTTATTAAAATTGCCTGTTAAAACCTTGAATGTGAAATATGAAGTAGAACTAGCTGATGGGACTATGGGAACAGTTTCAACTGTTTTAGATGGATGTGTTATATCCATTAGGAATCACTCATTTCCTTTATCCATGTTACCCTTTAAACTCGCTGGTTTCGACGTAGTATTGGGTATGGATTGGTTATCGCATAACCAAGCCCAGATTGTATGCAACAAGAAACAAGTGGTAATCAAGACTTCTTCTGGAGAACCATTTACCATCCAAGGAGATACTCAACATGGATTGCCTGCACATGTAACTATGTTAAAGGCATCCAGATGTTTGAAGAAAGGATGTGTCATTTATATGGCACATGTGACTATCGGTGAGGAGAAACCCAAAATTGAAGACATCCCAGTCATCTCTGACTATCCTGAAGTATTCCCGGAAGAACTGCCTGGTTTGCCACCAGACAGGCAAGTAGAATTCAGTATCGACATCATACCAGGAGCCGCGCCTATTGCAAGAGCACCGTATAGATTGGCACCCACGGAAATGAAAGAATTGAGGACGCAGCTAGATGATCTGCTGGCCAAGGGATTTGTTAGACCAAGTTCATCTCCTTAGGGAGCACCAATCCTGTTCGTCAAGAAGAAAGATGGTTCGATGCGCCTATGCATCGATTACCACGAGCTGAATAAAGTTACAATCAAGAATAGGTATCCTTTGCCCAGGATCGACGATTTGTTCGATCAGTTGCAAGGAGCGAGCTATTTCTCCAAGATTGACCTACGGTCAGGCTACCATCAATTGAAGGTCAAGGACGAAGATGTGCATAAAACTGCGTTTAGGACTCGTTATGGTCATTTCGAGTTCCTAGTGATGCCTTTCGGGCTCACTAATGCACATGCCGCATTCATGGATCTCATGAATCGCGTTTGCAAGCCTTATTTGGATAAATTTGTCATTGTCTTCATCGATGACATCCTCATCTATTCAAAGAGTCAAGCTGACCACGAGAAGCATCTTGGATGCATTCTTAAATTGCTTCATCAAGAAAAGTTGTATGCCAAGTTCTCTAAATGTGAATTTTGGCTACAAGAAGTTCAATTCCTTGGACATGTTGTGAGTGAACGTGGTATCCAAGTGGATCCTGCCAAAGTTGAAGCCGTCATGAATTGGCAGGAGCCGAAGACACCTACGGAGATCCGCAGTTTCATAGGTCTAGCAGGATACTACAGACGCTTCATCGAAAACTTCTCAAGAATTGCTGCACCTCTAACTTCCTTGACTAGGAAGAGTATAAAGTTCAATTGGGGCCCTAAGCAGCAAGAAGCTTTCGATATCCTAAAGCAAAAGCTGAGCAATGCTCCAGTGTTGACATTGCCGGAAGGAATGGAAGAATTTGTCGTATATTGTGATGCATCGCACACCGGCATGGGTTGTGTGCTTATGCAGAGGGGCAAGGTGATTGCCTATGCGTCACGACAATTGAAAGTGCATGAAAAGAATTACACCACCCATGACTTGGAGTTGGGTGCCGTTGTATTTGCACTAAAGCTTTGGAGGCATTACTTATATGGCATTAAATTTGTGATCTATTCTGATCACAAAAGCCTTCAACATCTATTCAATCAGAAAGATTTGAATATGAGGCAGCGACGTTGGATGGAAACTCTGAACGATTATGACTGTGAAATAAGATACCATCCAGGCAAGGCCAATGTAGTCACAGATGCCTTGAGCAGAAAAGAAAGGGTGAAACCAATAAGGATCCATGCCAAGAGCATTGAAATCAAGAACAGTCTGAATGAACGATTGTTAGCTGCACAGAAGGAAGCTGTGTTAGAAGCTAACTATCCAAACGAAAAGCTAGGAGTAACTGAAGAGCAGTTATCCTATGGCAAAGACGGAATTCTGAGATTGAATGGAAGGATATGGGTACCTGTTTATGGAGGTCTTCGTGACGTTATCCTTCAGGAAACCCACAGTTCCCGATATTCCGTTCATCTTGGTGCTGATAAAATGTACCAGGACTTGAAGGCAAACTTTTGGTGGATAGGCTTGAAAAAGTCTATAGCCACCTACGTAGCAAAGTGTTTGACTTGTGCGCAAGTGAAAGCTGAGCATCAAAAGCCGTCAGGCTTGCTACAATAGCCTGAATTTCCCGAGTGGAAATGGGAAATGGTGACGGTGGATTTCATCACCAAGTTGCCAAAGACAAAGAAAGGAAACGATACAATATGGGTAATAGTTGATAGACTGACTAAGTCAGCACATTTCCTACCCATAAAGGAGACTCATAGCTCCCATATATTAGCTCAGTTGTTTGTAGATAAGATTGTAGCCCTTCATGACGTGCCCGTGTCTATCATCTCTGATAGAGATACCAGATACACGTCACACTTTTGGAAAAGTTTCCAACAATCTTTGGGCACACGATTGAATTTTAGTACGGCTTACCACCCCCAGACAGATGGACAGAGTGAGCGTACTATCCAAACGTTGGAAGACATGTTCCGTGCATGTGCGATCGACTTAGGTGGTAGCTGGGATAACCACCTGCCATTGGTCGAATTCTCCTATAACAACCGCTACCATACCAGCATTAAGGCTGCACCTTTTGAAGCTTTATATGGTAGAAAATGTAGAACGCCCGTTTGTTGGGCAGAAGTTGGAGATGTCCAGATGACAGGACCTGATATAATATTCGAAACAACGGACAAGATTGTCCAAATTCGTGATCGATTGAAAGTTGCCCAAGACAGGCAGAAAAGCTACGCAGATTTGAAGCGTAAGCCTTTCAATTTCGAAGTAGGCGACAAGGTTTTGCTTAAGGTATCACCGTGGAAGGGGGTGATGCGATTCGGTAAGAAAGGCAAACTAAGCCCGAGATATATTGGACCTTTCGAGGTAATCGAACATGTCGGATCGGTTGCCTACAAATTAAACTTACTAGAAGAGCTCAGTGGTATCCACAATGTGTTCCACATCTGTAACTTAAAGAAGTGTTTCGCTGACGAATCGCTGGTTATACCGCATACAGATGTACACATCGATGAGAGCTTAAAGTTCGTTGAGAAACCTGTGTCGATCGAGGATCGACAGGTTAAGAAACTTCGCAGGAAGTATATACCGATTGTGAAGGTAAAATGGGATGCCTGTAGAGGTCCCGAATACACGTGGGAGGTAGAGTCCACGATGAAAGAAAAGTACCCTCATTTATTTCAATAAATCTCGAGGTCAAGATTTCTTTTAAGGGGGTGAGGATGTAACACCTCAAAATTTTGCGTGCAATAATGTATTGACACGTGTCTTAGGTTTACATGTTGTGTTAAATACTAAATAAAAGGACTAAAGTTGACAAACATTGAAAGTATGCAGATTCGAGGGTTAAAAATGTCAACAAGGGATAATTATACTGTACGGTAACCCTAAATGATGCTCGTACCTTCAAACAAATGAATCATGGATCGTACGGAACGAAATGTGGAAGAAAGTGAGGAATTACAAACTACAGGGGTCGAATGCGTTAACATGTTTAAGTTCTACCTCTGAGTGACCTTTTGACAAACCCGAAGCTTTGTAACGGTTAATTATGCTCACTCGAATACTCGTCAAAAATTTCATAAAGTTTCGTTATCGTATGAGCAAGTTGTGATCAAATTCGTATGCGAGGGATTAAAACGTCAACGTTGAAAGTTAGGACTTTTCGGGTAACAATAAAGTTAACCGGGGACTTAACGAAATGGGTATAAGTCTTGAAGCCCCTAAACGTCAATTTTGAAGGCTCAATATGCAAGAAAATGATGGCCAATCAGAGTTTGAAGAGCCAAGGATCAAATCGCAAAAATCAAAAATTGAAGATCTGGTGCAGAAGGGGGTCGCGCGACGCGAGGCCCAAGGGGGGTCCTTCGCGTCACGCGAGGGCCTGTCTGGTCGTTTTTCTTTTGCTCCATGCTTGCCTCTTCACTCTAAACCGACTTAGATCCATTAATGCTGCAGCATGGGCGCCCCCTACATGCTTTAGGGCCCTTAGGGACACTTGTTGATGATCAATGAGCATGGGTAGACTTGGTTGTCAACAATCTAGTGCCTTATGAACACTATATAAAGGCGTTCATGTACAACAAGTTCTTCACACCTTTCTCTTGCACTTCTGATCATTTCTGGAGCTCCAAAGCAAAACTAAGCCATCCCTAGTCGTGCATAGGACTTTGGTAAGCACCCTTAACTTTTCTTAGTTGAGTTTTTGGTTAGTTATAGCTTAAAAGTCAAACCGTCGTAATTAACGGTTGACTTAACGGTTAATCACAAATGGTCCAGTGATTAGCCGAATCAAAGGTAGTTAATTGTTGGTAATTATGTGGGCTTTAAACCCTTAAAAGGGCACCCTCTGATTCCCACTCTAACTAGTCCGAATGTCGAGTCAAACTTGCTTAGAAAAAGTCAACAGAATGCTAAATTGCGATTTTATGCATAATCAGTAATATAGTTGGCGTGTAACCTGTTTTAACACTCATATAACATGATAATAAGTATATTAACTAGTCTAAGCTTGTTGGATCCGACCGTTTTCTGTTTTGACCCGGTTCGGAACCGAAAGTCGCAAAACTTTGACTTTTGCTTTAACCTCAGTTCTGACCCGTTATGGTATGTTTTAGATATGCCTTAGGACTCTTTTAGGACCAGATTACATGATGGTATAACCCTCTGTGACCGGTTCGTTGTTTGTCCGAGTCTTTTACACATTTCCGTTAAACGCCTAAAATTGACCATAACGCCCTTTTTACTTTAAAATGAGAATTTTGGACATGTGAAAGGACAATGACCTTAGTTACTGATTTCTAAGCATGTCCCTAAAATTTCACATCAATCCGAGGTCTAGAATAGTAGTTATGCTAATTAGCGCAATTACGGAAACTTTAGTAATTTAACGGCGCAATTAGCATAAAGCCTATCTAAACCCAAATTTCGACACCAAACCTTTTACACACTGATGTAAAATAATATTTTGAGATTTTTAACTATTTTTAACCTGCTCATAACCTGCGGTTATGGCACGGGTTCGGTAAATACCGAATATACCCTTTTCGGACATAACTTGAGTTCTACATGGTCTTTTGACCCGATTCCAGTTGCTACTGATTTTAAATAATAAATAAAGTATTTTGAACTTTATAAACTGTTCGGAAAACTCAGATTTTCTGTAGAACTCGGGAACCTCATTTAAAATGACCAAAATACCCCTACGGGGCGTATATTGAAATTTAACTCATTACGGGCATTATGGAAGGTATCCTACTGATACCACAACCTCTTTAGAGCATATTAACTTAGAAAACCTGTGTAGGACTCTTACGGTTCCCCGTTACGTCTTTTGCGCGCGCGGTTCGGTTTATGTAACTAGTTTACATAAACTAGCCGAAACGGGTCAAACCTTATCGTTTATACTTCAAAATCTAGAGTGTGGTTATTATACCCATATAAAACAAGTCTTCAAACTTGTAGGGTCCAAACCACATTCCATTCCCGGTTTTCGCCTTTCACGCGATTAAACCGTATATATCCTTTGAAACTGACCGGTCTAAGCTAAGGCTAAGTTAAAGACCCGTTAGGATTCTAATAGGTTGTTATAAACCTTCGTTCCAGAATTGGAGACCAGTAAAAGATACTTGCATTTGTTTGATTGAGGTTTAATACTTGCTCAGGTAAATACTTTTAACTTATTTTCCGTTATACGGGCTTGGGTTACGGTATTTAAAAATACCGCTTGGTCGGGCAATTGACCCCAACTCATTAGTAGTTGGGTATTATCAATGTAACCCGTTTAAAAATTTGGTTTTGTTGGCTTTACGCCTTTGGGAGCTTAATGACCATGTCCCGGATATCCTTGGCAGCATTTTACGAAATGGCCACGACCATGACACGCGGGTGTAGGCGTACACCCGACAATGCGTCCATAATTATAAAGGTATAGCCGTTGGCTTTCCCGCCACAGTTTTATGCTATGTGGTGTGTCTATTAACCTTAAACCCGGCACGACCCGGGCGACCGAACGCATAATGAACATGTAATTCATTGACAAGATTTAATTATAAATTATCCCAAGTTATAAAGAGTTTGTGCCATGTGCATTCATATCAATTTTATTAAACATTTTACAAAAGTGTCGGTTGAATGTATTTACCAGTGTAAACTGACGTATTTTCCCAAAAGATTAAATGCAGGTTCTGTACGAAATAGGTTGGCCACTCCTTAAGCATCGTTAGAGTCTCGCAAGCTTGGGATGCCATATCTGTTGAACAATATTTATATTTTTATTTTGATCCCCTGTGGATTTGTTTCGACTATTCGTGATACTTGGATATTACAATCGATGGTTGAAATATAATCTATCTTTATGCTTCCGCTGTGCATTTATATATTGTGTGGTTTGACTATATTGTTGCCAACTACGTCACGGTAATCCCCCACCGGGCTCACCGGTGATACACGTGGAAATCGGGGTGTGACAGAGGAATGAAAGGAATACGTTTAAGGGATCTACCAGAAAATATCTTTGGGGTAAAAACCGAAGCCTGGGAATTTAAATTCGTGATGGAAATCGTAGTGGAAGCTGATAAAGCTTCACATATGATATTTCATAGTTTTGATGGATTAGAGAGTAGTCTCATCAAGAGTTTAAATCCATGTTTTCTAAAATCTACACAATCGGCCCTTTGCAGTTGATGTTAAATCAGATTAGAGAAAAAGAATCCAAAAATTCGATTCTTCGTGGTTATAGTTTATGAAAAGAAGAACCCGAGTGCCTCTAGTTGCCAGTGGCGAAGCTTGACCCGAATGACCGGGGGATGGGGGGGTCGAAAACGTAAATACCCAAAAATTTCTGTAGAACCGAGGGGTCGGAAACGTATATACCCAAAAATTTCTATACGAAAACTACATATATAACACTACTGAACGAAAAGTTTGAGGGGTCGGGCGCCCCCCGGTCCCTTCTATACTTCGCCGCTGCTAGTGGCTCCAGACAAAGGAACCAAACTCTGTGGTGTATGTCAAACTTGGAAGTTTGGCAATGATGTCTCAAGGCAAAGAAATTATAGGAAGGTAACTGAGAAACAAGTGAAGAATGTAGTTCAAATTATTCAAACTTGTATATTCAACATTAAGAAGAAAATACAAGATGAGAATGTTGTTGTTGCTTTTGTTGCTGGTGGTGCTCTTGTTGTTGTTGTTGCTTCTACTATTGATTGATGTTGATGTTGATGTTGATGTTGATGTTGATGTTGATCTTCTTCTTCTTGTTGTTGTTACTGTTGATGTTATCACAGTTGTTGTTATTGTTGTTGTTGTTGCTGCTGATGTTGTTGTTGTTACTATTGTTGTTGATGTTTTTGTTGATGATGATGATGATGATGTTGTTGTTGTTGCTTCGACTGCTGATGTTGATGTTGATCTTCTTGTGTTGTTAATGTTGTTGTTGTTGCTGCTGCTACTTGTGTTGATGCTGTTGTTACTTTTAATTTATAGGTTTGTTGTTTCTATATTTAAATAATAATAATTAAATAAAAATACCAATATTTGATTCATGTTTAATATATTCATAAAATAATAACAACTAGTATTTAGAATCCGTGCTTTGTGACGGGGCCGTTGAGCCGAATAAAAAGTAAATGTAAAAAATGTTGAACCACGTACGCGCATTGTAGCGTGTTAACTTACAAAAATTAAACTAAAACTTACAACAAAGAAAATAATAACTAAGTTGGCTTAGGATCCGCAAGTTATGTCAAGGCCGTTAAACCACCAAAAAATAGACATAAAAATTTGAACCACACACACGTGTTGCAACATTTTTACTCACAGAGTTTAGACCGAAAAATAAAATATCAATTTTATAAAAGATGGAAATTATAATGGGCCAAAATTAATAGTGGAAAAGTGTTAGAATGAATAATGAAAAGTGAAAACTAAAGGGGTTGAAAACTAAATGATGAAAATTAAAAAGGGTTGATAAATAAAAACTAAAGGGTTGATATGTATAAAATAAAATTTGAGTGGTCAAAATATGTAAATAAATTTCATAGTAAAAAGCTCTCCCAAAGTATTTTTGCTAAAGTGTAAACTGCAATTTGTGTCCCTAGACTTGTCAGGTCGAGACCCCAAAGTTAGAATTGTGTTTATTGAGTCTCGGGCTTATTAAAAACGCTAACATATGAGTCCACCAGGGCAACTTCTGTTAGTTTGACCAAGGTTGGCCGTTAATGGGTGGGTAATTTCGTCATTTTGGCAATAAAAACCCTCTAAAATATATTAGAAACTCATTGCAACCCTCATTTGATAACCCCTTTGTAAGTCAAGACCCTGAACAAAGCCCAAATCCTCTCATTGTTCCTAAAACCTTCGATCAACAGAGGAGATGGCAGACTTGTACTGGCGAACTCGTGGTGAAAATGTTTGTTGCGATCTTGAAGAGTTATACGGTAAGTGTTTTCTTGTTAAATTTGGATGTCTTGCATGGGTTATCTTCAGATTCACTGATCATGGGTTTATCTTCAAATTACCGGTGATAAACCAAAGTTTTGTACTCTAAAAGTTCATCATCGGGGTAAGTTTTCTGATTATCCATGAAAGGAGTACAACAATGGTAAGATAAGTTGTGTTCATAATGTATATAATGAGCAATTGCATTTTGATGTCCTGGACCTATTATGAAAGAAATCGGATACTTTGTAGATGATGTGTTCTATTAGTTTACCAAGAATCCTCATGTTTGTGTGGATTTTGTGCTTAGGCAGCTTACTGTTGAAGTTGATTTAGGACATTTGTGTGATCTAGCCAGTAAAGGGTATAAGCTTATTGACCTCTATGTTAAAGTCGGTCCTTCGAATGTGATGAGGGAATCCTTAGACGATGTTGAGACATCACACAATGATGTTCCAAACGAAGTAACCTCTTGTAAGGCAATTGTTGTTGTTGAAAACGTAGACTTTGTTAAAAGTTAATGTTTTCCTCTTCAAGCAACCCATTTCAAGACCAATTATAACATACTGAAGAAGTGGATGAGTCTGAGAGTGATGAAGATGATGTAAACTATGTTGCTGAAGAGGATCCTGGTAACATAGAAGGGGATTTTCAAGTAGACATGGAAAATTTTAGGCATGTTCTGACATTGACCCAGAAAAAGTCCATGACACAGTTGCGGATGCAAGAAATATGATTGTTGATCTTGACCTTATGCCGGAAGACATAACATGTGATATAGATGACTTCAGTGAAGGCGATGATAATTGCAAGATTTTGGAAAGGGTTGCTAAGAAAGTTAGAATGGAGAATAGAAAATATGTTGAAGTTTGTGACTCAATGCTACTATTTTATGCTGGTCAGTTGATTCCCACTAAGAAAAAATTGAATGAACTGGTGAAAACATATGGTGTTAGGGCTGGGAGGCAAATTTACACTTTGAAGAATGCGAATTTAAGGACAGGATTGTTTGTTTAGGTTCAAATCCGAGTCTAGTATCTGGTTCAATTGTTGAGGGGCAAAAATAGAATTACAGGGGTTTATGGTTAAAACATGATAAAAGGCACAGGAAACCCACTTGCCCTTTTGTAGTTCACATCTCAAGAAAGACTAGGGAAGATTCTTGGTGCGTGAAGACCGTCTAGGATCAACATCATTGACTGCCAACAAGAGAACCATATTTGTACACAATGAGTGTTATGGACAAGGAGATCCAACCATTGATTGAATCCAACCCAGATATGCCTTTGGTTATTATTCAAGATACAACTGCAAAGAGGCATCAATTGACTGTTTCAATTCATAAGGTTTTTCGGGCTAAAAGGATTCATCAACAACTTTCAAACATTTAAAAACCTCTTACATAACTCTACTTAGACAAATAGTACACAAAGATAATCTAACTAAACATCAACAGCATCTTCAAAACCATCACCTCCTTAGCTTTCTTGATTGCAATTTCATCCTTAATTTCAATCAACCACAATAATGTGGGGATTACGTTGTCACATCCAGGACAAGATTCCTTATCATCCCACGATTTATATCCACAGCCTCCTAACTGTTAACCTAAGTAAGTTAATTTTACACTATGCAAAACAAAACCATTAACATTGTTCGTTAGCAAATAACTTAATCAAAAGAGTAACATTGTTCAGTCTATACTTACACAACACAAGTAGCGAGGATCTGGATTAGCTATACTCCCTAGATGCTTTTAGCAAGTAGACAAATCATATGAACAGATGATGTCGGATGGCTCGGTCCTACGATTGGGTTTTCTCGATGAATTAGCGGAAGAGTGTTGAGACACTAATCTTTGTAACATCGTTGCTAATGGGTTTGTTTTGTCGACTAGGAGAAAAAGCAACACTTAACAGATCCAAAGCTAGGGCTCCAGTTTTAACAATTATCGAAACCAAGGGCAAAATGGATAATTCACACAAAAACAAACGGCCAGCCTTTGGTCAAACTAACAGAAGTTTCCCTGGGGGACTCATATGGTAGTGCTTTTAATAAGTCTGGGACTCAAGAATCAAAATTTTAACTTTGGGGTCTTAACCTGACACCGGCCAACTTACTCTTTGCTAAATTAAGGATGGATAATATCAATAATGAAATTAATATTTATTCAACAATCTTCATAAATAATAACTATTATCAATAATAAAATTCGTATTTATAATATGTCTTGTGTTATGAACAAGCCTAATAGCAAGAAGATGAGAAGAGATAATTGGGAGAGAAAAGATGTTTATTATTAATGGGTGTATCATACACAATAGAATACATGGACTATTTATAGGGGTAATAAACTTGGAGAACAAGTTGGTTTATATTAGGAGTTGATAATCTAAATATATTCTTTATAATACTCCCCCTGATTATCAACTTCATACGCTTAATGCTGCCTCATTAAAAACCTTGCAAGGAAAACCCAATGGGACAAAACCTTGACTAAGGGAAAAAGAGTGCAGCGCGTATTATCTCCCCCTGATGATGATCACTTATGCTCCTTGAGTCGACGCATCCCGATCCCATGAACTAACTTTTTGAATGTTGAGGTTGGAAGTGATTTAGTGAACAAGTTTGCCAAATTTTCGCTGGAACGAATTTGTTGGACAACAATATCTCCATTCTTTTGTAGATCATGTGTAAAAAAGAACTTTGGCAAAATGTGCTTTGTTCTATCACCTTTGATGTATCCTTCCTTTAGTTGAGCAATGCAAGCTGCGTTGTCTTCATGTAAGATTGTTGGTCCCTCATCTCCCGAAGAAATACCACAAGATCCACGAATGTGTTGCATTACAGTTCTTAACCAAATGCATTCTCGACTAGCTTCATGTATCGCCAATATTTCTGCATGATTAGATGATGTGGCTGTGATTGTTTGCTTTACCGAACGCCATGAAATTGCAGTACCTCCACTTGTAAATAAATATCCAGTTTGAGATCGCCCAGTGTGAGGATCAGACAAATACCCTGCATCTGCAAAACCAACCAAACCTGTTTTTGATTGATTTGTAAAATACAAACCCATATCTTTTGTACCTTGAAGGTATCTAAATATTTGTTTTACCCCATTCCAATGCCTCTTTGTTGGGCATGAACTATATCTTGCCAATAAATTTAAAGAAAATGATATATCAGGTCGTGTATGACTAGCAAGAAACATTAGTGCACTAATTGCACTTAAATATGGTACTTCTGGACCAAGGATTTCCTCTCCATCTTTGGGAGGTCGGAATGGGTCTTTTTCTACATCAAGCGGCCTTACAACCATTGGAGTACTCAATGGATGTGATTTTTCCATATAAAATCTTTTTAGTAGTTTCTCTATGTAAGTTTCTTGATGCACAAGGATTCCACCCTTAAGGTGTTCAATTTGTAATCCAAGACAAAACTTTGTCTTTCCAAGGTCTTTCATTTCAAATTCTTTTTTCAAGTATTCAACTGCCTTTTGAAGCTCCCCTGGATATTCATGTCATCAACATATACGGCAATTATAACGTATTCAGATCCTGACCTTTTTATAAAAATACACGGGCAAACAGAATCATTTTTATAGCCTTCTTTCGACAAATACTCACTAAGGCGATTATACCACATACGCCCAGACTGTTTTAGCCCATATAATGATTTGTTTAGTTTGATTGAAAGATGTTCTCGAGAACTAGATTTACATGGGTTTGGCAATGTGAATCCTTCAGGAAGTTTCATGTAAATATCAGTATCAAGTGAGCCATAGAGGTAGGCTGTCACAACATCCATTAGACGCAAATCGATCCCTTCTTGTATTACCAGACTAATAAGATAACGAAAAGTTGTCGCATCCACCACTGGAGAATATGTCTCCTCATAATCAATTCCAGATCTTTGCGAAAATCCTTGTGCTACTAATCTTGCCTTGTATCGTACAATTTCATTTTTCTCATTACGTTTTCGCACAAAGACCTATCTATATCCAACAGGCTTTACACCTTCAGGTGTATGAGCCACAGGTCCAAAAACTTCTCGTTTATTTAGGGAATTCAATTCTGCCTCTATCGCTTCTTTCTATTTTGGCCAATCATTTCTTTGTTTACATTCCCCAACTGATTTTGGTTCTTGATCCTCATTGTTTTCCATTACCTGTAGCGCTACATTATATGAAAAACTATCATCGACGTCGATTTCGCTTCGGTTCCATACCTTTCTAGACATGATATAATTAACTGAGATCTCTTCGTTTTCAGGTACCTGAGGTTCTTCTAGAACCATCATGTCTAGTGTCTCTTCTGGAGACTCCTTTTCTTGCGTTATTGTTACCTCGACTTGACCATCTACATTATTTGCTCCCTTTTTCTTTCGAGGATTTTTATCTTTGAAACCGATTGGTCTACCACGTTTTAGGCGTGCATTAGACTCATTACCAACATGTGGTTGTCCTTGTGGGGCATCTATTTTAACTGGAGCATTAACAGCTGGTATATGTGACTTAGTCACTCTCTTTGGGTCAGTGAATGCGTCTGGTAATTGATTTGCTAATCCTTGTAAATGAATTATCCTTTGAACTTCTAGTTCACATTGTTTAGTTCGAGGATCAAGATGAGATAATGATAATTCATTCCAAATAATACTATTATCCAGTTGCTTTTTGTCTCCCCCTAATGTTGGGAATGTTGATTCAACAAAATGACAATCACTAAATCGAGCTGTAAATAAATCACCCGTTGTAGGTTCTAAATACTTAATGATTGATGGTGATTCATACCCAACATATATTCCTAACCTCCTTTGAGGTCCCATCTGTGTGCGTTGTGGTGGAGCGATTGGAACATATACAGCACAACCAAAAATCCTTAGATGGGAAATATTTGGTTCCTGACCAAGAACCAACTTTAATGGGGGGGAAGTATGATAACCCGTTGGCCTGATGCGAATTAGTGTTGCTGCATGTAAAATTGCATGTCCCCAAGCAGATGCTGGTAGTTTTGATTTCATAATCATTGGTCTTGCAACCATTTTAAGTCGCTTGATAAGCGATTCAGCAAGACCATTTTGTGTATGTACATGAGGTACAGGATGCTCTACATTTATCCCAATAGACATGCGATAATCATTAAATGTTTGGGATGTAAATTCACCAGCATTGTCTAATCGAATATTCTTGATGGGGTAATTGGGAAAATGTGCTCTTAGCCTTATTAAATGAGCAAGTAGTCGTGCAAATGCCATATTATGACTTGATAGTAGGCACACGTGTGACCATCTAGTTGATGCATCAATTAAGACCATAAAGTATCTAAATGGTCCACTAGAAGGATGTATAGGTCCACAAATATCCCCATGTATTCTTTCCAAAAAATCAGGGATTCAGTCCCCACCTTCATTGGTGATGGGCGAGTAATCAACTTCCCTTGTGAACATGCAACACATGTAATATCCTTGGACTGAAGAATTTTCTGATTCTTCAAAGAATGCCCAACTGAATTTTCTATAATTTTTCGCATCATTGTTGATCCGGGATGGCCTAACCGGTCATGCCATATGATAAAATTTTCTTGGTCGATAAACTTCTTGTTTATGACTGCATTTGATTCGATTGCATTAATTGTAGTATACTACAAACCAGAGGCAAGTGCGGGCAACTTTTCTAACACATGCTTTTTACCCGAACTTATATTTGTGATATGAAGGTACTCATCATGTCCCTCAGATGTAGTCTCAAGATGATATCCGTTTAAACGAACATCTTTAAAACTTATTAGATTTCTTTGAGACATTGGGGAAAATAACGCATTGGTTATTTTAAATGGTGTTCCACCTAGCAACACTACATAAGCTTCTCCAAAGCCTTCAATTAATTTTGATTTGCCAGATATAGTACCAACATTTGCCTTTTTCATGGTTAAAGTAGAGAAATAACTCTTTTTCTTAAGAATCGTATGCGTTGATGCACTGTCTATTAGACATATATCTTCTCCACTAATAGGGATCTTAGTTAAACACTCTATATGCTTCAAAACAAAACAAAATCATATAAATAAAATGTCTAACATGCTTCAAACATAACAAATCCCAAAACAAAACTCAAACAAAATGTCTTAAAGAACTGAAGGAAATAACATCACTTAAAAGCTAATAATTCATATGTAAGGAAAATTGCAAGCATCCAACTGGGTTGTATCAGCCACAATATCACCAGAATCCAAGTTAGTTGGCTCAATAAGGAAATCATCATAATCCAAATTAGTTGTATCATTATGGTCTTTATCAACAATTGCAACCCCATATGTAAAATTTGTCTCTATTTCTTTTGCTTTGTCTTTGATGGATTGTTGATAAAGTTCCACCAAGTGTTTGGTCGTACGACAAGTCTTCGACCAATGATTGTTACTTCCACATCGGTAACATGCATTCGATGAAGATCCCACCTTCTTTTTATTTTTTTCATCGCTGGATTTATTTTCATTATTATGCCACTTTTGGTGGGTCCCTTTGTTTTTAAACTGAACACTATGATAACTTCCTCGGCCACGTCCACGACCATGACCACGACCACGGCCATGACCACGACCACGATGATAACCTCGACCACGTCCGTAACTTTCACTTTGGCCATTATATGTTGCCACATTAGCTTCAGGGATTGGGGTTGCTCCAACCGGACGAGTCTCATGATTTTTCATTAAGAGCTCATTGTTTTGCTCGACCACAAGCAAACATGATATTAACTCACTATATTTGGTGAAACCCCTTTCACGATATTGTTGTTGCAGTATCACATTCAAGGGGTGAAAGGTTAAGA
Source organism: Helianthus annuus (assembly GCF_002127325.2). NCBI lineage: Eukaryota > Viridiplantae > Streptophyta > Magnoliopsida > Asterales > Asteraceae > Helianthus > Helianthus annuus. The sequence goes on from NC_035436.2 coordinate 27,668,607, forward strand.
ATGTTTTTTCCAACATTTCCTTATCAGTAATATTTTCACCACATAGAATCAATTGTGATGTGATTCTAAACATTGCCGAGTTGTACTCGCTTATAGACTTAAAGTCTTGCAACCTTAAATTGATCCACTCGTAACGAGCTCTCGGTAATATTACCGTTTTCTGGTGGTCATACCTTTCTTTCAGATTGGTCCAAAGGACAAGTGGATCCTTGATAGTGAGATACTCACTTTTCAAAGCCTCATGAATATGATGGCGTAAGAAGATCATGGCTTTTGCCTTATCTTGGGTACTTGCTTTATTTCCTTCTTTAATAATTTCACCCAGATTATTGGCATTCAAATGTATTTCAGCATCCAATACCCATGACAAATAGTTTTTCCCAGTAATATCTAATGCCATAAATTCAAGCTTTGCAAGATTTGTCATGGTAGAACTATATTGTAAAAATAAAAAAAAGAAAAAAAATACATGCATTAATGTATGTTATTTGAAGTATAAACCAATAAATATAAAACTTTTCAAGATTTGGTTAACATTGTATTTTAATAAAAGAAAAAAAAATTATACAAATAATATTAAGAAGGTCCTAATATTAAACTTCGTGTGACAGCAACCACATCTATCTTAATTGATGTAACTAAAGTTACTGAATTCTTATTAAAAAAAAATAATCAAACAGAATGAATGAATCAAACTTTAATGGAAAAAAAATGATTTACAGAACCCATATCAAACAAACTTCAAAAAGATTGTCAAAAAATAATCATTAAATGTTATGCAAATCTTGTATTGTATTGTTCTATGAAGTTTCAAAACTTCAGAAAGATTGTGAAAAAATAAGTAAATAGAACCCTAATAATAAGATGATATAATATTAAAATACGATGGCTACTGTGCTACATGGCGGCTACCATATTGACATATATATATATATATATATATATATAAAATGCTTAAGCCGTCTAAAAAGATCAAGTTTTGTCAGTGCAGTAACTGGAACGAATTAGAATAAAATTTAATGTGATTAAGCAAGCATACTTTGATAAACAATAATAAATATAATCTCGATTTAACCCAAAAGTATATCAGTTATAATATAGGTTATTCAAGGAGATTAAAGAAAATAAAACAAGTCTCTAACACAACCAAAATTGTATGAATTACAATATGAATCATGTATTAAAGAATAATGAATAATGATAAACTAATTAGACAATATGATATACCTTACGATGGTGTGATCCAAAGCAATCGTGCTGATAACGTGTTATGAACAAGCCTAATAGCAAGAAGATGAGAAGAGATAATTGGGAGAGAAAAGATGTTTATTATTAATGGGTGTATCATACACAATAGAATACATGGACTATTTATAGGGGTAATAAACTTGGAGAACAAGTTGGTTTATATTAGGAGTTGATAATCTAAATATATTCTTTATAATATCTTGTATAATTTTTTGTTATTGTTTTTCATGATTATTATTATTATTGGTAATATTATTAATATTAACTATTATAAATTAGCAACATGGTTTGGCTTTGAGTGGTTGTACAATGGGCTTTGGGTGCTTTTCAAAAAAAAAAAAGTCATGTGGTTTGCTTTATAGTCCAGGTTTCTGTCTTGAACGGTGGATTTTGATAAGAAGAGACTCTTACAGAGAGAGAGAGAGAGAGATGGGTTATAGTGTTTCATGTAGAGAGAGAGAGAGGCGGTGGTGGAGACACGGCGGTGGCCTTCTTCCTCAACTCGGTAGGGTTCCGGCACTGTGTTCAGATCCCCCCGGCACTGTTTTCAAATCACCCACTGTGTTCAGATCCTCAACTCGCTAGGGTTCCGACAAACTGTTAGTTTTTTTGTGCTTCGTGTGTTGTTTTATTTGACTGTTGTTAATTAGTGCATTATTGTGTTTTTAATTTTCTTGATTGATTATGTAAGTTTTTTTGTGCTTCCTGGGTGTGTTTCGAGTAACCTGAAATCGTCATCTTTTGCGTTCCTTTGGAGGGTTTCAGACAAGTCTTTGGATAATGCACTCCATGTGTTTGATGTTTTGTCTGTTGTCGTTTTTTTATGTTTATTAGTGAATTATAATGTGTTTGGTGCTCTAAGTATTTGTTTTGCGAATGTTTTATTTCAACAATTGCAGGAAGCAGTCCTGGAAACTTAGAAGAATGCGAAGATTGAGGGAGTGGAAGACACCCCTAATGGTAATTTACTGATTTTGAATCACTTATATGATGTCGATGTGTGTCTGCATGTTGAATTCGGTTGTCCTTTGTTGGTAAGCGGATTTGGCATGTCTTTCTTTTTATTTTGGTTCATCCTTTTTTGTTGCGTGTGGTGTTTAACTGATTTGGCATTAGATTTTGTGAATTGATGAGTACAGAGGAGATGAATTTGGTTCAATTTTTAGTTTCGAACATGTTGATCCATGTTTTTTTGTAATTGATGATGAATTAGTTAATAAGGTAATCGATGTGTTAATTAATGTATTGTTGTTCTCTATTTGTAAAACAAATTCCCTGTCACTCTACGTTATTTGATAAAATCTTTTCTTTTGGGATGCCTCACAAAGTTAACAAACGCCCACTATTGTTGATGCGCCAACGCCGTCCCCATGGTAGATAAAAATGTATGATTTAGTATCTTTTTCTACGCCGTCCCCAGAATCGAATTACTTAAGTTTTGCCCCGCCAGAATTTCTTTTGTCACCACAGCCGTACTTAAGATCGATCGAATCTACAAATATGATGCTAACAAATTTCGTATCACGAAATCGATCTACAAATATGATGCTAACAGATTTCGTATCACGAAATCGGATCTGGCAAATTGTAGAGATTGTAGCTCGGGACGATGACCAAGCGTACGGTCTCGGTGAAGAGAGAAATTCCGTTGAGTTCATACACTTGTAGTTACATGTTTATGTTACAAAGCATGATTAAATTCTAACTTATTTGATTTTCGGATGTTTATGAATATGCATATCAGACAAGACCCAAGAGTTACTTTTGTGTGGAAGATGAGATCTTGATGATGGACAATTTGTTAAGACATGATGGGTATATCCTGTTAAGAGCAAACTTCATGTGAGTTGAATTTATGCTTCTTGAAACTGCCATGGCTTCTTTGTAATTTTTTTACAAGATATATCTTTCATATAGAGAGGAGAGTATGCAACTATATTCAAGATTTGTGAATTGGTAGTGGTAATGAGGCTGCAAAAAAAATGGAATCATCCTTGCACTATAAATGTAGTTTTTCTTTGTCTTACCACACTTCTTTTGTAACAAGAGAAATCCGATGTTCTTCATAATACTAGATATTTTGTTTAACTAAAAAATGTTTTAATTTGTTAGCCCCATCGCGGCGGGACTTCCATCTAATTTATATGAAATAGGAAAGAAAAACTAATAAATAGTGTTTTTCAGGAAAGTTTTCATATTTTTCCAACAATTTTCCAACCGAATTATAAAATATGTATTATTGTTTTCGATATAAAACTTTAATACTTGAGTTAATTACACAGATGGACCCTGTGGTTAGGGATGACAAAAATACCCGAGTCCGACGGGTATACCCGAAACCCGACACAAATGGGACGGGTATACCCGATACCCAACTGGTATTGGGCCGGGTATGGGATTAGTTTTAAAATTTTCGCGGGTATGGGATTAGGTGATACCCGACCTGATTACCCGAAACCATATACCCGTTTACCCGAACTATAACCGATTTTTTTAATTTTTATTTTCCAATATCCCTTGTCTATTAGTGATTTATTTTAGTGTGATTATAATGTGAAAAAATAACTTTTCTTTTAGTATATGCATTTGATAAGAGTATTTATATTTTGTATGTTGTGAAGTATATACACGTAAGTTTATAAGTTTTATAAAATTATTATTAATTTATGATAAAACTTATATGTATGTAATGTAAATTTTTAATTTATAATAGTTGTATAAATAAAATAATATAATAATTATAATAGTAAAAAAATGTGTTTAGAAATCCCAACGTATATCTTTTCACAAACTAATGGGTATACCCGATACCCGTGGGTATACCTGATATCCGACGGGTAATTACCCGACAAATACCCGACGGCTATTGGGGCGGGTATGGGACGCGATTTTATAACCGGTTATGGGTATGGGATTACCAATACCCGACCCGAACCAGACACGTTTCCATCCCTACATGTGGTTTATAACTAGTTTCGCCTTTGGGTACTAACTTTTTTTAACAGCTTTGAGGCTTGTGATTACCAATTTGTAACGACTTTGGGTATTAACACTAACTTATGTTAATTTTTCCTTTAAATTTGAGTAGAATGACTAAAATACCCTTTTGTAACTACAGAGACCATTTGTGTAATTAATTTAATTTCAAACCAGGGACCATTTGTGTATTAAATTTTTTCCATTCATGTTATTATTGTAATATACCCAAACATGCAATCATGATTCAGCCTTGCAGGTTCCAGTTTCCGTTCTCCAGCCTTGTAACTGATTTTATTATTTTGCTTCAAGCTGTATATATACAATGGTGTCACAAATAAAAATTATTGTTCTTATGATGATAGATTTTAGTGTCAATGATTGTTCCTGAAACAAAAAACAAAATAAAACATTATGTTTTTGTTCTTCCTGATCATAACATTTTCAAGATTCAAACACCTTACCTGGTTGAGCTTTCTGTGTCACAATCACCGTAAATTTTGGATCTCGTACATCATCACGGATAAACCGGCATGCCTACAATACACCATTTTTAATTTTCAATTGATTTAAGTTTCCAAATGAACATAATTTAAAATATTGATCTTAAGTGTCCAAACCTGTTAAAAGAAGTTAGTACCAAAAAGCGAAACTAGCTATAAAACACAGTGTCCATCTATTTAATTAACTCTTAATACTTATATAATGTTTTCTTACAGTTTTCTGATCAAATGGTTCAATAAAATTTATAAATATATTTATTGTGGGAATATGTCATAATTTAACGACGATTTTCCGACGAAAAGTTGTGTTGTTGCTGTTAGGAGCTTTTTCCATGAGGAAATTCGTTGATACGTGTCTTCAAAATTTTCCTTAGAAAAAACAGCTATTTTCTTGTAGTGCTACCTTTCACATGAACATGTTATATCGTATTAATCCATTTGCTATTTCAATCTATCCACTGTAACTAACAATAATTCGAAAAGGAGTTTATATTGATATGCGCATTACTACAATTTAGAAACTGAAAGTATTACAGGATATAAATAGCTGGGAAAGACGACACACATCAACAATATTCATTCATGACCTACTCTCTTGATCTATTCTACTTTATACTCTGTGATGGTTTCTTCATGGTCAAATAGACTTTTTCTCTTGTTGGGCTCCTTAAACGACCTGCTAGTTGGTCAAGTCCCAATCGAATAATCAAACACAAGAACAAGAACGAATGGAATAACTCTCCAATGAACTTTTATTATAACCAAGAAAATATAACTCAAAAAACTTGATTACAATAACTCATAAACCATAACTCGGTTTATCTCACTACTAGAAAAGTAGTCATTTTGCTACGGAAATTTCCTACGCAAAAAAATGTGTCGCAAATTCTGACCCATTTACTACGCATTTCCTACGGAAAGAAAGCCTTGATTTTTTTGGCCAACTTGCTACGCACTTATGACGGATGAATTATATTTGCATTTGAATTATATTTAAACGTTTAATTATTATCATTATTAACTATTGCGTAAGAAATATGTAGTAACTTGCTACGCATTTTCAACGAAACTATTGTTTATTTGTTGGAATTATATTTATATATTGAATTCTTTTAAGTATTAATTGTTGCGTCGGAAATGCGTAGCAACTTGCTACGCATATGTGACGAAACATTTACTATGATACTTAAATTATATTTTAATGTTTAATTGGTTTTATTATTAATTATTGCGTAGGAAATGCGTAGCAACTTGCTACGCATATGTGACGAAACATTTATTATTATACTTAAATTATATTTTAATGTTTAATTGGTTTTATTATTAATTATTGCGTAGGAAATGCGTAGCAACTTGCTACGCATATGTGACGAAACATTTATTATTATACTTAAATTATATTTTAATGTTTAATTGGTTTTATTATTAATTATTGCGTAGAAAATGCGTAGCAACTTACTACGCATATGTGACGAAACATTTATTATTATACTTAAATTATATTTTAATGTTTAATTGGTTTTATTATTAATTATTGCGTAGGAAATGCGTAGCAACTTGCTACGCATATGTGACGAAACATTTATTATTATACTTAAATTATATTTTAATGTTTAATTAGTTTTATTATTAACTATGCATTTGTAACGTAATAGTTATAATATTTGAATGTTTAATTATATATATGTATATGTATGTACCCGTGTCTATATATATGTGTATACGTGTATGTGTATGTACCAATATTTTACCAAATTTTACTTTCAAATACCAATACGGTACTATACAATACCATATCGAATATTTTCGGTACCGAGCTCATCTGTTAGGGGCGGATGTAAAGAGGAACAAGGGGTAGCCTCCGCTACCGCTTGGTCGGAAAATTTTTGACGTTTTTAGTGTAAATTTTGGAAAAATTTGACGTTTTTTCGATTTCGTTACCGCCTATTTATAAAACGTTACCGCTTGGTCGGAATCCTAGATCCGCCACTGTCATCTGTAATCATATTTGTTAATGAATCATATCGGGTCTTAATGGATCACAATGACCAATAGTAGATCATATCAACGACTTTGACGACACCCAGCCCCACTGAACAGTCGAAGATCATTGTTTATTTTGTATGTGATAGGCACAATGTATATGTTTTATAGAGAAAATACTTGCTTAAAAAAGTACATCTGGATGATGTTTTGGATAGATTTCTAAAAAAGAAAACCCGTAGGGCGACATTTTAAATATGTTTGTAACAAAATTTTAATTCGAAACAACTAATTCATTTGTCCGACCCGAACCTGAAATCCGTTTCATACATATGAACCCGAACCTGAACCGAATATTCGGAGGCTGACCTGAATCTGACCCGTTCAACCCGAATTCTTTTATTTTTTTCAGCAAATTAATATATTAAAATTAACATCTACTACAAAAAAACACAAATTAGATAATAAAATTACATTAAAATCATAAAATCTTATGTCAATTTCTATTTTTAACTTATAAGTATAGAATAAAATAGACACACCAAATTTAATTTATAACATAAAACATATTGTAAAAATATAATATTATAGAAATGGGTTGACCCGAACCTGACCCGTTTAGCTAAATGGGTTGGCGGGTTCAACCTAAAACTGACCCAAACCTGTTTAGACTAAACTCAAATCCGCGAATTTCATGTTTAGTTCGTGTCTTGTTTTTAGATCGTGTCAGAAATTTACAACCCTAGAGTTGAGGCATGTGGTAAATAAATATAAACACTCAAAATTTATGAAAATCAAATGTTAGAAAATAATCAAATTAAATCTATTCTACTTTTAAAAAAGTAAATACTTTTAGAAAGTAAAAAAAAAAGTGACCAATAAGAGCTTTGCTTTCCCATCACACAGATCATGATCGTATGGCTCTCAGCCACTTCATCCAATGGATGAAAACACACCTCTAGAAACACATAATCTTATACACATACAAACATCACTGAAGTTTTTCATTATACACATACAAACATCACTGAAGTTTTTCAAAATCAATTTTAGCAATGAAAAGGGGGAGCAAGCAGAGAAGAAATCAACTCCACACACACGCACACGCACACTCAACACATAACCACTGAACTACCGCTGCCACAGCGCGCCACCGCACCGCCATCAACGCACAACCACTGAACCACCGCCGCTACAGCATAACCACCGGACGATTGGTGGGTGTGGTGGTACGGTGGTTGTTAGTCTGTCGCTTCTTCCGCTGCAACGGGTATTTAAGCATTATAGAATCATTAGCATTTGTTTTCTCATATGGGGTCATTCAGTTAAACAAGAAAGTGAAAATTGTTGAGTGGCAGCCTGAATGTCTAATGGGAGATAAAGATGGTGATTCAAGACCAGTAAAGATACACTTTCTTTAAAGTTTGTTGGATATCTTTTTACAAGTGTGTTAAATTGTATTAGTTTTGTTGTTTAATCATTTTAGAACACCATGGTAATGTATAATTCTTAAATTTATGTTATTGCATTTGGAGTGAATTTTGTAAAACAAGTTTTGTAATTATTAGATTTAATTCTTATAATTGTTTTACCAGAAAAATCTGGATTTTATTAATATTATTTATTTGCTTAAAATATTAATTCGTCAGAAATGTGTGACAAAAAAAAAACTATTTATTTTTTTAGTTTGTTGGAAAAATGTGACAAAAATTATGAAATTTTCATTTTTTTTTTCTGTTAGTAAAGAAGGCGTAACAAACAAAAAAGTTGACTTTTTTATTTTTTCAATTCGTCAGAAATCTCTAGCTAAGTTAAAAAAATAAAAAAATTAGAAAACAAATTTTTGTCACAAAGGTGTCGCTAATTAAAAAAATTACAAAAAATATAATATTTATATTATCATAATATTATTACAAATATTAATGATAATTAGAAAGAGTTCTCGGAAATGTGTCACAATTTCCGACATCTATTTTCTATAGGAAATGGGTAGGAAAAAGTGTAGGAAATGCGTTAGAAACCAGTTTCCTACGAGGTGTTTTCCTAGATACCATTTTTGTCACAACTTCGTAACGAAGCGTGGTTTGTGACGCATTTCTGACGGAAAATAGTGTCAAAATTTTAAGATTTTCTAGTAGTGTCTTCTCTTGACTCTTGTCTTAATAATGCCTAACCCTACCTTGGTTTATATAGGCTACCCCTAACTTGGTGACCAATACATTACCAAATAACCTTAACTTGGTGACTAAGACATTACCAAATATAATAATAATGTAATTAGGAAACTTAACCAATTATGACCAACTTGTCAACATTGATCTCTCAAGTTCACCGACTTGTGACTTGAACTCCTTTGTCACCCTTTCACATCACCTACTTGTGATGAGTCGGGAATTACCGCCAACAATCACCCCCTTAATTTCCGACTCGAAATACGTAGGCTCCAACATGTCTTCTTTGTCTTGATTCTCATAGAACTCAACTTGATCTCTAGCTGTGTTTTTCGGCTCCTTCCTAGCTCGAACATTCTTGCGACCTTGTACTCGACTAGTCCTTTTTCCACGACTCGTCCTTTGGTCATAAGAACTCGCACCACCATTGACTCGGCTGCGACCTTGAGCAAACACTCGCTTTCTTGGATCATTAAATATACCTCCTTGGGTTTGAATCTCTTGCTTAACCTTTTCTTTGAATTCTTGAACATTTTTCTTTGGACTTTGAATTTTGGGTTTCTTCATTAAACTTGGATCTTTGAGAAGATTCTGACTCGTACTTGCCGTATCATCTTTCAGTTCAACTCTCTGTAGATCCCTACCCGCAAAATTCTTTATTCCAATCATGTTAGCTTGTGTACCGGAACTTGCTATCTTGAGGTTGATCTTGTACAAACGGTTCTTGGTCCTTGTCACCTTCATCATAAGCTTTCCTGCATCATCATGAATGGTTAGCAAATCACGTTTCATGTGAATGTCGCATCCACCTTCCGTTGCTTGACCAAGACTAATGATATTGCTTTGCAAACTCGGTATGTAGTAAACATCGGTTAACAGACGCTTCTCCCCCGTTTTCCCTTCAAGTAATACCGATCCCTTTCCCCGTATATCAATACAAGATCCATCTCCAAACTTCACCTTTCCCGTGACACGTTCATTAAGTTCAAAGAAATAAGCTCGATTACCCGTCATGTGATTCGATGCTCCGTTGTCGAGATACCAAGTGTCTTTCTCCATTGGCTCAGTCTCGAAACGCTTTGGATTCACCCATTCTTCATTTAGAAAAACCGTCTCTTGATCACATCTCATCATGAATAATGATGGATCAAAATCATCGTTTTTAGCTAAGTTAGCTTCATCTTGTTTCTTCATACGATCTGGACATCCTGATGCGAAGTGACCAAATTTATCACAACGGTAACACTGAACCTGTGATCTATCTTTCCTTCCTTTTTGGCGATCATTGGTTCTTCTTTGACCCGTTTGTTTTGACCCATGATCTTGACCATCTCGGCTTTGACTTCCATCTTGGTCCTCATCATCCCGGTCTTGACGTCTGCCTCGATAACTTGAACCGCCTCGCCCACGCCCACGCGTATTTTCATAGGATTTGGATTTCGAGGATGACTCACCATTGGCAAACATTAGATTACCTTGATTTTCTGCTAAAGACTCGATACCCTTAATCCTGTCTTCGAACGTCTTCAGTCTACCAACCGCTTCCTGAAACATCATAGTCTTCAAATCTGCGAATTGTTCAATTGAAGCTACAATTGGAACATACTTTGCTGGAACAGAGCCTAATAACTTTCTGGTAAGCTTTCTGTTTTCATAGGTGGTTCCCAAACTGGCTGCCTTGGTAACCAACTGACTAATCCTCCCTGCGAAAGAATCAACTGTCTCTGTTTCTTTCATCTTCAAGGATTCGAACTCATTTTCCAGTTGCTCAAGCTTTGCCTCTCGAACCCGTTCAACCCCAACATACCGTGTCTTCAACGCTTCCCAGATTTCCTTTGCAGTCTGAAACTGAGCTACTTGAAACACGAGCTCTTCGGGTATTGCTTGAAGTAGAAGTGCAACTGCCATGTCATCCTTTTTGGCATCTACCTCCTTTTCGGCTGGTTCTAAAGCTTGCTGTATTCCATGAACCTTGAATACTGCCTTGATACGAATCGCCCAGATGTTGTAATTTGTTTCGGTTAACATTGAACACTGTAAAGTTGTGGTACTTTGATCCTTGACCACAACCGGTGGTGGTCTATCCCCATTCGTCATTGATTTCTGAACAACCTTTTTAGAAACGAACGTGTTTGCTCACAGAAACCCGGTCACGAATACCTCTCGAAAACCGAATAACAATCAAACCTCGAATTGAACCACTTTTCCAACCGAAACAACTTTTAATGGTTAAACCACATCTAAGTCTAAACCAACAAAAAATAATTAACCAACTTGTTATTATTTTATTGGTTCAAACGTTGTTGTACACAAAAATAATAAAACCCAGTTTGTTGAACTAATAAGGAAAAAAAAATAACTTATTTAGTTTTCCTTTTGAATCCACGTCACCAACTAAATAAATCAAACCTGTTGTATTTTGAGAGGCCACAAAGAAAATTTCAAACCGAGATTTTTTCTTTAACCAAAGATAACAAAAATAATTAAATTCCTGTTGCACTTTTATCAAATCCTGATGACATATAGCGAAAAACAATTACCCTTGTAAATTCGAGCAGAACCACGTGATAAGCCGCCGTACCGTTTTAATTACCGTCGCCGCTTGGAACGAAAAGTCTGACGACCTGGTTCGAACCCGAGTTGTCGCTGCTTCTGGGATTACGTGTCGCTGCCGCTATACAAGTTTGTCGCCACTGATCCTCCTGATCGGCTGTGTTGACAAGCTTGTCTCCTCCGGTTACGACTTCGTTACTCTATTTGATATCGACGATTGAACTTGGCTCTGATACCAATTCAAGTCCCAATCGAATAATCAAACACAAGAACAAGAACGAATGGAATAACTCTCCAATGAACTTTTATTATAACCAAGAAAATATAACTCAAAAAACTTGATTACAATAACTCATAAACCATAACTCGGTTTATCTTCTCTTGACTCTTGTCTTAATAATGCCTAACCCTACCTTGGTTTATATTGGCTACCCCTAACTTGGTGACCAATACATTACCAAATAACCTTAACTTGGTGACTAAGACATTACCAAATATAATAATAATGTAATTAGGAAACTTAACCAATTATGACCAACTTGTCAACATTGATCTCTCAAGTTCACCGACTTGTGACTTGAACTCCTTTGTCACCCTTTCACATCACCTACTTGTGATGAGTCGGGAATTACCGCCAATAGTTGGGCCCAAAGTTGATTAATATGAGTCATTATCCACCTCCTACGTTTGTCCAACGGTATATTCCCTTGCAAGTAAATAAAATTAGTAGAATAAAGACCTTTCTCTTTTTTTAACGGTTTATTCCCACTAGGCCATATATATATCCCAACAAAATCTTGATCGGCCAACGGTATATTCCCACCAGGCCATATATGTCCCAACAAAATCTTGATTGACATCAAATACTATTTAATATACGTTCGCTTGCATCGAGAATCAACACGTTTCGATACATTTGGCGCTCTCGACCCTGACGTGGTGCGGTTCCTAAAGCGGGTTCAACAGGTGGTAAGCAGTAACACCGCACATGTTAAGGGGCAGAATTTTGTGTTTAGCAGGGTAGGGTTTGCTATTCAGAAAGGGCTAGCGGCGCAGCTTGTTGCTCGTCTACCTGTCATTAGTTTGTAATCGTATTGCGTTTGTTTATAATATCAAATAATCAAACACTCCTAATTTCTTATATATATATATATATATATATATATATATATATATATATGTTCATCTCTTTAACATGTTCCCAATTGACAGGTTCCAGGTTTGATCCTGAAGGGCTGCAGGAATAATAAAAGATGTCACAACACAACAAATGTGATTATATCAATGGTAGCCGAATATATTAAAAAATTCATAAATTTTCATATTCCATTATTCAAACCATACTTTTTTGAAATATTATTTATACTGATGTATTTTAACTTTCATTGTAATATTATTTCTCCATTATTGTCTTGGTGCATGTGATATAAATCATTTGGCAACCATACAATCCAACAATTGATAAAAACAAAAACAAAGATGGATGCAATGCCCATAATCAACCAAAAGAAGCCTCATGTGTTGTTCATACCATTTCCGGCACAAAGCCACGTCAAGTGTATGCTCAAACTTGCCAGGCTCCTGAACCACAAGGGCCTTGATGTAACCTTCATCAACACTCAGTCGAACCATAAGCGACTCATAACATCCGGTGGGACTCGCTGGCTAGACGATACTCCAAGTTTTCGATTCAAAACAGTTCCTGATGGTGTCCCTTCTTCTACAGAAGATGGTGTCGAACATACTCAAACCATAGTTGAACTCTGGAATTATATGGGAACAACTTTCTATGATTCGTTGCTTGATGTCTTGTCCGGCCTTGAAACTTCGGTTAGTTGTATTGTTTGTGATGGTTTCATGACTTACACAAATGCTATGCAGGCTGCTGAGATGCTTAAGATCCCAGTCATCCTTTTCTGGACCATGGCTGCCTGTGGATTCATGGGGTTTTACCAGGTGAAAGTTCTCAAGGAAAAAGAACTTGTCCCACTTAAAGGTTCGATTTTTCCCATTTACACAATACAACTTGGTTTTAACAAAATTTATAGTCTAATATAATGAAAATATATATTAAAAAAAAAAGTTAAACAAACTTCAGCATTTAGATTTTTTTCTAAATCTAAACATAACAAGTTATTAGAAAAAATCAAATTAATTATACTATCTTAAAATACAACTCTTTGAGACAAAAAAGTAATTTTACCATAATTTTAAGACACATAAGGGAGTTTAGTGTCTTAGAGCATTCACATCATGTTGATTAAATTTCTTGGAGAGTAATCTTCATATTATAAAAAGTGGTGGTACATGGTTGTGAATGGATTAGAGAGAAAAGGTTATTGTTTATCTGTATATTTGAGGGGACACTATTCACCCTCTATATCTTTTTAATATATTTTGAAAGTAGTTATAAGTGGAGGGGAGAGAAAAAATAATGATAAAGTATAAAAAAATATTAATTAATTGAAAAGAGAGAAATTTAGTTGTTTTTAATGTAGGGAAAATTACTTTTTGAGTCCCTGTGTTATAGTGATTTTAACCACCTGAGTTTAAAGTCAAAATGTTCAACGTCCTGAGGCCCCAAGCGCTTTTTTTCTAACATTTTGAGTCCAAGTAACTCTATTTGAATATTCTGTTAGTTTCTAATAAAAAGACAAAAATGCCACTATATTAAAAAAAATAGAAATAGAAATCTAAATAAGAGTAAAATGCACGGATAGTCTCTGTGATTTGGTAAAATAACAACTGTAGTCCACAACTTTTGGAAATTACACTGGTAGTCCCTGTGGTTTAACAGTTTGTTACTCGAATAGTCCCTGGAGTGGATGTCCGTTAGTTTTCACCGTTAACTCCATGTAAAATGACTAAAATACCCTTAGTATTAAATTAAAATATTAAAAGTAGATATATTAAAATTAAAAGTAGGACCCACCAACCTTCTAATTCACCTTTTAAGCCATGTATCCCTCTCTCTCTCTCTTTCACACACACACATGAACTCACTCACCACCACCTGACTCCACCACTTACCACCAGCCGCCACCACCTGCCACTCCACCAGCATCAACATTTCCGCCACTGTAACTCCCTCCTCCATCCTAGAAAAGGCCGATCAGAGAGAGAGACACAGAAAAGGTCATTCACCACCACCTGACTCTACCACTGTAACTCCTCCATCTTCACCACTATAACTCACTCACCACCACTACAACTCCCTCCCCCATCAACATCAGTCGATTAAGGTGCATATCGCCTGTTAGGGTTTAGAGTTTTGAGTTGAATTTGTACATTTAGAACCGATTTAGGGTATTATTGGTTGGGTTTTGATGATGGTTGTTGATGACGATGGTGGCAACGATAGGTGTGTTGACGGCGAAGAAAGATGATGATGGTAGCGGTTCTGATGGTGGTTGTGGTGATCGTGGTGGTTCAGATGGTAGCTGTTCGTGGCTGCTGTTGTAGCGATGGTGACCGTGGTGGTGTTTTGTGATGGGTTAAGGGTTGGAGGGGTTAGGTTTATGTGGCGGCGGTGGTTATGGGTGTGGGTGGAGGTGGGTGGCTATGGTGATGGAATCTTGATTTTGGATGTTGATTAACTTACTGTTAAGCACCTTCTTTTTTATAATTTCTGGACTGTAAAAGATAAATATGTTGTAGTGAACTGGTGTTGTATGATTTGGAAATTATATGTAAAGTAACATATTGACCTATAGGCTGGTTTGGTCAATAATTACAGTTTAGAAAGATTATTTTTAAATAATATTTGTTTTTTTATTTAAAATAATCTTTTAATGTGTTTTAATTTAATACTAAGGGCATTTTGGTTATTTTACATGGAGTTAACGGTGAAAACTAACGGACATCCAATCCAGGGACTATCCGAGTAACAAACTGTCAAACCACAGGGACCACCGGTGTAATTTTCAAAAGTTGAGGACTATATGTGTTATTTTACCAAATCATAGGGACATCCAATCAGTCTCTCTCTCTCTTTCTTTCTCTCTCTCTCTCTCTCTCTCTCTCTAAACACCACCAAGAACCATGGTACACCACCATACAACACCTCTTCCTAGCAACCACAACCACCTCACCTACAGGCTGCAACCATACACCACCATCACCACAATAAACCACCTCTGCCCCACCTCCGACAGCACCATCACCGCAATAAACCACCGCCATACACCACCTCCGGCCCCACCTCAGACACCACCATCACCACAATAAACCATCACCATACACCACCTACGGTCCCATCTCCAACAGCACCATCAGCACAATAAACCACCACCATTGCCCTACCTCCGACAACAACGCCGTCACCATCAAGCCACCACCACTGAAACCCTAAAACCGCCACCACTGAAACCCTAAGCCGACATCACCACCGCTACCACTGGAACCCTAAAACCGCCACCACTAAAACCCTAAAACGACATTTCCTTTGTCACCTCTCCGACTAGATCTGGTGGTGGTCTCGATTGTTTATGTTTTGTTTCTGTTTCTATCATGTTAGGTGAGTTTGGTGGTGGCCCTTGACTATTTATGGTGATCTTGACAGTGGTGGTTGACGGTGTGGAAGGTGGTGATAATGGTGGAGGTGTTGTTTGCAGGTGGTTGGCGGCCAACGGAAAGTGGTGTTAGTGGTGGAGATGTAGTGGGGATGGTGGTGGTGCAGTGGTGTAAACGGTGGTGGTAGGTTCTAGATGAGAGAGAGAGAGGGGGGGATGGACAGGTGTGTGTGTGTGTGTGTGTGTGTGTGAAATGTTTATGTGTGAAGGTGTGTATAATAGTATATGTAATTTTTTTATATATAATATTAAAATATTTATGCATTAGACACTTGTTCCTTATACTTTTGTGCATATAAGAGTTGTACTTTTTGTATAAATGACTTAATTGCCCTCCTGGTTAACAGACTTAGTGGATGATGTTAAAAAAATGGACTCAAAGGGTTACAAAATAAGCGTTTAGGGACTAAAGGCGTTTAAAATTTTGATTTTGGACTCAAGTGGTTAAAATCACTATAACACAGAGACTCAAAACGTAATTTTCCCTTTAATGTAATTATATGGTAAAAGTAATAGAAAGGATGTGAATGCTCTTAAAATGAGGGTGAAATTATCTTTCTGCCCTTTCAATCTAAAGTTGAAACTCTTGAAACTTTTACACTTTTGTTCATCCCACATCAGGTGAGAAAGAAAATTTGGATGAAAAAATGACTATAAAATTATCTCTTCCTTTCTAAAGAATTCATGTATTTGATTGTTCGTTTGTCTTATGTTAACAAAAAAAAAAAAAAGTGGAGAAATCACCTAATAAAGGCAATTTAAGCGCATACAAGAGTTAAATAGTTATGTAACTTACATACTCGGTTATTTGGCTAAGTAAAGTTTTGTTCTTAGCCTTTTGATAAGAATAAGTTATATTGTTTGTTCAAGTGAGCCAATGAGATCGAGTTTAAGATTAACCAACTCAGTATGAAGATCGACTCAAGCTCAAGCTAGGCTTAGCTTGACAGAGCCTTTTAGTGTTGTCTTCCTGTCACATCGCGTCGGCACACTATTATTGGAAAACATAAAGGGAAAGGAATTCAATATTTATGGATGTGGAGTTAGCTCCTCTATAAGCGAATTCAGTTAAGTAGCGTATTGGTGTAGAAACCAAACATGTTTTGTAAATGTCCTATGAACTCTTATAACTTTCTAAGACCACCAACAAATCAAAAAATATATTCCAATATCAACTTCTTTTAGTTAATCAATCTTGCTTTTTGTTTCAGATGAAAGTGATTTGACAACTGAATATCTTGACATGGAAATAGATTGGATTCCCGGAATGGAAGGACTCCTTTTGAAGGAACTACCTGAGTTTATGCGATACTCAAAACCGGATGATCCTTCGTTTAAATATCTCCTAGAAACCGCTCAAGCAGCTGATAATGTTTCACATATTATCATCCATACATTCGAGGAACTAGAGGCTAAACTCGTCAAAGCGATTAAATCCATCTTTCCTAATATCTACACCGTCGGCCCTCTTCAGTTACATTTGAATCAGATCACAAAAATGGAAACCAAGAACTTAGATTTAGATTGCTATAGTTTATGGAAGGAAGAACCCGAGTGTGTCCAGTGGCTCCAATCTAAAGAACCGAATTCTGTGGTGTATGTCAACTTTGGAAGTATAGCAGTTATGTCATTACAAGAATTGCTAGAATTTGGTTGGGGACTAGTAAGCAGCAATCTTTATTTTCTATGGATCATACGGACTGATTTAGTGGATGGGGAGCCTGCGGTTTTGCCTCAAGAACTCAAGGAGGCAATGAGCGAGAAAGGGTTCGTAGGAAGCTGGTGTTCACAGGAAGAGGTGTTGAATCACCCGGCAGTTGGTGGGTTCTTGACTCATGGTGGGTGGGGTTCCATCATTGAGAGCTTGTCAGCTGGGGTGCCAATGATATGTTGGCCGTTTTCAGGGGACCAACAGATAAATTGTAGGCAAATGTGCAAGGAATGGGAGGTTAGCATGGAGATTGAGAGGAATGTGAAGAGGGATGAAGTAGAGAAGCTTGTGAGGGTATTAATAGAGGGAGAGGAGGGTGAAAGAATGAGGAAGAAGGCTATGGAATGGAAGAAAACAGCGGAAACCGCGGTAGCTGCCAATGGCTCGTCTTGTTTCGATATAGAGAAACTTGCTGATACAATCATTAACTTATGAATAAACAGGTCCTCATTCTTGGTGGATTAGTTCTATTTTTTACAAGTATGCTTAATGGAGAGCAAAAAATGGAGAACTCTTGTTAGAGGATATGGTCAAATAACTTGGATCATATTGTGTTTTCTTCTGCGGTATTGTTGGTTGGATCTAGTGAAGGATTCATGATTTTATTTGTATTCGCCTAATCGGACAGTATGATTTGTAGTTGTGGTTTCAATAATAAGTTTGGTAAGTTGTTATTTCTGTATGAATGAATTTCACACGTGAGTATTGTGTAAGTAGTAGTGTAATATCCTAAATTTGTATTTATCATAGAATAGTTCGTTTTTAACAATAAATAAAAACTTTATCTTAATTACGTTGGTATAATCTCAATTTACAAGTTGTGTAGTATTTGATTAAAACTAGATTTTAGCCTTACCGTAATGAGGCAGGAATTTTTTTAGTCTGTTACTCACTATTTCAAATAATTTAAAACATACAATGCTAAACATAAAAACATATCATTGACTGCTATTAATAATTATAACAAAATCACAATCAAGGATTACTAAAAGATACGACACCTAAACATATTAACCCCTACGAACGTTGTTAGGCTCAGCGTAACGCGCATAAAGCGCATTAATTTCAAGCTGCAACTCAGCTTGTTTCTCATGGATCCTTAACATACGTTCGGTTAGCTCCTCTAATTTTTCATTTATCCTGTCCGACTCGACTACTTGTTCGAGAATGCATCCAAGTTGTTCGAAAATGGGACACTCTTCATTCAAAGTTTGTTGTTTTTTACCTATAGATCGATGTATTAACATAATTTAATTTTTGAAACCCGTTGAAACCAAATAATATAAACTTATAATACACAAACTAAACCATAAGCCTAATGTACCAACAACCAATGTAAAATGTTGTCGACTGACAGTATATAAATGCCCCCAACTCTAGTACAAAGAACAAATGTTCAAACATGTTGCTAGTTGATAGTACATAAACAAACCATCTGGATATGGATATACACATGCATGTACTCATAGCCATAACCAAACATAAATAAAGCTCATCAACTTCGGTTAGCTGCATCAAAAAGTGCCAAGCCAAAGCCAAAACCGAAGCACCATCAAATCATCCTCATCAAGCTCAAAGTATCATGCATCAACCCAGAATAGTTGTTTAAACTCATACAAATGCTGCAAAAAAAACCCCCCCAAATAGTCTGATAAACAACAAAAAATCATCTTCATCGACATCAATCTTCAAATGAATAGCCAAATATAACTGTAAAATGGGATAACAAAGCTAGTAAATCAAAAAGCCTTAGATGAACAACAAAGTTTCTTCTTCATCGACATCAACTCTCTTTCAAACAACAAAATCTCTAAACCATCCCAAAAACAAATGTGAAAAAGTTTTTAACACTCAAAAAGAAAATGCAAGAACATTGAAGGCCTAAAACAGAAGCAACATCGGACCAAAAAAACCAAACCGGTAAACAACAAATCTAGTCGAAAGCAGTAACAAACCGATGGAATATCAAACCACCCGCAGAAGGAAATCACCAAATCCGGCCAAAATGTCTGACTAAATAGAGGTCAAGCAAAAACATGCAACTAATAAAGTATATTACCAGAAAGCGAAGCGACGGCGGGAGCGAGGGCAACACTGCTACAGTAGTGCAGCAGAGAGAGGAAGGAGACGGTGGTGAGGTGAGAGAGTGGGGTGCGGTGCAGCAGAGAGAGGAACGAGACGGTGGTGAGGTGAGAGAGTGGGGTGCTTTAAAATGAAGCAACCCTAACTACACACACGCACTTTAAATACCCAAGGAAGGTACAGCACACCAAAGCCAAGTTCCAACCCAATAAAACACAAACAACACAAAAGCCTAATGTACAAACAAACAATGCAACAATATGTTGTTAATTGATAGTATTAAATATCACTAAATGTCAAATTAATAATTAAAAGAATATGTAATAGACTTTTGTGTTCAATGAACGATTAGGTTGCCCTTGAGGGTCTTATTCTATCATTTTTAGAATCCTAAATATCAAGTGTCATGTAACATCTCAAAACGGGTTTGATAACTAAACCAAGTTCATTGTGATGAGTGGGTAAAATACCGTTAGTGGTAAAAGTTAACCCGGTAAACAATAAGGTTTAATTAAATGAACTTAATGTTAAATAAAAATAGATAAAATGTTTCATAAGGTAAAAGTCTATAAACGGTGTGACAACTGACACTTTTCCATGTATTCCGTACAATAATAAACAGTAACTCAAACAGTGGTTTTAACATCTATTTGACTTTTGGTCAACAATTGATGGAAACTCATGTTAGGTTGAACAGTGTTTTGAAAAGAAAAACATTGCTAAAATATAAGAAGACAGTGGATCTGGTTAAACATCTGTTTGACTTTTGGTCAACAACTGTTTGACTTTTGGTCAACATCTGTTTGCCCGATTAGATTGGGTGTTAAATTGTAGTTCTTTAAGTCATTGTTTCGTTTTCTTGAATTCTATCTAATTTTGTAAAAAATACACGAACAAACATTTTTATAAAATCCCAAATCACCTGATCACGTAAGTACATTGAAGTAAAAGTGGAAATGATGTTATTCATATCATCATATGGTCCTGTTGCGCTTTTGTTTAACCTCTAATATGGGTTCAAGATCTAATCCGGTGATGTGAAGACATTGTTGTTGAATCCAATGAGATGCTTTACGTAATGAGGTCGTATTAATAACAAATAATAATTCATGTGGTCCTGTTGCGCTTTTGTTTAACCTCTAATATGGGTTCATGATCTAATCCGGTGATGTGAAGACATTGTTGTTGAATCCAATGAGATGCTTGATGTAATGAGGTCGTATTAATAACAAATAATAATTAATATAACTAAGTTTCCCGAGCTCGGGAAGCAATCCCGGGTAATAACCTAGTATATATATAAATATAAAAGCATGTTCCAAGTTGACAGGTTCCAGGTTTGATCCTACAGGGCTGCAGGAATAATAAAAGATGTCACGGCACAACAAAGGTGATTATGTCAATGGTAGCCGAATATATTATAAAATTCATAAATTTTTATATTCTATTATTCAAACCATATTTTTTTGAAATATTATATATACTGATGTATTTTAACTTTCATTGTAATATTATTCCTCCATTATTGTCTTGGTGAATGGGATATAAATCATTTGGCAACCATACAAAAACAAAGATGGATGCAATGCCCATAATCAATCAAAAGAAGCCTCATGTGTTGTTCATACCAGTTCCGGCACAAAGTCACATCAAGTGTATGCTCAAACTCGCCAGGCTCCTGAACCACAAAGGCCTTGAGGTAACCTTCATCAACACTCAGTCGAACCATAAGCGACTCGTAAAGTCCGGTGGGACTCGCTGGCTAGACGATACTCCAAGTTTTCGATTCAAAACAGTTCCTGATGGTGTCCCTTCTTCTACAGAAGATGGTGTCGAACATACTCAAACCATAGTTGAACTCTGGAATTACATGCGAACAAATTTCTATAATTCGTTGCTTGATGTCCTGTCCGGCCTTGAAACTTCGGTTAGTTGTATTGTTTGTGATGGTTTCATGACTTACACAAATGCTATGAAGGCTGCTGAGATGCTTAAGATCCCAGTCATCCTTTTCTGGACCATGGCTGCCTGTGGATTCATTGGGTTTTACCAGGTGAAAGTTCTCAAGGAAAAAGAACTTCTCCCACTTAAAGGTTCGATTTTTCCCATTTACACAATACAAGTTGGTTTTAACAAAATTTATAGTCTTGTATCATGAAAATATATAAAAAAAAAAAAAAGTTAAAACAAACTTGAGCATTTAGATTTTTTTCTAAATCTAAACATAACAAGTTATTAGAAAAAAATTAAATTAATTATACTATCTTAAAATACAACTCTTTGAGACAAAAAAGTAATTTTACCATAATTTTAAGACACTTAAGGGAGTTTAGTGTCTTAGAGCATTCACATCATGTTGATTAAATTTCTGTGAGACTAATCTTTATATTATAAAAAGTGGTAGTATGTGGTTGTGATTGGAGGAGAGAGAAAAAGTTATTATTCGTCTGTATATTTGAGAGGACACTAGTCACCCTCTATATCTTTTTAATATATTTTGAAAGTGATTGTGAGTGGAGGAGAGAAAAAAGATAATGATAAAGTACAAAAATATTATTTAATTGAAAAGAGAGAGAAATTTAGTTGTTTTTAATGTAGTGAAAATTACTTTTTGAGTTTCTGTGTAATAATAATTTTAACCACCCGAGTGCAAAATCAAAATGTTTAACGTCCTGAGTCTCTAAGCACTCTTTTTCTAACATTTTGAGTCCAATTTTTTAACTCTGTTTGAATATTCTGTTAGTTTCCAATAAAAAGACTAAAATGCCCCTATATTAAAAAAAATATAAATATAAATAAATAACAATCCTTATCTCACTTTTATAAACACTCAATCCCACTCATCAGTCTCTCTTTCTCTCCCTCTCTCTAAACACCACCAAGAACCATCATACACCACCATACAACACCTCTTCCTAGCAACCACAACCACCTTACCTTCAGGCTGCAACCATACACCACCATCACCACAATAAACCACCTCTGGCCCACCTCCGACAGCACCATCACCACAATGAACCACCGCCATACACCACATCCGGCCTCACCTCCGACACCACCATCACCACAATAAACCATCACCATACACCTCCTACGGCCCCACCTCCAACAGCACCATCGGCACAATAAACCACCACCATTACCTAACCTCCGACAACACCGTCGTCACCATCAAAGCCGCCACCACTGAAACCCTAAAACCGCCACCACTGAAACCCTAAACCGACATCACCACCGCTATCACTGAAACCCAAAACCGCCACCACTAAAACCCTAAAACGACATCACCGCCGTCGCCTCTCAGACTAGATCTAGTGGTGGTCTCGATTGTTTATATTTTGTTTCTGTTTCTATCATGTTAGGTGAGTTTGGTGGTGGTCTTGACTGTTTATGGTTATCTCTATAGTGGTGGTTGACGGTGTGGAAGGAGGTGATAATGGTGGAGGTGTTGTTTGTAGGTGGTTGGTGGTTAACGGAAGGTGGTGATAGTGGTGGAGGTGCGGTGGGGATGGTGGTGGTGCGATGGTGGTAGGTTCTAGATGAGAGAGATAAAGAGAGGAGGGATGGACAAGTGTGTGTGAAATGTTTGTTTGTGTAGGTGTGTATAATAGTATATCTAATTTATTTTATATATAATATTAAAATCTTTATGCATTAGACACATGTTCCTTAAATTTTTGTGCATATAAGAGTTGTATTTTGTGTATAAATGACTTAATTGCCCTCTTGGTTAACAGACTTAGTGGATGGTGTTAAAAAAATGGACTCAAAGGGTTACAAAATAAGCGTTTAGGGACTCAAGGCGTTAAACATTTTGATTTTGGACTCAAGTGGTTAAAACCACTATAACAGAGAGACTCAAAAAGTAATTTTCCCTTTAATGTAATATATGGTAAAAATGATAGAAAGAATGTGAATGCTCTTAAAATGAGGGTGAAATTATCTTTCTGTCTTTTCAATCTAAAGTTGAAGCTTTTATACTTTTGTTCATCCCACACTAGGTGAGAAAGAAAGTTTGGATGAAAAAATGAGTATAAAATGATCTCTTACTTTATAAAGAATTCATGTATTTGATTGTCCATCTGTCTTATGTTGACTAAAAAAAACAAAAGTGGAGAAATTGCCTTATAAAGGCAAGTTAAGTGGTTACAAGAGTTAAATAATTGTGTAACTTACATACTCGGTTATTTGGCTAAGTAAAGTTTTGTTCATAGCCTTTTGATAAGAATAAGTTATATTGTTTGGTCAAGTGAGCCATTGAGATCAAGTTTAAGATTTCAGCTGGATTTTAATTTTATGCCGACTCGAGCCAGCTCAGTATGAAGATCGACTCAAGCTCAAGCTAGGCTTAGCTTGACTGAGCCTTTTAGTGTTGTGTTCCCGTCACATCGCGTCGGCACACTATTATTGGAAAACATAAAGGGAAAGGAATTCAATATTTATGGATGTCGAGTTCGCTCCTCTATAAGGCTATGTGATATGGTGACCATCCTCCAAGGGAGGATGATCCGCCACGTAGGCGTCACATCATAGTCCTATAGAGGATGATCCGCCATGGCAAAACATTGGAAATGGGAGGATGATCCTACCCCAATAATTATGGCAATTAAATTATTTTTTTTTATTTTTGCAAAGGAAACAGAATTGAAAAGGGATGGGTTTTGTCTTTTAGGGACTGTCGCCAACGTCCAACACTCGACGGTGAGGACGAGGACGCGGGGGGCGGCATGGTGTTTGGTCCGCCGCTAAGGCTGGATGGGTGGGGGACGCTCCCCATACCGTCTAGCCTAAGCGAATTCAGTTAGGTGGCGTATTGGTCTAGAAACCTAAAATGTTTTGAAAACGTCCTATGAACTCTTATAACTTTCCTAAGACCACCAACAAATCAAAAAATATATTCCAATATCAACTTCTTTTAGTTAATCAATCTTGTTTTTTTGTTTCAGATGAAAGTGATTTGACAACTGAATATCTTGACATGGAAATAGATTGGATTCCCGGAATGGAAGGACTCCTTTTGAAGGAACTACCTGAGTTTATGCGATACTCAAAACCGGAAGATCCTTCGTTTAAATATCTCCTAGAAACCGCTCAGGCAGCTGATAATGTTTCACATATTATCATCCATACATTCGAGGAACTAGAGGCGAAACTCGTCAAAGGGATTAAATCCATCTTTCCTAATATCTACACCGTCGGCCCTCTTCAGTTACATTTGAATCAGATCACAAAAATGGAAACCAAGAACTTTGACTTAGATTGCTATAGTTTATGGAAGGAAGAACCCGAGTGTGTCCAGTGGCTCCAATCCAAAGAACCGAATTCTGTAGTTTATGTCAACTTTGGAAGTATAACAGTTATGTCATTACAAGAATTGCTAGAATTTGGTTGGGGACTTGTAAACAGCAATCTTTATTTTCTATGGATCATACGGACTGATTTAGTGGATGGGGAGCCTGCGGTTTTGCCTCAAGAACTCTACGAGGCGATGAGCGAGAAAGGATTCATAGGAAGCTGGTGTTCGCAGGAAGAGGTGTTGAATCACCCGGCAGTTGGTGGGTTCTTGACTCATGGTGGGTGGGGTTCCATCATTGAGAGCTTGTCAGCTGGGGTGCCAATGATATGTTGGCCGTTTTCAGGGGACCAACTGATAAATTGTAGGCAAATGTGCAAGGAATGGGAGGTTGGCATGGAGATTGAGAGGCCGGAATGTGAAGAGGGATGAAGTGGAGAAGCTTGTGAGGGTATTAATGGAGGGAGAGGAGGGTGAAAGAATGAGGAAGAAGGCTATGGAATGGAAGAAAACAGCGGAAACCGCGGTAGCTGCCAACGGCTCGTCTTGTTTCGATATAGAGAAACTTGTTGATACAATCATTAACCTATGAATAAACAGGTCCTCATTCTTGGTGGATTAGTTCTATTTTTTTACAAGTATTCTTAATGGAGAGCAAAAAATGGAGAACTCTTGTTAGAGGATATGGTCAAATAACTTGGATCACATTGTGGTTTTTTCTGCGGTATTGTTGGTTGAATCTGGTGAAGGATTCATGATTTTATTTGTATTCGCCTAATCGGACAGTATGATTTGTAGTTGTGGTTTCAATAATAAGTTTGGTAAGTTGTTATTTCTGTATGAATGAATTTCACACGTGAGTATTGTGTAATATCCTAAATTTTGTATTTATCAGAGAATAGTTCGTTTTTAACAATAAATAAAAACTTTATCTTAATTACGTTGGTATAATTTCAATTTACACGTTGTGTAGTATTTGATTAAAACTAGATTTTAGCCTTACCGCAATGTAGCAGAAATTTTTCCACTCTGTTACTCACTATTTCAAATAATTTAAAACATTAAAACATATCATTGTTTGCTATTAATAATTCTAAAAAAATCACAATCAAGGATTACTAAAAGATACAACACCTAAACATATTAACCCCTACGAACGTTGTTAGACTCAGCGTAATGCGCATAAAGCGCGTTAATTTCAAGCTGCGACTGAGCCTGATTCTCATGGATCCTTGACATCCGTTCGGTTAGATCCAATAATTTTTCATTTATCGTTTGGTCCGACTCAACTACATGTTTGAGAATGCATTTAAGTTGTTCCATGTTCAAAGTTTGTCATATTTTACCTATAAATCGATGTGTAATCGTAATTTAATTTTTTAAACTCGTTGAAACAAAATAATATAAACTTATTATTTATTAGGTCAAACTAGGCATTAAGCGTTAAGCTTGTTTGATGTTACTTGTCATCGCCCGTAAAAAACCCGTTAAATGAAATAAAAGAAACACATTAAAATGCACAATAAGAGTTTGACACAACCATTAACACGTTTAATATTCTAATATTTATTAATTATGCTCATAAAATCTTACGCACGCCGGTTGCTTATAGTAAACCCTCGGAGTTTAGTAAACCAAGATATTATCCATCATAGCCTTTTTACATGGCATATTTGTATACAATCTATTAGCAACATATTAATTGCATGTGAACTTATTACACGACACGACTACAATACATATTGCCATGCCAAATGACGTGTAACTTCACAGAGAAGAAACTGAGATAATATAGCCACCACAAAGCCATACTAACCCAAATTCGGTCTCACAATAACATGGCAGCCAAAAACAGCAAGCGCATCCGAAAGACCCTAAACTCGGCGTTACATGAACATTGCACCAACACATAGCACCGCATTTTGAAAGACCAAAGATCAGTCTCACAAAAAACACGGAAGCAAGACTAAGTAAGTCCAGCAGGCAACCTCAAAATGAAACAACCCGCCACACAAACACTTGAAATACGTAAGGTAAGTACAACAAACTGTTGGTACACTTTCTGTGGACGCGACTCGGTTCGGTTCGACTCGGTTTGGTTCGGTTCACACCCAACGTCACGACATTCCTCCTTCGTGAGCCCCAGAGATCGACACGCGAAGCCCGAAGAGTCGCGAGCTGACATCACCATGACATCACCATGATGACGTCATGATGATGTCATGTAGATTGACAAAATGCATGCAACTATTAAAATTATCTGCGTATTCGTTGATTTAATAGTTGTTGGGCCAAGTGCCTTGATTGGGCCTGTGTTACTCAATGAGGAGTCCATGATCAACGAAGTCTTGATGTGGGCGAAGATTCTCATGTGTGACGAACTCCTATGCATGACGAAGGGATGATCTTGGCGAAGACTTATGGCGACGAAGACTAAAGGTTCGTCAAAAGTACCATGTCGACGAAGACTCTATTCCAACGAAGAATGAAGGTTCGTCAGGCCTGTTGAATGTTCGTCGGCCTGTTGAATGTTCGTGGATGTGCTGTTTAGCTTTGACTATATATAGCAAGGTTGCTGAACAATTGAAGTTTAGACACAGAGAGACAGTTTATATTTAAACGTTGAATCTGTGTTTGTTGTTTTTGTGTTCTAACTTGGTTTAACTTACCCATTTGGATTCCGCACTCTCGGGTTTGTCGGAAAACAGGGAATAGGTTTAACTTGATCCTCCGGGTGGACCTACAATTGGTATGAGAGCATTGGCTCGATTCCTTGTTAAAACCAAGTTGTTTTCTTGTGTTTTCAAATATTTTCATGTGTTTTTTTCTTGATTTTTGAGTTTGAAGATAATATATTTTCTGGAATAACAGTTATAAAAACCTTGAAAACCTTGTTATTTTGCTGTTTAGTTTTATCAAAAACCTTGTTAAACTCATGGTTTCATGTTAAGATTGGGTTTTTATTAAACTTTTGTGCAAAAATTGTTGTTCAGAAATTTTCAGGTGATCGGAAAACTCATATATTCGTCGGAGTTCAGCAGATCTTCAAAGTGTTTGTTGGTGCATCCGTCTGTCGCCTACGTCTTGTATCGAGTCTTGCGTCGAATAGGATAGAACAGGGCTCGGAATCCTAGAATCTATATTAGAAGGTGATTCCGCTCCAAATGACATCTTGTCATTTGGAGCGAAACCCCATTGTTCTGATTCCGCTCGAGTGCCTTAAGTCCTGATTTCGCCCGAAATGTTGTTGGTCTGATTCCGCTTGTGCATGTAGGAGCGAAATCAGAAAGTCTATATATAGTGGGTCATTAGGAGCGAAATTAAGGAGGGTTGTGTGTGTTGTCATTCCGGTTTCCACGAAGTGCTGCCGAAGTGTTGTCAGAGCTTGTAATCAATTCAGTGATCAATAAAACAACAGTTAAAGTGAATACGGCTAAGATTGCACCAAAACATTAGTTTCCGCCTCTTGTTTTGGATAAGAAATCTTCTGATCGACTCATTCAGTGCCGAAAACGATCCTACAAGTGGTATCAGAGCTTAGGAGGAAGAGTTCTTGCCATTTCAGCTGTGTTTTCTGTCTTTCTACACCTTCTTAAAAAATCAAAATTTTTCACGGTAAAACCGGCTCAATTTCACACACAACACGCGTAATCATGTTTTGATAAATCCTTAAAAGTTTGAAAGCTAAAATCGGTCTAAAATCTGAGTTTTACTTGATTCCGCTTGAAATCATGTTCGAGATGATGACGTCATACTTGATTTCGCTCGAGATTGCAACCTGATTCCGCTCCAAAATAGATTCCGCTCCAGAGGTTTTTGGTTGATTTCGCTCCTGTTGACCATCAAGTCTAATTCCGCTCCAAGATAGTTTCTGATTTCGCTCCAAAATTAGAACTGTGATTCCGCTCAAACGCTTCTGTCTTATTTCGCTCGAATCAACATTGATTGTTGATTCCGCTCGAACAACACTTGGTGATTTCGCTCCTGATTCTGATTTCGCCTGAACTTGGAAATTTTTGTGAACTTTTGGACAATTGAACAATGGACAAAGAATTTTACAATGCCTTTGCTAGTCCGATTACAATCACTCAGAATGCATTCCTTGAAAATGAAACCAGGACATCTCAGAAACCGCCTAAGCTCATGGATATTGATGATTACAATGCATGGTCTGAACGGTTTGGAAATTGGGTTGAAGCTTATCACTTGGATGCATGGGAACATACTGAAGAACAATATGTAAGACCCACAAAAAATGGTATTCAGCAAACGATTAGAGAAATGAGTGCTGAAGAGAAAAAGAAATATAGAGATGAAAAACTGATGGTGAGTCTGCTTCAGCAAGCAATCAAAGAGGACATTTTGATCTTGCTTCAACATGATGGAACTGCTTATTCGATCTGGACTGAATTGGAAGCAAAATTTGTAAGAAGCGATGATATGCTTAAAAACAAAATGTCACTCATGAAGAAAGAATTTGATCTTTTCTGGGGTTTAAAATCTGAAAACACCAAGCAAATTATAGAAAGATATTGTAACTTGGTGAGAAATATGTCGAAACTTGGAATTAAAAAGGATACTGATGAATTGATTGAAAAACTTGCAGATGCGCTACCACATGAAATCTGGGGAACTTTTCTGATGATGCTGAGAAACAACAGAAAAGAATATAAAAAGCTAACACTGGGAGAGTTCATCAATGGAGAACAAGAGATGGAGCAGCGAAAGATTGCTAGGATGAAGAGCTACGATGGAGAACAAGACATCAGTCTGTATTTCAAGAGTGGTGTTAGTGAAAAGACAAATTTCTCTCCAAAGGTTGAAACAGCTTACAATGCTAAAGATTCTTCTGAAAAACCATCCCAGGGATCAAGCAGCACAACAGGATTTTCTTCATTTCCAACATATGATCCACAGTTCACTACAACAAAGAGTGGCAAAGTTCTTCAATGCAACATTGCCTTAAAGCTGGAAAATGATCAGAACTATACTGAGGAAGTTGCTAAAAGCCACATGTCTTTGTTGGTAACCGTGCTTGAATCCTACGGAGGCTTAGTTGCAGGGAGGATCGGTAATCCAATGCTCACTAAAGAGGATTACGATCAAATCGATGCCGAGGAGATGGAATTAATGGATATTAAATGGTGCATGGCTATTGTGTTGAGACGAGCTGAAAAGTTCAAACAAATTACAGGCAGAGATGATTTTCGTGAGGCTCATGTATCAACTTTAGGTTTTGATAAGTCTAAAGTTACTTGTTTTCTTTGCAGGGAAAAGGGGCATTTCAAGAGGGAGTGCACAAATCGAGAAGCAAGTGGAGCTAAAACCCTTTCGGAAACAACGACTATCACAAAAAGGCGATTTATCATCAAGTCACACCACAGCCGTATCAACAACAACAACAGGCACAGCATCAAGCACAAACTGCACATGGTAGAATGGACATTAAAGATTCAAAGAGAGCTTGTTTAGGAAAGGATGGAGGTTTCACCTGGGATAGATATCTTCCAACAAACAGCAAAGTGTGTTTGGCAGACCAAGAAGATGAAAAGTTGGCTGAAGGATTTAGTTGGGACAATTTCTGCCCAGATCAAGAATTCATGGCCAAAGAAATGTCCAAAGACACGTCAAATGTTAAAGCTTTTATTGCTAATGCTTACGATCTGAAATGGGCTGAAAAATGCAGAAAAGTCAGGGAAGCTGCAGAAGAAAAGCGGAGAAAGATTGAAGAAGAGGAAGAAGAAGAAGAAGAAGAAGAAGAAGAAGAAGAAGAAGAAGAAGAAGAAAGGCTAAAAGCTGAAGCTGAAGCCGAGAGAAAGAGAAGAAATGAGTTTTTCCAATCAAACAGAACAGTCAAAGACGTTCCAGAGTTTGACATCAAAGTTGATACTGAAGCAGTCAAAGTTTCTGAAAAGTGTTTGAATTGTGATTCGTTGATCAAGCAAAACAATGAACTGTTGCATAACATTAACAAACTGAAAGAGTCATATGATATAATGAACAGAGAGATCAACAAGTATACTGAGTCGAATTGTGAACAAGTTGTTGCAATGAATACACTCAAAGGAGCTTACATAAGACAGCTTGATGATGTCAATTTTTACACAAAGAAGTGTGCTGATATGGAGTTGAAGCTGGCAACACAAAGAATGGAAACTGAGAGAGTTAAAAATTTATTGGATAGTTACTCATGTTCTACTTTTGTTGTTGACAGGATTTATCCGATTGTAGAAGAATTGAAGACATTTGAAGAAGTAAAGACTTCAGAAGAAAAGAAACCCGAGACAAAAGACGAAGATGAAGTGAAAATTTCTGGTAAGAAACCAAGTGTGGTCTACAATAGATGTCCGCCCCCGGTCGAAAATGGATATTCACCTCGAAATCCAAATTCTGAAAGAGTCAAAAAGGCAATTAACTTACTATGGGAGTCTGGGCGATCAGATAACTTGCCAGAAAATATTGATGTCACATACACATCGTCCGACACTGATCATGAGTCAAAGTTGATAAAAAGTGTGGTCAATCAGGTGTTGGATAAGGATGACAGTGAGGAGTTAAAAAAGGAGTCCAAACCCATGTCAAAGTCTGAGTCCAATACGTCAAAGCCAACAATCAAAAAGGACAAATGGGTTTATGAAAAAGAATTTTTGCTATCAAAATCTAATTTGAATGATGAACCGGTCAAAGTAGCATATACTTTGAAAGATTCTGACAAATTACATTCTGATGAGATTTTTCCAATAAGAAGTGTTAAACTTGAAATGATTAACAAGGTTTTCAAAATCACAGAAATTAATATTTCTGAAATAAAAGATTTAAATCTTTCCGGAAAACCTAAACAATACACTTCAAGAGAACAACAAAGAATTAACAAGAAAATGGGTTATAATTGTGGTTATAGTTTCCAAAAGAAACCAAACCATAATAGTAATTTCAAAAGAAAGGTCTTGGATTTAATCAACCGAAAAATTATAAAAATGAAAAAGTTTATAAACCAAAAACTGTGTTTGTTTCAGGAAAAACGACAGAGGCTGAGAAAGAGCAAGCATTCAGAAAGCAGACAAATCAGGAATTCCTTGCAAAGAAGCAAGAAGAACTAAAGAAGAATGTTGTTCAGAAAAAGACAGAAACAAGAACCTGTTTTCAGTGTAAAACTGCTGGTCATGTTGCTAGGAATTGTCCGAAAATATTCAAACCAAAACAGGAAATCTCTGGTAAACTAAAAGAGAAAGTTGTTGAGAAAACTGAACTTTCAACCCGAAATTTTACAGGCTTTGAAAATTCAACCTTTGAGGTGGGAGAATGTTCAAAGAATGTTTTAAAAAGAAAAGAAAATTTGAAAAATCAAAAATGGCTTGTTAAAGGTTCAGGTAATAGTTCTGGTGATGAATCTGATTCCACAAAATCAGAGGAGCCATGTGTTGAAGGTGAGATTGAAAAATCAGTTTTCACAGTGGATGATGAGAACTTTCCACCACTGAATGCAAAAAATTTGAAATCTAAAATTGGAAAAGTGGAAATTTCAAATCAATTTTATTCTGACAAGAAGAAATTTGATGTTGAAAAGACTTTCAATGGAAATGTGAAACACATTTTTGGCAAAATGGTCAATGGTAAGGTCAAAAGTGTAAAAGAATTTTATGCTGCCAAAAGAAGTGTTCACAAGTCTATTGAAAGTAAAGATGCTGATGAGATTGTTACACCCAAGGAAGGTCAGGCTTGGGTGGATATATTTTTCAAAGAGTAAAAACATGACTTGCCGGAGCTCCCAAGTTGGTAATCGTGGAGCATGAATCGGCATCATTCTAATTTGTTAAAATTTGTTTTGAGAAATGTGAATTGCCGAAACTCCCAGGTTGGTAAGTATGGAGTAGGAATCGGCACCTTGAGAATTCAACCGACAAGAGAGTAATTGGTTGAAAAACAGGTTTGAAATGTTTGGTTTTTGATCCTACAAATGGTTCTATCATCAATTCTACAAGTGGTTAATCAAGGTCATTAAATTGAACTTGATTTAACTATCATTTACAAGTTTGGTAAACAATGTGATGAAATGACCCCAAAACCTACAAATGGTTGATAAACGAACTTATTTTCCGGAAAAACCATTCTGATTAAAACAAACTTAAGTGTTTTGAAATCTTAATGGGAAAATAGTTTCTTGTGAGGGGGAGTTCTGATTGTTTATGCCAAGAGGATGGAGAATTGAGGTGATTCATATCAGTTGTCATGTTCTGTATGGTTTGTTTTAACTTTCTTTAATTGTTTTTTAATTTTAGGGGGAGTAAGAAATTTTCAGAAAATCCAAAAACATTAGAAAAACTGAAAAAGCCAAAAACATGATAAAATGAAAAATAAGTTTTTGTTGCATAAAAGAGGAAATGATAGTACATCAGTGGACTATCACAACACGCTAAAGATATGAAAAGTCAAAATGTAATAAACAATCTCATTGCGGATGTGTCAATAGGTTTTTACACATTCAGTAAATTGTGACGAGATATAAACCTAAAAATTCAAACTTGCTTATTCTGTGGGTAACAACTTCTTGGATATATAGGTAACCCCTGAAATCTTGTTTGAAAGGTCCCTTATTCTGAGATACTAGGTCTTTATGCTCAGTGATATCTGGGGTATTATACTGGGACTTCTGCTGTATGGAAATACTGACCTAGTCCCCGTATAATGCTTTCTGCAAAAATGCTTGAAACATAGCAAAAGCCCTCAGCAAAAATGATTAAACAATAAAATTGATAATCATTGCTGTTGAAGAAAAGATCCTCTAAAGGGGACACACCAAAAGTCGAAGCCGTCATCTCTTTGCGTATACGGAAGTATCGACCTGAGCTCTCACGGCCCTCGCAATTTAACCCCTTTACAGATATCATCTGTGGTATACTCACCTGTAAGACTGAATATTGGGATCTGGATACGGGAGTATATTCAAGTGGTGGGACACACGAATAAGTTTAAGTAATTAAGACACTAATAGCATATCTCGAAACAGTTGAACTTTGTGTGAAAATTTAAGTGGACAAACATACTGACAATCTAGGTGAATTGTTTAAAACGTAAAATGAAATCAAGCTTAACGGTGTTAGTGATATGTCTCAAAACTGATATGATCCTCTTGCACGAACTCACAAAAAATATTGTCTGTAAATAGTTTCTTTACTGCATTTTCTTTTATTCAAAATCCAAAAAGATTTTAGTGTGTTTTAACATAAATTTTGTAAAATCCAAAAAGATTTTCGACAACTGGTGCTGAAAAGCTGATTTTCGAAATTCCAAGTGCTAAACTTGAAGAACAGGTTTGGGATAGAGTGTATGAAGATGTTATGTTTACAAGCAGTTTTTCAGAGAACAAATCATGTTGTATATTTTCTGAAATAGTTTCTAAATTTATACAAGATTTAATCTTTGAGAAACTTATGTGTTGGGTAGAGATTTGCAGGATAAGAGCTAGGTAAAGATCCTGAATGTGAAAATTCCAGACTACGATCCCAGCAGATCAAGAGGGGGAGTCTGAAGAACAAAGTGACAAGTTATGATTCAACATTCAAGGATGAGGAGTTTGTTGGTGATAAAGACTGATAAAGGCTGAAGGTTGACAACCGAAGACTCGACACTAAAGACTCCGTCAACATCCGAGGGGGAGTTTCTTGGTGCATCCGTCTGTCGCCTACGTCTTGTATCGAGTCTTGCGTCGAATAGGATAGAACAGGGCACGGAATCCTAGAATCTATATTAGAAGGTGATTCAGCTCCAAATGACATCTTGTCATTTGGAGCAAAACCCCATTGTTCTGATTCCGCCCGAGTGCCTTAAGTCCTGATTTCGCCCGAAATGTTGTTGGTCTGATTCCGCTTGTGCATGTAGGAGCGAAATTAGAAAGTCTATATATAGTGGGTTATTAGGAGCGAAATTAAGGAGGGTTGTGTGTGTTGTCATTCCGGTTGCCACGAAGTGCTGCCGAAGTGTTGTCAGAGCTTGTAATCAATTCAGTGATCAATGAAACAACAGTTAAAGTGAATACGGCTGAGATTGCACCAAAACATTAGTTTCAGCCTCTTGTTTTGGATAAGAAATCTTCTGATCGACTCATTCAGGGCCGAAAACGATCCTACAGTGTTCTTGAGGACTCTTCATATTTTTCTGGGATTTGTTGTTGATGAATTATTGATGGATTAAATATAATTGTTTGAATTATTTGGTTTTGCAAATGATGGTGTTTGTTGAATATTGAGTCTAAAGATAAGGTGTTGTTTGACAATTGTGGCTTTAGAAACTTTTGTGTGAGAAGATAATATCTCATTGAGTTTTGAAAAATATCTTTGTTTTATGTACAAAATTGTCAACGAACAACCAATCTTTCGTCACATTAGTCTGCGACGAACTATCCCATCCTTCGTCACATTTGTCTTCAACGAACAATCTAACCTTCGTCAAGTGTATTTCAGACGAACATTCTAACCTTCGTCAAGTGTATTTCAGACCAACATTCTAACCTTCGACAAGTGTGTTTCAGACAAACATTCCAACCTTCGTCATACTTGACTTCGTCGAACAAACTTATACTTCGTCTCACCTTGATCTTTGACGAAAAACCAATACTTCGTCAACTTGTCTAGGACGAAGAATCCATTGTTCGGCTGTTGAAGTCTTCAACGAAGATTAAAGTTCTTCGTGGCTATCTCTTTCAATTTTCAATAGAAGCTTTGTAAAACTATCTTAACTATTTGTTTTGAGCTTTGTAAGCAGGTATTCATCAACATACATCCAAAATGAGTTCAGATTGGTGGGGTATTCCATCTGATACGGAGAGCAAGTACACGAGCAAGGGCATATCGCCATCATGGGCCGAATCTCCCGCACCCGCATCTTCGTCAGTTCCATCTCAAGCGAATCAAATTTCGACAAGTCAATGGGCATTCGTTTCCAATCAAAATCAAAGTATTCAAAGTATACTTTTAAACAAAAGTGAAACCGGAAGCAATAATTGTCCACCGAAGCTAATGCACATGAATGAATATCCTGGATGGGAAGAAAGATTCCATACGTATATTCTTGGGTAAAACACGGAATTGTGGTTATGTTTTACTACAGATTTCGATCAAGCACTTGATGTTGCCGCTTCAACTGCCGCGACATTTGCAGATCTTACGGTAGACGAGAAAAAGGCATATGATTTAGAAAAGAAAGCATATTCTATTCTTACTCAAGCGTTGAGTAAGGATATATATCATCAGTATGTCAGCTTCAAGACGTCAAAGCGGTTATGGGATGCATTGAAGACGAGAGGTCTAGGAAATGAAGCGTCACGCAAATTGCGACATGATCTACTCAAGAAAGAGTTTGATGGCTTCACATGTATGGAAAGGGAATCTTTGGGAGACTTGACAAGTCGACTTTATCACTTGTTGACTGAGTTAAGTAACTTTGGGGTAGTAGTGACTCTAGAAGAAGTTGTCATCAAGTTTGCCGACGCATTACCAGCGCAATGGAATGGTTTGTTGGAAATCTTGAAATACAATGGCACTTTGCCTGCGACAAACATCAATGATTTCATTCAGCTCTTGGAGAACAAAGATCAAGAAGAAATCAGGAAGGCCAAAAGGATTCCAGTGCAACAGAATCTGATATGTATTATGGAAACTGTTGAGGTTCTAGCACTGCTGCAAGACCTGCTCCACATGCTCAGCTTCAAACGGCCTTTATATTAAGAGATATGTAC
The DNA here is from genome assembly GCF_002127325.2 of Helianthus annuus. NCBI lineage: Eukaryota > Viridiplantae > Streptophyta > Magnoliopsida > Asterales > Asteraceae > Helianthus > Helianthus annuus. The sequence continues at coordinate 27,705,432 of NC_035436.2, forward strand.
GGAAATTGTAACACCTCGCAAAATCATGTCCAATACAGTGAAGACACGTGTCATGGACTTTAAACATTTAACGAATTGATTCGAGGGATTAAAATTGTCAAACAGTGTAAAGATATGTGTGGAAGGATCAAAAGTGTCAACATGCCTAACTTGTGCCTCTGAATGACCTTACGTGATGTTCGTATTCCTTAATGAATAAATTATCGGACATCGGAAGCCGTTTGCGCTTAAATTTAAAACTTTACAAAGTATAGGGGTTAAAAGTGTCAACATGTTAAAAATTACCTCTGAGTGACCTTTTAATGATCCCAAAAGCATTGTAATCTTTGTATATTTTGCTCTCAAGAATATTGGATAGTAATCTCATGGAGTTTCGATGAAAACAAGACGTTTCGGGTGATCTTGCAACTAACCGGGAGCTTAACGGAGTTAATATGTGACCCAAGGCCCTTAATAGTTAACTATGGAGGGCATAAGTGCAATAAATGGAAGTTATTTAAATTAAATATGGACCAGGGACTGAAATTGCAAATATTGCAAACTGTTCACCGGATTAGGAGGTTCTCGCGGGCCGCGTAGACTCCCTCTAAAGTCTACGCGAGCTGCGACAGAAGTGCCAGCGACAAAAACATGCACAGCTGCATGTTGCAGCCTGTTACACCGCCATTGCATGGCTGATTTCGATACCAGGGTATGAGCAAATGGTTTTTCATGCACTATGGACACTTGGGAACATCTGAAAACATCATAGGTACAACTGCAATGATCCTAAAGACTTAAAATTTCTATATAAGGAGCTTGTCTTGAGTTCTTCATTTGCACACTTGAAAATTTTACTTCAAAGCTCACTCTCTGAAGCCTCCTGCTAATCAAGGAAGCTTTCTCTAGTTCAATATTCGTGCTAAGTACTCTAGTAAGTATTCTTAGCTTCCTAAGTTTAAGTTTTATTAGCTTAATGACCGAAAGTCAAAGTTATCGTAATTAAGCTTTGACTTTGTGATTAATCACAAACGATCCAGCCATTATTCGAATTGAAAGTGGCTATGTGTTGGTAATTATATAGATGTTAAACCCTTAAAAGGGCACCTCCTAATTATCACATTATCTCAGTCTAATGTCGCGTCAAAGTTATGAACAAAAAGTCAAACGGGTCAGTTTTTACAAAATAATCTATTAACTGATAATGCAGAAGTTATGGAACATGTTTTAACACTTAAATAACTTGGTAAATAATATAAGAACATGTTTAGGCATGTTCAACCCGACAATTCTGAGATTAGGCTCGGTTCGCAACCGAAAGTCGCAAAAGTAGACTTTTGTTTTGACTTTCAGTTCTGACCCGATTTAGCTTAGTTTAGTTATGCCTTAGAGTTCCCTTGGGACCACATTACATGTTAGTATAACCCTCTAAGATTATACTATATGGTTCCATAGAAATCTGATTCATATGCATGTTCCCGTTAAATGCTTAAAATGGACAATTATGCCCTTTTATCAATAAAACGAGATTTTTGGAAATGTAAGAGGACAAAAACCTTTATTACTGATATTTAAGTATGTCCTAAAAATTTGACATCAGTTTATGGTCTGAAATAAGAGTTATGCTCGATATCGTAAAACAAAAGCTTTTTATTAATTAAATGGAATTTTTCACATAAATCATATTTAAACCCAATTTTTGGCACCAAACTTTCTACCCACTATTATAATATAATATTTTGGGATTTTTGGAAATTTTTGTTAAATTTTAAACTGATCATAACATAGGGTTCTTGCATAGACTCGGTAATTGACCATAATGCCCTTTTCGCTAATAAAATGAGTTTTACACATCCTTTACATGTCAAACCTTTTTCTACTGATTTTATACATTGAATAAATTATTTTAAACAGTAGAGGCTGATCAAAATCTCAGATTCCCTTAAACAACCCGAATATCGTCAAATACCGACTTTTATGCGATTTAGGCGCATAGTATGGTTCAAAACCATATTTAGCACCGAAGACTTGTTACCTACTGATGTTATAAATAGAATTTTATACTTTAACAGTAGGTACAAGTTTTGAACTCAGATTTCCAAATTTAACCCTTGAAGCATATGTGAAATGACCAAAATGTCCCTACGGTGCATAGTTTGGCCATAAATGTTAAAATCCACATATGTATGATATCTTACTGATATAACTTGTTAAAATAAATATTTTTACTGATTGTTTTAGACCAGAACCTCAGATTACTATTTAACCTCTTTTATAAACTTTAAAATGACAAAAATACCCCTACGGGGCTTGAATTGGTTTCAAATTCGTTTTAGGCATAATGGAAGATATCCTACTAATATCATAACATATTTAAAGCATATTAACTTGTAGAACTTATTCATGACTCATTTGGCTACCCGTTATGCATATACACGTTCGGTGCGGTTTATATAACTAGTTTACATAAATTAACCGAAACGGGTCAAACCTTATCATTTCTATTTCAAAATCCAGAATGTATTTAGTTTACCCATTTTATACAAGTCTTCAAACTTGTTGGTTCTAAATCACATTCTAATCCGGTCTTCGCTTAATCGTGCGTTTTGAACCGTATACTTTTCTTTAAAACTAACCGGTCTAAGTTATAACTTAAATAAGACCCGTTAGGAATCTAATAGGTTATTAAAACCTTCATTCTAGATTAGGAGCCCGGTAAAAGCTACTGTACTTGCTGATTTGATATACGGCTGAGATTAAATTTATATTTTAGCTCAGGTAAATACTTTTAACTTATTTTCCGTTATACGGGCTTGGGATAACGGTATTATAATAATACCGCTTGGTCGGGTATTGAATGTTTAATCGATTAGTGGTTAAGCTATTGAAATAACCCATTTTAATCTCTCTTGTTTGATGGAATGCCTTTGGGGGGTTAATGACCATGTCCTGGATATCCTCGGCTCATTTATTAGAAATGGCCACGGCTTAAGCACGGGGTGTAGGAATACACCTGACAGTTGCATATGTATAAACGGTATCACACTCTCTTGTGGGCATATACTTGTGGTGTGTCTATTAATCTAATCCGGCTCTTCTAACCGGGTCCCGAACGGATGACAAACATATAAACCTGTATACAAGATTATTTTAAATAATTGTCCCAAGTTATAAAAGAATTTTCGTGCCCTGTGCATTTAAATCAATTTTATAAACACTTTTCAAAAGAGTCGGTTAATTGTATTTACCAGTGTAAACTGACGTGTTTTCCAAAAAGGTTAAGTGCAGGTACCACGCGTAATGGGCTGGAAACTCCTGAGTGATTAAATAAAGAGTCTTGCAAGCTTTTATCACTTGAAGTCTGTTGAACAATATTTCTTTTGTTTTGATCCGCCTGTGGATCCAATTACAACCCGTTGTGTAATATTTTATTATACTTTCGAATCGGTTTGTATTATTATTACTTTAGGCTTCCGTTGTGCATTGAACTGCGATTATTTGACTATGATGATATCAACTACATTACGTTTCTCCCCACCGGGCCCACCGGTAATATGTGGAAATATCGGGGTGTGACAAAAATCCACTACCAGTTTCCTCAACTCAAACGGCTTTTGTCTCAAATACTGACATGTATGGAAATCCACAACCAGAAGTCTCAAAGCAAAGCTATCAATCTACCGGACCAAGAGATATGTACGGAAATCCACTACCTGTTCCACAACAAGCCTGTTATAGAAGCACTTCATCTGCTAGTCAGCCATCTAATCCAAATACAGTACGGCTAGACACGTCAAGTTTCTCGAAAGCAAGTGTTGAAGTAGCTAAGGATCATATGGAGCTATTAAAAACATTGGTGAGCGCGTATTGTGGGTTAATAGCAGGTCAGATTGGAAACATCAATCTGACACAAGAAGATTATCAGCAGATTGATAAGGAGGAAATGGATATGATGGACATCAAGTGGGCTTTTGCTAGTGCGGTTAGGCGAGCTAAAGACTTCATGGAAAGGACTGGTAGAACCAGCTTGGAAAGTAAGAAAGACACCAAGTACGGGTTCGATAAACAATCAGTCAAGTGTTTCAATTGTGGTGAACGAGGTCACTTCAAGCGGGAATGTTCCAAACCAGCTCAGCATGGGAACCAGAATCCTTTCAGGAATCAAGGCAACCAGCAGAATCAGAATCAAAACAGGAATAACGAGCGCACCTTGATACCTGTAAACAATCCAGCAGGACCATCAAACAACAATCAAGCTCTCGTGGTACAAGTCGATGAAGGTTGTGCCTGGTCAATGCAATTAGGAAGTGATGTTCAGGATGGAACAACTTGTTTTGCTGAGGTTGTCAAGGATTTGAAACACGCCAGTGGTGGAGAATCTTCCGCCAGTGGTGGAGAATCATCTGAAGATGAAGACAGTTCTGGCTATCGTAGAAGCTCAGATGAAGAATCCTCAACTTCAGGCGATGATCATTTGGATGAAGCATCAAATGTGACAGTCGATGCAGATGTTGATGAACTATTAGGAGAAGCTGCAGCAGGAAATCATAGAAGATCTATATTGGTGGATCAAGCTGCTTATTCTTCTTCTCTTCATTCAGCCTTTATGGCTAATGTTGGCAGTTCGTCAAGTCAGGTATGTGTCGATAAACCAACTTCTGATAAATGTGATAACTGTGTTAATTTAGGTGATAATTCGTTGGACTTGTAAAGCAAATACGATGATTTGCAAAGAAAGTATAACGTGACATATATCCACAATCAAAAGTTGATAGTGGATCTTTCGAAATGCAAAGAGGCCAACATGTTTTATGAAAACCATGAAAAAGTGTTTAAAACGGTTGTTGACAATTTAAGAGAAGATAAAACCAAGCTAACTAAAATGATTTCAAGAAAACAAACTGACATTAACTGTTATATCAATCGTCTCGAGGACATGCAAAAAGAGTTAGCCTGTGTTAAGTGTGAAAGTGAGGCGATCCAACTTAAGTTAGATAGTTATTCAAACTCTAGGTATGTGCTGGATCACATCATTGACATATAGAAAGGGAAAAAGGATGCCACGTGCATTAGATATAAGAAATGTCCATCACCTGTTAGACATAATTATGATGCAATGCCTGATGAGGAGAATAGAACTTATTTTGAGCAATCTGTTCCTTTAGACATTGAGGAATTTGCAACCGGACTCGGATACAAAATGGAAGTATCATCAGATTCGGATGTGTCAACAGTTACAAGTGTGTCAACTGCTGAACAAAATCAGGATCCTCCAGTCACTGTTGAGGATGCTGATTCTTCAGATGATGAATCCGATGATACTGACTCAGCACAATCTGATGCGGTGATCAAAGAGGACATACCTCTCGAGAATCATATTTTATGTGATCCTCCCGCAGCACCTACTAAGACTGTTTTAGTCGAGTCCACGTCTGCAAAAGAGTCTGAGAGTGTGAATTTGTTGTACACTCTTGTTGGTGATGACAAAATCTATTCTAACAAAGATTTTCCTATTAAGAATGTAAATCAATCTTTAATTAGTAAAATTTTTGAGGATTCGACAAGTAAGTTTTTGGGAAAGTCGGGTTCACACTTTGTGGTAACACAGTGTCCTTCGATTCCAAAAGCTGAAGTTCGAAAACAAAATGGCAATCAAAGATTACCAACAGAGAAAATGTAGCAAAACCACACCCGACCAAAGGGTAGATCAACGACAAGGTCGAAAGGAACATAATAAAAAGAAGAATAAAAAGGTGAACTTGTGAAGTCGAAGGGAACTGATAAACTTGAAACATTTACAAATAAATCTAACTTAGATTATGTTAATCAAGTTAAAATGTTGAAAAGAAATGGTCAAAACAATTCAAGACCAAGTACCTCGCAATCACAAAGTTCATCACCAAGACATCAACATGATACTTCGGGGTTTGTAGAACGAAGATCATGTTTCAAGTGTGATAAAGTTGGACATATTATTCGAAATTGTCCATATCTTCATAAACTAAAAGCCAAAGTTGATGATCCCCATGAACAAAATTACTGAAAGCGATCTGTTTCTTCATAACAAGATCCCCGTCTTGTAAAAGAAAGGGAAAAGAAATAGAAACACCAACAAGTCAAGGTAATTGAGAAGGCAATTAAAACTGACGTGTTTCACAAACAACCTGTTTCAGTTTCTAATGATCACGAAGTTAAGATTACAAAAATTCAAACTGGTAAAACACAACAGACTTGGAAACCAAAAACAGTTACTAATTCAGGGGGAGCATCACAATTTCCTAACCATCGAGAAGTTGAAGTAACTTTTGTCGATGAAAATGGAAGACCCAAGACCACAAAGGCTTGGGTCCCCATCTCCAACTAATCATGTGAGTACATGTGTAGGGTGTTCCAGGAGGAACTTTCAGTAGTTATTGGATTGTTGATAGTGGGGCATCCAGGCACATGACCGGCGACATGAAGCTTCTCTACGACGTTAAATCTATCAGAGGAGGTTATGTTGCATTTGCTGTAGATAAGGGCGGATATATTTCAGGGGAAGGAATGGTATCCATCGGAGTTGTAAGTTTTGATAAGATCAACTTTGTGCAACAACTTGATCACAATCTTCTCAGCGTTTCACAAATTTGTGATAAGAAGTTTTCAGTACACTTTGATGCTAATGGATGTTACGTGTTGAAACCCGGTTACAAGATTCCAAAAGACTGGATTCTCTTATCTGCTCCAAGGATTAATGATTTGTATGTCCTTGATATGAGCCAAGCAATTACAACGTCTGCACAAGCAACGTGTTTCGTTTCCAAAGCCACAGAAAAAGAATCAATCTCTTGGCACAGACGGATGGGACACATTCATTTAAGAAAAATGAATCATTTGGTGTCAAATGAATTAGTGACCGGTGTTCCTCTTAAAAATTTCCATCTTCAAGACGTCTGTGTTTCATGCCAGAAAGGGAAGCAAAGAAAGAAGTCGCACCCTACAAAGAAGATCAACACCGTGGGTATTCCGTTTGAACGTTTGCACATGGATTTGTTCAGTACTGTCAAGCATAAAAGCATCAGGAATGATCAGTACTGCCTCGTGGTGACTGATGATTATTCAAGATTTTCTTGGGTGGCGTTCATGGCACACAAGAGTGATACTTTCCAAATTATCAAAAACTTGATCACAACGATTGAGAATTTGTATACTTTGACAGTTAGACGGATACGCAGCGACAATGGAACTGAATTTAAAAATCATGCAATGACGGAGTTTTGCACATCCAAAGGTATTCTTCACGAATTCAGTGCAAGTTACACTCCTCAACAGAATGGCGTCGTTGAGCGTAAGAACCGTACATTGATCGAAACTGCTAGGACTATGTTGGTAGAGTCCCAGTTACCCATTCCATTCTGGAGTGAAGCTGTGGCCTTTGCCTGTTACACAATGAACCGAGTCCATACAGTTAAAAGACACAACAAGACCTGCTTTGAGCTTCTTCACAAACGGAAACCAGATTTACAATTTTTTGAACCGTTTGGAGCTCCTTGCACAATGATCGATCCGAATGGAAAGTTTGGGGCAAAAGCAATTGAAGGATACTTTCTTGGGTATGCCACCCCGAACTTAAGAGTCTGGAATCTAGAGACAAAAAGGGTTGAGGAATGGTCTGAAGTCAGAGTACAAAGGCACACATTGCTAGTCAAATGTCCTGGTCAGCCTTGGATGTTTGAGTACGATGACTTTTTCAATTAGATCAATATAGAAGAAGTTGTAGTAAATGTTGCGGCACAGATGTTTTTCAAGAGTGACAACGCAACAGATTCACTGTTGGTTCGTCCAATTATTTTCAACAATCAAGAACTGTCTTCAGTTAACAATAATGCGCTCGACAATGAGGATTTTCATGATGCTGCTGAACTGAACGAATCTTCAGAGGATGATGAATTTCTCGATGCAGACCAAGAAGCTGTACATGGTACTTCTGAGGCTACACCTCCAGTGGACGCCCCCAAAACAGCTGAAGCTACTGCATCATCCTCTTCGCCAGTTCAGGGTATTGATTTGGTTGTTGATCTCAACTTCAACAATCTGGGTACAAATATTCAAGTTCCAGATAATCCAGAAACAAAAATTCATAATACCCATCCTCAACAAATCATCATTGGTAATGTACAAAGTGGCGTTCAAATGAGAAATCAGTTGCGAAACAACAACAATGCGGGCTTGTATGCAGCTACTCAAGAATCGGGTTTGCAGAATGATTGGTCCTTCGCGTGTTATGTATCACAAGAAGAACCAAAATCTTGGAAAGAAGCTTTGAAAGATAATTCTTGGGTGGAAGCTATGCAGGAGGAACTGCAGCAATTCCAGAAGCTAGGTGTTTGGAAACTCGTTGATAAACCTGATGATTACAAGAAGATTGGTACCCGTTGGGTTTATAAGTGCAAAAAGGATGACCGTGGAATTGCATTCGAAACAAGGTGAGATTAGTTGTTCAAGGATTTCATCAGATTGAAGGGATAGACTACAATGAAGTTTATGCACCTGTTGCACGTCTTGAAGCAATTCGGATCTTTCTAGCCTATGCTTCCTACAAAGGATTCAAGGTTTACCAGATGGACGTGAAAAGTGCATTCTTATATGGTATAGTTGAAGAAGATGTGTACGTCGAACAGCCTCCAGGTTCTGAAGATCATATTCACCCTGATCGTGTTTGGTTGCTCAACAAAGCTCTCTTCGGATTACATCAAGCACCGAGAGCTTGGTACGCAACCTTATCTAATTATCTGCTGGAGAATGGATTTCGCCGAGGTCTTATCGATTGCACTCTTTTCATCAAAGAACAGGATGGAGATCTTCTACTGGTTCAGGTATATGTGGATGATATTATATTTGGTTCAACTAACATTGTTATGTGTAGCGATTTTGAGCGTGTTATGCAAGAGAAATTCGAGATAACCGCCATGGGGGAAATGACTTTCTTTTTGGGCCTACAAGTGCAACAAACGAAGTCTGGGATATTCATCATCAGACTAAGTATGTCAGTGACATCTTGAACCGATTCCAGATGTCCGAAACAACGCCTATTGGTACCCCACTTCAGCAAAATCACGGAATTAATCCGCACTTGAAGGGTGAAGTTGTTAACTCTTCAATTTACCGCGCCATGATCGGATCTCTTATGTACCTCACAGCCTCAAGACCAGATATAGTGTATCCTACGTGCCTGCTTGCCCGATATCAAGTCAACCCGAAGGCCTCACATCTTGCAGCTGTGAAAAGGATTTTCCGCTATTTGAAGGGGTGCCCGGACACCGGTCTCTGGTACCCTAGGGATGATAGCTTTGACTTAGTCGCTTTCAGTGATTCTAATTTTGGCGGATGCAAAATAGACGGCAAATCCACAATGGCTGGATGTCAGTTTTTAGGAAATCGCCTCGTCACATGGCAGTGCAAGAAGCAGACTTGTGTCGCTACATCAACTTGTGAAGCTGAATACATTGCTGCCTCAAGTTGTTGCTCCCAAGTCCTATGGATTCAGCAACAAATGCGTGATTACGGTTTTGAATTCCTATCTACTCCTATTTTAGTTTATAATTCTGCTGCCTTACAGATCACTAGAAATCCTGTGCAGCATTCAAAGACCAAATACATCGAAATTAAGTATCACTTCATACGTGATTGCTTTGATAAAAGGCTTATCGATGTTGTTAAGGTCCACACCGATGACCAACGTGCCGACCTTTTTACCAAAGCATTTGACAAATCACGATTTGACTTTTTATTAATGGTAAACGGCATTAAGGTCAAGCAAGAGTAAAACCGACATCAGAAAATCATTTTTGTAAATATCTTTGTGTTTTTAATTTATCATAGTTTTTGCATTTTAGGGGGAGTAAGTCCAAATTTGAAAAATTCAAAAACATCAAAAATTTTCAAAAATACAAAAACAATAGAGAAACAAAAATGAGTTTCCTGGCGAGAAAAAGAGAAAATGATAGTACATTAGTGGTATATTGAAACCTCTTTAAACTTAAAATGAAAAACGATAAGCAGCTCTATATATGATGTATCGGTAGGCTCACAATCACCTTAAAGTGTGCAGCGTGATATAAACTTAAATCGACTGAAGACCAGGTGGGAACCGCTCATTAGCATATGGTCTTAGTACCGAAATTTCGTTTGATAGATTGTCGAGGTTCTGAGATACGTTGTCTTTATGTTGTTTATCATCTGGGTATCATGGTTGTTTCTTTTACCTAAATATAACGGAGACGAAGTCTAGATCTTCCATGGTACCATACATACGTGTACATATTGCATACGACCTCAATAAGTGATCAACAATCACATGTCCACAAAAATAAGTGATAATATATAACAGCTTTTATGCGGGAGACAAGTTCGTCTCTTTGTCTGTACGTTGGTACTAACTTGTTCACGGACTTGCCCCTGTGCCCTCATGCATATGAAAATCAAGTTCCTCATCAATAAGTGATTCTATCACATAGGGCTTGTTTTTAATTCAAAATAAGTGAGTATCTCACATTTTCATATACATCAAAACAGATGATAAATGGTATACTCACCAGTAAGATGAACTCTCGTGCATACCTTGATACGGGAATGTGTCGTGTGTGGATGAACACCGGTCGGTAAGTATAAATCATACACTAATCGTATCCCCTCGTCGTGATTACATCGGATAAGTTGAGCTTAAGTGGACAGCAATACCGATAATCGTTATAGGATGCTTATCTAAATGTTAACTAATTGAACAACAAGAGCGTTTTGGCGTGCCCATACACTGATATGATTCTCTTACCCTCGAAACTCGCAAAGATTATCTGTAAATATTTAGTTACTGTATTTCGTTTCTGCATCTTTATATATATTTATTTACTGCTTTCCGTCTTTATATTTCACATATTCAAAAATTACCAAAAAGATTTTAGGTGTGTTTTAATATAAACTTTATAAAAGCCAAAAAGATTTTATTTCTATCATTATCTTTGATTACCTGATGTTGGAACTTGAGTCTTCGTTACCTGAAATCTGAATGAAAATCAAAACAACTGAATCTTCATAAACGGTCGAAATTTGCAAGTTTTGAAAGTTAAAAACCAAAATTGAACAATTTGTTAAACTTTTAAACTGTCGGACGGTACTTGATTGAAAATTGGTCTCATATGTGTCATTTGTTTAATTTATCTATATTCCAAGCGGTTGTTCTCATTACGTGTTTAGCTCTGTTGCATGTGCAGATGTTGCATTCGAACCAACTAAAAGCGAAGAGAACGTGTCAGATGACAAGCCGTATAGTGAAGACACAACATTGATGCAATCAGAAGATCAAGATGATCGAGTTGCAGCTGACCTCTCATCAACACCAAAAGGATCTAAAAGTATTGAAGATCAAAAGATTCACGAGCATCATTCAAGGGGGAGTCTGTTGATACACTCCCTGATTGTGACACGTGAAGACCTTTTAAAGATCCGACAATGTGAAGAACGAACCATCACGAGTAGCGTGCAAGGGGGAGTTTGTTGGTACACTTTCTGTGGACGCAACTCGGTTCGGTTCGGTTCGGTTCATACCCGACGTCACGACATTCCTCCATCGTGAGCCCCAGAGATTGACACGCGAAGCCCGAAGAGTCGCGAGCTGACATCACCATGATGATGTCATGTAGATTGACAAAATGCATGCAACTATTGAAATTATCTGTGCATTCATTGATTTAATAGTTGTTGGGCCAAGTGCCTTGATTGGGCCTGTGTAACTCAATGAGGAGTCCATGATCAACGAAGTCTTGATGTGGACGAAGATTCTCATGTGTGACGAACTCCTATGCATGACGAAGGATGATCTTGGCGAAGACTTACGGCGACAAAGACTTAAGGTTCGTTAAAAGTACCATGTCGACGAAGACTCTATTCCAACGAAGAATGAAGGTTCGTCAGGCCTGTTGAATGTTTGTCGGCCTGTTGAATGTTCGTGGATGTGCTGTTTAGCTTCGGCTATATATAGCAGGTTGCTGAACAATAAAAGTTTAGAAACAGAGAGACACGAGAGACACAGTCACGAGAGAACCAGTGAGATTGTTAGAGTATTATCCTCTGTAATCGTTGTAAACAAACTTTCTGGTTCTAATATAGTTTATATTTAAACGATGAATCTGTGTTTGTTGTTTTCGTGTTCTAACTTGGTTTAACTTACCCATTTGGATTCCGCACTCTCGGGTTTGTCGAAAAACAGTTAATAGGTTTAACTTGATCCTCCGGGTGGACCTACACAAACTAAATCCACGTTACAACCCCATAATACACTAACTAAACCATAAGCCTAGTGTACAAACAACCAATGTAAAATGTTGCCGACTAACAGTATATAAATAGCCCCAAATCTAGTATAAGTAACAAATGCTCAAACATATTGCTAGTTGATAGTACATAAACAAACCATCCGGATATGGATATACACACGCATGAATTCACAGTGATAACCAAACATAAATAAAGCTCAGCAACTTCGGTTTGATGCATCAAAGAGTGCCAAGCCAAAACTGAAGCACCATCATAGCCACACTCTCAAATGACCATCAAATCATCCTCATCGAGCCCAAAGTATCACGCATTAACCCATAACAGTTGTTTAAACTCATATAAAAACTGCAAAAACCCCAAAAGTCTCTGATGAACAACAAAAATTCATCTTCATCGACATCCAACTTCAAATGAATAGCCAAATATGACTGTAAAATGGAATAACAAAGCTAGTAAATCAAAAAGCCTTGGATGAACAACAAAGTTACATCTCCATCGACATCAAGTCTCTTTCAAACAACAAAATCTCCAAACCATCCCCAAAAAAATGTGAAAAGGGTTTTGAAACTCAAAAAGAAAATGCAAGAACATTAAAAGCCTAAAACAGAAGCAACATCGGGTCAAAAACCGGTAAACAACAAATCGGGTCGGAATCAGTAACAAACTGATGGAAAAGCAAAGCACTGATGTGCGTAAAATGCAACATATAAATTACATCAAACAAGACATGAAACAACCCTTTTTCGGTACTAATGTTGGAAAAGCATGTTTCTTTGTTTACTTTTAATTTATAGGATCAAAAGAGCTTAAACGAACAAAAAGAACAAATTAACAGCAGAAACCAACACAAATACAAAGAAGAAGGATTGACATGACTCGCCGAACCCCATCCACATCCAAAACAACAAAAATAATAAAAACAGAAGCTTAGGCACGGGGTCGTGCCTGCAAGGCATGGGTCGTGCCCCAGTCAAGATTCCCTGCAGAAAAGATAAACTGAAAACAACAAGGGACACGAGGTCGTGTCACCTCAGCACAGGCCATGGTCAACTCTCAGATTCGCAAATCTGGGTTTGTATAATAAGTACAAAAGACACGTGGTCGTGTCGTTAACACACGGGGCCATGTGTGCAGAAGAGCTGACAGATCATTAAATGAAGACAAAGAAAACGAAGGACACGGGGCCATACCCACCAGGCACGGGGCCGTGTGAGTCTCATGTTTCCAACTATAAATAGAGGTGCTTGGCTCACTTGCAAGCCATCCTTTAGCACACCACTTCTCTCACACTTTCCATTAGTCCACCACCATCATCCATCTTTCATCTTTTAGAGTGTGTAATAGTCTCGGGATCCAAGATCGATCGTAAGAGTTCTTGTCAAACAAAGGCCATGCTTGGCTACATCTCGTACATCACTTGGTGAAGACAAATCTTTTATGTATTACTTTTGATTTCCAATCTTTGGCAACTTTTTATTTGGGTATGTATTAATGACTTTAATAACTAGTTTTTTATATTGAAGATGAACTTTGCTTAATCATTTCTTCATGTTTTGTTGATTCACCCATTCGTGTCTTTAAGGTCTATATAAAGCGCGTTAATTGTCTGGAAGGGGGTTAGAAGGGTGTTTGGGTAATGTTCTTGCCTCGTTCAGTGTATAGATTCTACGAAAACCTGATTCAAGCTTATTAGGACTTCCCTTGAGGCAGATAGCATCAAATCGAGGGAAGTAAGAATGGCTTGTAATCCCTTATTTTGTAAACTACTATTAAAACAATAACCCGACCTTGCGGGACAGTATCCCTGCTGACTCAGACCAAATGGTTGAGGGTAACGTCGCCTTCACAAGAGGGGCCTACCATTTTTCGCATTAATAACTTATTTAATTGTCTTTCAATAATCCGACGTTGCGGGACTGTATCTTTGCTGACTCAGACCAATAGGTAGAGGGTAACGTCGCCTTCACAAGAGGGGTCTACCATAATATCTAAGATAATCTCTTAAAAAGACCAAAGTGCAGAAATAATTAAAGGATACATAAAAGAGGAGTTGGAACCAAGCGATTCCTTCTTGTCTATTTGTTTTCCTTCCATTTACATTTTTATTTTCTAGGTTATCTTTTAAAACTTTCAAAAAAAAAACGTTTATCAAAATTTGATTAGATTAGACGTTAACAATAAGTCGGTATTAAAAGCTCTTGTGTCCTTGGACGACCTCGGTATCTTACCATCGCTATACTACGTCCACGATGGGTTCACTTGCCCTAACGTGTGAAGAGTGATAGTATTGTATCGTGTTTTATAAATTTAAATCTTAATCCGCGAGTAAAAAGTGCTTAAAATATATCTAAAATTTATATCCACACCCGCACACGTCAAGTTTTTGGCTCCATTTCCGGGGACACAAGAATTATAAGAAAGGTTAAAATCGATGGCCTAATCATTTTTAATCTTATTTATTTTTATTTTTAGGTTTATTTTTCTGTATTTTTCTAGTTTCTCCATGGATACTGGAATTTATTTATCTTTTCAAAACACCATAATTACATGTCACATTATAGGACTGCATCCTACTGGCGGCATAAAAAAAATAGTGATTATATAAGTAGAACAGGTAAATAAAACTTAACACTCCACGCATTCTCTAACACGCCACACATTGTCTAAAACGCCATACAACTTAAAAAATGGCTTAGGTTATTGCCTGGAGGTTTGAGAGGTCAGAGAGACGTTTCATCCTAAAGTTCTCCGATAGGAAAAGGGGCAAGGTTAAGATAATCAAGACGATACTTAGTATGGATGAAGCCGTTCAGAGGGATATTATGGCCCTTGGGATTCCAAGGGCCGACGATTGTGAAATGACTCGAAAGGTGATAAAAAGATTGAAGAGAAAATTTCCAGCAGATGATGATGATATTGACGATACTGGTCTACCAACAGTTAGCAGTTGGGGGTTGGATGAACAAGCAAGAACGGTTAAAGTGACTTATCGACACGGGGTGGAATATTCATTGCCGATGGACGAAATGCTGGAGACAGAGAGACTGCATCTTCTTGAACGACTCTGTGATTTAGCACCTTCGAACGATGCAAGATCCATGGTTATCATGATATTTAAGTATAGGTTGCAGCAAATACGAGACGAGATAATGGCGTTATACGCCAATGCACAATACGATGATAATGAATCTGAAGAAAGTGGTGAACAAAACGATGGGTACATCTCTGATGTAATCCCATACACAGAAGACTATTAGTTTTGTTTTGATTTCGTCTTATTGTAATCTTTTGAATTATTAATGAATTATTGTTGGACCGTTCTATGACCCTAAAAGTCAGTCGAAGTAGTTCATCTTCATGTATGAAGGCGGAATCAACATATATGAAGTTACAACAGCTTATCCTTTCAATTTCTTATCTTTCTATTGCTTTCTGATGAAAATTTGGCAGAGTTTCAGCACCGTAGCACACACATACACTGTTACAACTAATGAACCGCTCCTACCTATATATAGTGTTTCTGGGTCGCTTATGTGACAGTCCAAATAAGCGATCCAGATCACTTGTCCTAAAAGCGATCCAGGGTATTGACTAAAGAGCGGCCCACTATGACATATTGACATAAAAGCGATCCTACATCAATCTATCATAATATTTACACTTTGACCCCCTATAGACCAATCTTGACTTCAGACTTTTTGTAGACGCAGTCAACAGACATTCCATGTATCAACAGACTCCCCCTTGGATGTTGACGTAGTCTTTTAGCATCTTCAGATCCATAGTCTTCAGTCTTTGTCTTTTCACAAACTCTGTCTATCTTCACATAAGCATTCTTCACAGGTTCCCGAACTGTCTCCAAGCTCTATCTACAAACTTCCCATTAGCTGTTGATCCAGACTCCCCCTCTCACTGACTCCCCCTCTCATTATGCTGGAATCTTGAGATATCTGGTTCAAACTTTTGCAATTTGCCTCCGTTGGGAAATATCATCCAAACCTGTTACTCAACCAATAATTTTACAATCTATCTTTTCAAACAATAAACACTAACTCAATCAGCTTTAGAAATCCACTCAAGTTTTCAAGTTCAATTTAATGACCCTGAATACTAGATTAATCTACCAAGTTCAACTTAATGACCCTGGTTGATCTTTTGACAAATCAAACTGATTTACTAAAACAATTTTCCAAATTTCTTAAAAATAACAAGTATCAACTTAATGAACTTGTTTGTGACTTTGAAAACAAACATATTTTCAACAATGTAAGCTCTCCTCAATCTTCAGCTCAGAATCTCCTGCATCTGCTTCATCTTTCTAGAATCCGACAATCAACTTTCCACTCTGGTTTGTCTAAAATAAAGCAGAAATAAAATCTTTTTGGATTTTAAAATGATCTAAACTAAGAAATGAAATAACAGGAAACTTAAATTGTAGAAAATAAACTATATACAGATTTGTTTTTGGTGAACGTGTCAGGGAATCATATCAGCTTTTTAGACAGATTACAAGTACCGTTAAGCTACATTACATAATCAGACTCAAACAATTCACCTCGATTGTCGATATACTGATCCATCTTAAATTTTCATACAAACTTCAATCTACTCAGGATACCATTTAAGTATTTTAAAAACATAGATCAATTCATGTGTGCCACCTCTTGAATATACTCCCGTATCCAGAATCCCAATATTCAGTCTTACAGGCAAGAATACTACAATGATGTCTGTACATAAATTAGGGGTTAAATGCGAAAACTGAGGGATCTCAGGTCAGAACTTCCGTTCAGCAGAGAGATATCAGCTTCGACTTTGCAGTGTGTTCCCTTTAGAGAATCTTTTCAGCTACAACAACTGATTATCAATTTTATTGTCTAATCAACTGAGGGCTTTATGCTATGTTTCAAGCATTTTGGATAAAGTATTAGCCAAGGACTAGGTCAGAACAACCGTTCAGCAGAAGTCCTGGAATAATACCCCAGACATCATAGAGTACAAACGCCTAGTATATCAGAATACGAGACCTTTCAAACGAGATTCAGGGGTTACCTATATAACCAAGTAGTGTTCCCCACGAATTTCACCAGTTTGAAATTTTAGGTTTATATCCCGAATAAATCTACTAAATGTACGAAAACCTATCGACACATCGTTAGTGAGACTGTTTAACTCATTTAGTCTTTCCAAATCTTTAGCATATTGTAATTGTCTAGCTGATGTACTATCATTTTCCCTATATACAGAAGCTATTTTTCAATTTTATCATGTTTTTGTATTTTTGTATTTTTTTTACTGTTTTTGTATTTTTCTCAAAATAAACTATGTACAACTAACTATCTCCCCCTAAATACCAAAACACGTAAAAAACCGACAAACCATCACAGATTGTTTCTCATCTTCATCCGCAACAGTATTCTCATCAACACTCATAACCCCATCCGACACCGAAAGCAATTTCATACCATTAAGTTTTAACAAATATTGAAACCGATTTTTATCAAAAGCTTTGGTATGCAAATCAGCTTTATGTTCGTCAGTGTGGATTTTCTCAATTCGTATCAACTTTTTCTCGAAGCAATCGCGAATAAAGTGATGACGAATCTCGATATGTTTAGTTTTAGCGTGATGTCACACCCTCAAAATCCACACGCGGAATATTACCGCGAGGCGTGTGACGACCAGGATCTTAGCCACTAATTATTTTGAACGGGTTAGTTATTGTTATAAACATTAGCATAATTAGTGACCTAATTTAAACTTTTCAAAACATAGTTTAAGTTCACAGCGGAAAGGGGAAGAAAACGCATCATAATTGAAACCACAAGTTTATTAATATGTTACTTACGAACCACGCACTCCATCCGATTGCAACGTCCGTCCAAAGCTGTATCGAGCAACCTGCAAAGCATGCAGTAGAGTGTCAACATAACGTTGGCGAGTTCACGTGTTTGCAGTTTTCCAGTTTTAATTCCAAAAACTTGTTTTAACCAGTTAATTTACTCGTTTATACATGCCATGGGGAGCTACCCCATAAGTAAGCGACTAAACTGTTTTTCCAATACCGAACACTAGGTAACCGTTGCGTTTCCGCAGGATGCCCCGATGTCAATGTTCTATCATCATTGACGGATGCCTGAGTACATTAGTTCACGACCGATCCCATACCATGGCACGGTGTGAGGTTGGTAAGACCTAAATAGCGCTATCAACTAATAACCCGTTCGCCTGGCCCCGGCGACTAATCGGTATTATGTAGTAGGGACTTAAGTGATAGAGTTTCGTTTAGTGTTGCTCGTTGCATTTCCGTATAAACAGTAATTAACTAAAAGTTCCCAGTAACAAGGGAAGAAAAGTAAGTTTGTACCCCTCACCGGGGATAATGTTGTTACCCGTATCCCACACAAGGAGATAGAAATACCGCATCCCTCATAAGGAGATAGTAAGCAATTCCAAACCAGGAAAAGTTGTTTCGTTCCGGTTCCCAACCACCGGGAATGCATGCTTTAAGTAAAAAGTAGTGAACTCACCTTTGTTTTGCTCGGTAGTCAATTTACTTGTGTTACGTTGGTCAACCATACCCTATTATGGTTATTAAATATTTATTAGGTTCGTATGCAAGTAGTGTCACGTAGTCACGTATAGTCCTACACGTATCTAACACGTAGCATGTAAATCCACATTTCATATAATACACACACGTTGCATAATGTTCAGAAATGGTAACGGTAATACGTATCATACCAGCATACATGCTATTGGGCCCATACGAGCATATAACAGATAATCAGTAACAGTTAAATATTTACAATAGCACAAAGTTCAAAGCATCAGCTTAAGCGGCCCAATAACTAAGCCAGACAGTCCAGTCGACACCGGATGGTCTCGACTCGAGACTATGAGGTCTCGAGTCGCAACCGAGTGTTTTCGAGTCGCAACCGGAGATTTCGAGTAATGCATTCTTGAGTCGAGACCCTTAGGTCTCGGGCCCGGTCTCGAGTTGTGCACATATGAGTCACAACCAAGCAGTGTTTCGAGTCCGGTCTCGACTTGAGATCAAGAGATCTCGAGTCGAAACCATGCTGATCTCGAGTCGCAACTGGGATGAAACAACCGTGGAGTCGAAACCACTAAGGAATCCAATGGTCTCGACTCGCAACCCCTGTGGAATCTTTCTAGAACCCTTATCTAGTTTGTACGAACCAGCATTAAGGAATACAGTGGGGCCGGCTTTTTGAGTGTGCATTCAGTCATGACAACATTCCAATTTTCATGATCCTAAATCAAGCGAATGAGACAAAAAGCATATGGTGCACATAATTTTTTTGAATCAATCACATGGCACTATATCTTCTTTCTCTCACCTATGCATTCCTACGTTGAACCTTGTGTAAATAAGCTTGTACCATCATGAAAACACAATAACAGTTTATTTAAAACTCACAAAAAGTAGGAAACACAAAGACAGCAACATTCACCTTATATTACCCTCTAATCCTTTACACAGTAAACCAACACAACAATTACCAATCATAATAAAACCTCCTATCATTTCAACAGATTCAGATTTAATGTCATACACTAACTCAGGTTCAAGAAATGCACATAATAATCAACATCATTCAAAAACCTTGCAAAAATATTCCTTTCAATCGTTTTAATCAATTATTTGGACAGTATGAATTCATAAATAAACAAATAGCCAACCATTTATTATACAAGATCCAAAAACATAAAACACAAGGATGCAAACAGTGGTTTACTACTGACCGAGAGACCAAAGGGCGAAGGAGGGAAGCTGCCGCCGCTGCCGTGGTTGCTCCCGTCGCTGGCATTGCTGGTCCGCCGGAGAACCACCACCAAACCACCGCCACTGTCTTCTCGAACCAAAACTTCATCGAATCAAGTCGTGCAAGTTGGCCCTATTCTGGACTCTAAACGCTGCCGTCATCATTGACTACAGCTCCTCCCGTTATACTGTCATCAACTGCTTTTTCAGCCAAGCTGATGCCACCTGGACACCGCCTCCGTAATTGTAGCCGTTCCGGCTACTAGATCGACAGCAATGCCGCTGTTCTCTTCCTTTCTCTCCCCTCCGACTCTCTTTCTCTACACGGAACCCTCCTTTCTCACTCATCAAAATCAATAGAAGAAGTTGCAGGGTCGAATGTCGCCGGAGATACGACCGGAGACCGACGGAACCAGAAGAAGGAGAAGAAAGGGATGGTGTGAGTGCGCGAGAGGGACTTGAGTGAATGGCGGGTTGGGTGAGTGTAGCTGGATGATCATTGCCGACAGCCGGAAGTTGGTCGGAACATCTCCGGCGACCGGAGGTGAAGAGAGCACAGGGAGTGTGCGGCCGACTTTTCTTGTAGGGTTTTGGGGTTTTTGAAAAATGAGAGGGATGGGGGGTTAAGTTTATATTTAAAGGGTAGGGTTTTTAGGTTAGTTGGGTTGGGCCTAGCCCAAGTTCGTGAGCCCGTTGAACAATTAGGAGTCTTGCTTAACCAACTGGCCGGGTTTTAATAATAGTAATATAACAGTAATCCCAATTATTTTAGTAAATAATAATCGCGATAAAAGAAATGATAATAATAATAATAATAATAATAATAATAATAATAATAATAACAGTAGCAGGCTCGTCTCACGACGATCAGGATCAAGGGTTCGAGTTGTCACATTCTCCCCATGTTACAGGAATTTCGTCCTCGAAATTTAAGCGAAAGTCATACACTACTCTCCATATGTATACCTAGACTCCATTACCATACGTAGATACAGCAGTTTCACGAAAGTTCACAGACAAACATGCAAGCCACATAGCACATACAGTCACATAGCACGTAAAGTCACATAGCGTTAGATTCACAGTGTTGCACGTATCTCTCGTAGCACGGATTTTTTTTTTTTTTTCACAAACTTAACTATAACATCCAAGAAACGTACATGAAAACCCGAAGTGTCACATTATCCCCAAGTTCAAGAAATTTCGTCCCGAAATTTAGCACGCAGCCACTGACAAGCTAGTGTGTTCAAACGTTTTCGTGGGGTGTCACATCATCCCCTGTTGGTTTGAATTTTCTTTCCAAAATTCAGCTGTAGCCTCAGTGCTGGAAGTAACATTTGTAAACAACTGGGGATACATGCGCATCATCTGGTTTTCCCGTTCCCAGGTAAGCTCTGGGCTACGGCGCGAGATCCAACGAACTCGGTCAGTTGGCATATTATACCATGCTTGAGGGTCTTGGTTTCTTGATCCCTGATCTCAACCAGTTCCTCAACGAAGCGTAGTTTGTTGCTGATCACGAGTTCCTAAAAAGGAACAACGAATGTTTCATCTGACAGACACTTCTTCAGATTAGGCACGTGAAAGACGTTGTGTACTGCACTCGGCTCTTCAGGCAGGTTTAGTCTATAACAACCTTACCGATCCTCTCGATAAATTTCGAACGGTCCAACATATGGCGGATTAAGTTTGCCCTATTTGTCAAAACGTGCCACACCCTTCCAGGGTGAAACTTTAAGTAGAACCCAGTCTCCGACTCGGAGTTCTAGAGGTTTCCTACGCTTACCCACGTAGCCTTTCTGACGGTCTGGAGTTGCCGCCATGCGTTGTCTATTTTGGGCAATCCTACCCGTTGTGTCAAGTGCAGTTCTGGGCCGGTAAATTGGCTTCCGCCCAACACAGAGGTGACCGGCATCTGAGTCCGTGCAATGCCTCAATTGATGCTGCCTGAATGCCAATGCGGTAGCAGTGGTTGGAAGAGATTCTTCAAAGGGAAGTGTCACTCGTGTCCAACGACGATAATACATGTTCTCAGCATGTGTTGGAGTGTTTGGGCGGTGCGTTTGGCCTGACCATCTGTTTGCAGGCGATAAGTGGTGCTCATGCCTAACTGTGAGCCAAAGGTTTTTTTTGTATTTAGTCTGAGACGAATCGGATACAGAACGTAGGTTTCGATCAAAAGTGATAGAAGTTGGCACTCCGTGCCCCCACAGCTACTTCTGTTAAGTAGATGGTTGTAGGTTCGAAAACTTATCGGTTTCTTTGGTTGCGTGGCGTTACTAGCAGACATTTCACCAATGCCTTGGATAGGATAAGGTAAGATAGAAGTACCTCGTAGAACATCCTTCAATTGCTGGAGTTGCGGATTATTGTGCACCTTCCTAATGTCAGGTGATACTCTTTCGGGTCAAAATCGTGAGGGGTTTCGTGTATGGTCGAGAAAAAGCGGGCTTTTGCGACGTTAAAAGGTTGTGCGTTGGAAACTTAGCGCAAGGGGGTTTGCGTTGTAGAAGTACCAGGGTAGAGCCTAGGAGTCGTCCTGATTCCCACTGGTTCTCGGAATAGGTTCGGACGTCGTCAAAAGAAACAAGTGTCGAATTCTGACAGGATAGAATAAATTCGAGTGTCGTAACTAGGTATTAATCGTATCGAGTTCGATGAACAGTGCTTGCCATACCCGTTACCCCCGGGGTATCCTTGGCTCGTTGCTTCAATGGGTAACATTTGTAGAAAGTAATTTGTCCGAACGGAGATTTGTGCAGAATAGAGTAGGATAAGGATCATGGAATCCGTGTAACATGGCACGAGTAGCGAGATAATGCAAGAGGGGTAGTCAAAATTGGTGCGTCCAACTTGAGACAGAACACAAAAGGCTTTGAGGTCGGCAATAAGGATTTACCTGGTGTCGATGAGGTAGTTGGTCGCACACAAGCTGTGGGCGGTTTGGATTAAGGAACGTCGCTTGTCGATAAGGTGCATTACGTCGATGTGGTTAGCACCATAAGAAACGGCTATAGAGGGATGATCGTCGTGTGGGTTTGTAGGTTTAAGGGTCTACTGAGACATATGGCAAGAGGTGACTCTTCGAATTGGTAAGAATCCAAGTTCGAGTGGATTGTTCTAAGTCGCGCGAATGAGTTTGGAGTAGCGCTCGCGTCGTCGAGGGGGTTTCGATGTGAAATTGCAAAAACAGGTTTTCGAGAAGCACGATTGAAATAACACGTTGCTGAATTTCAAAGGCTAAAAGTTTGTCGACTGAAGGTCGAGGTTGTTGGATTCACCAACTGATGAGAGATCTGGTCAAGGTTTCTACACGAATAAACATGGATGTCGTGATAAAGAAACGATAGAAGCGGGGATACCATCTGAGCAATAAACGCGGGTTCGTACGAAAGCTAGCGAAAGGATTCACCGAATCAGAAAAGTCGTCAAGGAATACGGTTCTGGCAATTGGGGAATAAGGTAAGCATCGGGACCACCGTAATGTCGGTGGGTTGACTGGCTCGTATCGCCGTCTAGCTACGCCTTTAAATACGCTGGTTTGTAAGAAAGATGTCACCTTGCTGGGCTTTGGAGCGTGTTGTGGTATAGGGTTCAACTTAAATAAGGAATAACCATGTAACGAGGAATTAGGGGAGATAACTTCGCAGTCGATGGAAAGGTGATACCATTGCGGGCACCACAATAAGAAGCATACACTATGCATGCTTTTCGTGTTCGAGACGTGCAAACAGAAACCCGAAAAGTGTAGACTCACTAGAATGCTTCTAGAATTCAGATAATCAGTCGTGTGAGGGAACAAGTCTCACTACTTAAGTTGGGAAAAGAAATATGCAAGTAAAAAGGATGCGAATGACGTCGTCGTTCCTACTAATATCCCCTGATGTAGGGGTGGCTCCCCTTCGTCGATTCATTTTTATAACTTCTCTATGCGCCTCGTAGCAGGCCCGTCCTGTGCAGGTCTATCGAGTGGACGTCCCTCGCGTCGATTTGCTGTCCAGGGATGATATAAGGAAAATACGTGGACGAGGCCTTGGAATAACTGGTTCCTTGCCCTTAGTGTATGGTGGTTTCGAACCAGGTTTAGGAGGACTCGCTCCTGTTTATCATGCAACACGCTAGCCTACCCTTCGTATGTTCCACTGTGTTAAATACTAAATATACGCATACATACTAACACATATATGCTTTTTATACACATACACACATGCATGTTCACACACATAAGTTACGCACAAGTAATTGACGTTAGCCTACCATTACCAGGTGAGCATCTGTGGTTGACGAACCTTGCAATCCGGAGTGTGGTGTCGTTGTGGTTTCCACTAAAGAACGGTTATAGTCTGGTTTTCATATAAAAATATTTTATTTCCCAAACCAAAAATATTTTATATAAAAAACCTAGTTCGCTATAACCAATGGCTCTGATACCAATCTGTCACACCCTCAAAATCCACACGCGGAATATTACCGCGAGGCGTGTGACGACCAGGATCTTAGCCACTAATTATTTTGAACGGGTTAGTTATTGTTATAAACATTAGCATAATTAGTGACCTAATTTAAACTTTTCAAAACATAGTTTAAGTTCACAGCGGAAAGGGGAAGAAAACGCATCATAATTGAAACCACAAGTTTATTAATATGTTACTTACGAACCACGCACTCCATCCGATTGCAACGTCCGTCCAAAGCTGTATCGAGCAACCTGCAAAGCATGCAGTAGAGTGTCAACATAACGTTGGCGAGTTCACGTGTTTGCAGTTTTCCAGTTTTAATTCCAAAAACTTGTTTTAACCAGTTAATTTACTCGTTTATACATGCCATGGGGAGCTACCCCATAAGTAAGCGACTAAACTGTTTTTCCAATACCGAACACTAGGTAACCGTTGCGTTTCCGCAGGATGCCCCGATGTCAATGTTCTATCATCATTGACGGATGCCTGAGTACATTAGTTCACGACCGATCCCATACCATGGCACGGTGTGAGGTTGGTAAGACCTAAATAGCGCTATCAACTAATAACCCGTTCGCCTGGCCCCGGCGACTAATCGGTATTATGTAGTAGGGACTTAAGTGATAGAGTTTCGTTTAGTGTTGCTCGTTGCATTTCCGTATAAACAGTAATTAACTAAAAGTTCCCAGTAACAAGGGAAGAAAAGTAAGTTTGTACCCCTCACCGGGGATAATGTTGTTACCCGTATCCCACACAAGGAGATAGAAATACCGCATCCCTCATAAGGAGATAGTAAGCAATTCCAAACCAGGAAAAGTTGTTTCGTTCCGGTTCCCAACCACCGGGAATGCATGCTTTAAGTAAAAAGTAGTGAACTCACCTTTGTTTTGCTCGGTAGTCAATTTACTTGTGTTACGTTGGTCAACCATACCCTATTATGGTTATTAAATATTTATTAGGTTCGTATGCAAGTAGTGTCACGTAGTCACGTATAGTCCTACACGTATCTAACACGTAGCATGTAAATCCACATTTCATATAATACACACACGTTGCATAATGTTCAGAAATGGTAACGGTAATACGTATCATACCAGCATACATGCTATTGGGCCCATACGAGCATATAACAGATAATCAGTAACAGTTAAATATTTACAATAGCACAAAGTTCAAAGCATCAGCTTAAGCGGCCCAATAACTAAGCCAGACAGTCCAGTCGACACCGGATGGTCTCGACTCGAGACTATGAGGTCTCGAGTCGCAACCGAGTGTTTTCGAGTCGCAACCGGAGATTTCGAGTAATGCATTCTTGAGTCGAGACCCTTAGGTCTCGGGCCCGGTCTCGAGTTGTGCACATATGAGTCACAACCAAGCAGTGTTTCGAGTCCAGTCTCGACTTGAGATCAAGAGATCTCGAGTCGAAACCATGCTGATCTCGAGTCGCAACTGGGATGAAACAACCGTGGAGTCGAAACCACTAAGGAATCCAATGGTCTCGACTCGCAACCCCTGTGGAATCTTTCTAGAACCCTTATCTAGTTTGTACGAACCAGCATTAAGGAATACAGTGGGGCCGGCTTTTTGAGTGTGCATTCAGTCATGACAACATTCCAATTTTCATGATCCTAAATCAAGCGAATGAGACAAAAAGCATATGGTGCACATAATTTTTTTGAATCAATCACATGGCACTATATCTTCTTTCTCTCACCTATGCATTCCTACGTTGAACCTTGTGTAAATAAGCTTGTACCATCATGAAAACACAATAACAGTTTATTTAAAACTCACAAAAAGTAGGAAACACAAAGACAGCAACATTCACCTTATATTACCCTCTAATCCTTTACACAGTAAACCAACACAACAATTACCAATCATAATAAAACCTCCTATCATTTCAACAGATTCAGATTTAATGTCATACACTAACTCAGGTTCAAGAAATGCACATAATAATCAACATCATTCAAAAACCTTGCAAAAATATTCCTTTCAATCGTTTTAATCAATTATTTGGACAGTATGAATTCATAAATAAACAAATAGCCAACCATTTATTATACAAGATCCAAAAACATAAAACACAAGGATGCAAACAGTGGTTTACTACTGACCGAGAGACCAAAGGGCGAAGGAGGGAAGCTGCCGCCGCTGCCGTGGTTGCTCCCGTCGCTGGCATTGCTGGTCCGCCGGAGAACCACCACCAAACCACCGCCACTGTCTTCTCGAACCAAAACTTCATCGAATCAAGTCGTGCAAGTTGGCCCTATTCTGGACTCTAAACGCTGCCGTCATCATTGACTACAGCTCCTCCCGTTATACTGTCATCAACTGCTTTTTCAGCCAAGCTGATGCCACCTGGACACCGCCTCCGTAATTGTAGCCGTTCCGGCTACTAGATCGACAG
Source organism: Helianthus annuus (assembly GCF_002127325.2). Taxonomy (NCBI): domain Eukaryota; kingdom Viridiplantae; phylum Streptophyta; class Magnoliopsida; order Asterales; family Asteraceae; genus Helianthus; species Helianthus annuus. Next base: position 27,732,382 of record NC_035436.2, read on the forward strand.
CAATGCCGCTGTTCTCTTCCTTTCTCTCCCCTCCGACTCTCTTTCTCTACACGGAACCCTCCTTTCTCACTCATCAAAATCAATAGAAGAAGTTGCAGGGTCGAATGTCGCCGGAGATACGACCGGAGACCGACGGAACCAGAAGAAGGAGAAGAAAGGGATGGTGTGAGTGCGCGAGAGGGACTTGAGTGAATGGCGGGTTGGGTGAGTGTAGCTGGATGATCATTGCCGACAGCCGGAAGTTGGTCGGAACATCTCCGGCGACCGGAGGTGAAGAGAGCACAGGGAGTGTGCGGCCGACTTTTCTTGTAGGGTTTTGGGGTTTTTGAAAAATGAGAGGGATGGGGGGTTAAGTTTATATTTAAAGGGTAGGGTTTTTAGGTTAGTTGGGTTGGGCCTAGCCCAAGTTCGTGAGCCCGTTGAACAATTAGGAGTCTTGCTTAACCAACTGGCCGGGTTTTAATAATAGTAATATAACAGTAATCCCAATTATTTTAGTAAATAATAATCGCGATAAAAGAAATGATAATAATAATAATAATAATAATAATAATAATAATAATAATAACAGTAGCAGGCTCGTCTCACGACGATCAGGATCAAGGGTTCGAGTTGTCACACGTGATGTACTGGATTTTTAGTTATATTAATTGCGGCCTCATTATCAACAAACAGAGGTGTGTTAAGAAACTGCAAACCGTAGTCGCGCATCTGTTGCTGTATCCACAGGATCTGAGAGCAGCAACTGCTAGCAGAAACATACTCCGCTTCACATGTAGATAGCGCCACAGATGTTTGTTTCTTACACTGCCAAGTAACCAATCTCGGACCAAAAAACTGGCATCCTGCAGTTGTTGATTTCGCGTTGATTTTGTAGCATCCGAAATCTGAATCGGAAAACCCTTCGAGTGTAAAATCGCCTTTGTGAGGATACCACAACCCCAATGTGGGTGTGCCTTTCAAGTAACGTAAAATCCTCTTCACAATAATCATGTGCGATTCTCTCGGGTTAGACTGAAATCTTGCTGCGAGGCACGTTGGGTACATGATGTCAGGACGTGAAGCAGTTAGATACATCAAAGAACCTATCATGGATCTATAAAGTGTCTCATCAACCCTGTCTCCGGTGAGATCTGGGTGAATCCCATGATTAGTCGCAAGTGGGGTAACAGCTGGAGTAGAACTTGACATTCCAAATTTCTCTAGAATATCATGCACGTACTTCGTTTGATGAATGAAAATTCTCTCAGGAAGTTGTTCAACTTGTAATCCCAGAAAGAATTTCATCTCCCCCATTGAAGACATTTCAAATTTCTGCTTCATCACCTGTTCGAAATCTTTGCATAATTTCTCATTCGTTGACCCAAAAATTATATCGTCTACATAAATTTGTACTATCAGAAGATGACCATCAACGACTTTAGTGAAGAGAGTGGCATCCACTTTTCCGCGTATGAACTGGTTAGCAAGTAGGTGTTGAGACAAAGTCTCGTACCAGGCTCTCGGCGCCTGATGTAGACCATACAACGCTTTGTCCAGCAGATAAACTTTGTTCTTGTGGATTGGGTCAGTAAAGCCCGGTGGCTGACCAACATAAACCTCCTCTTTGACCTTCCCATAAAGAAACGCTGATTTAACATCTAACTGAAATACTTTGAAATTCTTCCAAGACGCAAATGCTAGGAAAATTCTGTTAGCCTCTAGTCGAGCGACAGGAGCATAGACTTCGGTAAAATCAATCCCCTCCTGTTGACTAAAGCCCTGAACAACGAGTCGAGCTTTGTTCCTTACAACCACTCCTCTATCGTCCCTCTTACATTTAAAAACCCATTTTGTATTGATTTTTCGTTGACCGTCCGGCAAATCCACTAACTTCCACACACCTAACTTCTCAAACTGTCCTAACTCTTCTTGCATCGCGATGACCCAAGAGTCTTCAGTAAGCGCCTCTTTGTAAGTCCTCGGTTCGACCTGCGAGACAAAACAACTTAATGAAAATTCAGTTTGTAAAGGTGCTACTGTAGAATAAAAACATGTTATGCCCTGGTCAATTTGACGTCTCGTTCGAACGCCCGATTGCAATTCTCCTATTATCAACTCCTCTGGATGATAAGAAAGAGTTCGCGGCATCACTTCGCTTGGAACTTCTACATTTCCCTCCAGATTAGTAACATTCTGCTCTGCATCTTGTTCACCAACTTGGTTTGTTTGACTTGATAACTGGATCTGCTCCCCCTCAAGGTCTGAATCACCATGGTCAAAAACTGGCATGTTTTCAGCTTCTTGATCATCATTTACCTCCGACTGATTACCAGGAGCAACTTCATCATCATGTTCACCAGCGTTACTAGGACCTGCTTCATCATCATTTGAAGTCTCTGGAGGTCTTCTAGAATACTCTACTGGAAACCTGAGCGACGATTCATACTCTCGTAAAATATCCAGCTCATCAAAGAAATCTTCCTCTTCCTCTGATTCTTCTCTCATGTCAAACGATTCCCAAAGTTTGTCATAATGATAACGCCATGAATCACCAGGATTCTGAGGCGGCATAGTATAACCCTGACATTCAACATTCGCTGCTTCAATAATACGCTTTTCACTTGGAACAAAGACACGCCGTGTAGGACCTGAATATCCAACAAATATTCCTTCAAAGTTCTTTGAACCAAACTTGCCATTAGGTTCTATCACCGTACAGGGTGACCCAAACGGTTCTAAATACTTCAAATTCGGCTTGCGTTTATTGATTAGCTCAAAACACGTCTTGTTGAACTTCTTCACAGTAAGAACTCTATTGAGAGTATAGCATGCAGCAGAAACAGCTTCAGCCCAGAAATTAATTGGTAACTTGGAATCTGCAAGCATCGTTCTGGCTGTCTCGATTAGCGTCCGGTTCTTGCGTTCTGCAACTCCATTTTGCTGAGGAGTGTACGGAGCACTAAATTCATGCAATATACCTCTTTCATCATAGTATTCCTCCATCTTACTGTTTTTGAACTCAGTACCATTATCACTTCGAATTCTACAAATCGGTCTCTGGTACAAATTTTCAATTTTCTTGAACAATACTATCAAACTATCAAAAGTTTCGTCTTTTGTTTTCAAAAACATGACCCACGAAAATCTGGAGTAGTCATCAGTCACGACCAAACAGTAGGAATCTCCTGTTATACTCTTGACATTCAGTGGACCAAACAAATCCATGTGAAGTCTTTCCAAAGGTCTTGAAACTGAATTGACTTGTTTTGTAGGATGTGACTTTTTCTTTTGTTTGCCTTTGACACAACTTATGCACTCCCCTTCCAGATGAAAACCTTTAATATTCACTCCAGTGACCAAGTCGTTATGCACTAAGTGATTCATTTTCCTTAGGTGAATATGCCCCATCTTTCGGTGCCATAACCTTGACTCTTTTTCCGTTGCTCTGGACACAAAACAATGAGCCTGACTCGTGGTTGTAGTAGCAACGCTCATGTCCAACACGTACAGATCATTAACTCTTGGTGCCCTCATGATGATCCACTCTTCAGGTATCACAAATCCCGGTTTCAAGATCAAACATTCTTTGTCGGTGAAATGAGTAGTATACATCCTGTCACAGATCTGGGAGATACTCAGCAGGTTGTTCTCCAGCTCAGCGATGTAGTTAACTCTCTCAAACGTTATAACGCCATTTGACAGCGTTCCTTCACCTATGATCCTTCCTCCTTGATTACCCGCAAAACCCACATAACCACCATTAATGTTATTCACATCATACAGCAATGCGGTCTTCCCTGTCATATGCCTTGACGCTCCACTATCCATTATCCACCTGGATACAAGTTTTGGAAGATCATGCACATAACAAATCATCATTTAAACAACTTCAAGAAAGATGCCGATACATGCTTCGCAAACCAGGAAGCTCCGGCAATTCAAACTGTTTAGTCAAACATGGTGTCCACCCAGGCCTCATCAGCCTTAGGTGTAACCGTGACTTTAGCAATTTGAATTTCGAAATTCTTAGACTTAAGAGGTGGATATTGTGCATCATAATCAACCGTAATTGATTCTTCAGCCTTTTTCACCTCAGAAGTTGAAACTTTCTTCTCAACTTTAGGTTCAATTTTGGGTTTCCACACCTGTTGAGCTACTGCAACCCTCTTATAAAATTTATCATTTTGATTTACCAACTTCTTTACGGGTTCAGTTTTTACTGTCAAGTTGTCAATTTGAACATTTTTCTTCCCAACAACTTTCTTCTCAACATACATCAGTGTTTTACCCTTCACATCAACTTTCTTTTGTTGAACCTTCACAGCTTCAGTCTTAGGCTTCACATATGTACACTTTCGTGCAATATGACCAACCTGTTCACATCTAAAACAAGTACGAGTATCAGCTACCCGACTCGTGCCTTCAGACTGAGCCTGTGAAGCTCTCTTCTCAAAAATATCTTTGTTTGATTTTGTAAAAATTTCCTTTTCTTCATCAACAAGTGAATTTGAACTGTTCACAAACTTCTTCTTTTCGACAAACCTCTTGTTTGAACCATTTCTTTTCTGATATGGTTTACCCCCCTGATAACCACCCGACCAGTTGTTTTTGTTGTTATTGTAAAAACGTGGTGGATAAACAGTTTTCTTGTTGTAAACCCTCTCTTTCTTTCGACTCAGTTCGTTCACTGCTGACAACTCGACTTCGACCAGTTTGAAAACATTTGTCAATTTTTTCAAATTAACATTCTCTAATGGAAACTCAGAATCCGAAAACAACTTATCCGATCCTGACAACTTGTACATGACAAGATCAGATTCATCATGTAAGTTGTTTTTGGACTTTTGCTTCGGAATGTATTTATCTAGAAAACACCCATCCTCCTCAGAAGTGTCACAATCCGGTTTAAGCACTTTGTCTACCACACTTTTCACCACATCATTTTGGACACCCTCTTCATTGGAAGACGTGAACGTGACATCAATGTTCTCAGGAAGTGTAACATCACTTTCTTCCTCAATTTCCACCAAACTAGACTGCTTTTTGGTGTAGTTGTCTAAAATTGGCGGTGGAACTTTGTGAAACCCTACACCCGTTCCATCTGAAAACACATCCTCACCAGCTTTGTTTTTCCCTATAGGTTTGGGAACAATATGCTGCAAAACAAAGCTAGCTGAGCTATAGCTGTTTAATTTCAACTGAATTCTTTCATTTTCAATTTCAATTTCTTGAACTTTAAGTTTTAGTTTAGCAATTTCATCCAGTTGTTTGTTAATGGATTCTTCCTTTAACCTCAAAACAGCTCTTAGATGCTCATTTTTTTTAGTTGTTTTTCCATTTCGATCATCACTATCTTTGACAACGCTTTTCAATTTTTCAAATTTTTCAGAAATTTGTCGGTGCTCAAGAAATACTTTGTCATTTTCAGCTTTAATTTTCTTACATTCAGTCGTTAATTCATTTACTTGTTCAGTTGAAGCTTTTAATTTTGTGTCACGTTCAAGAATCTGATCCTCAAGCTTTCCAACTTTAGTTGTTAGATTCTTGATTTTCTCACCGTTTAGGTACGTGACAGTGCCACAAAAATTGCATTGTTTGGTGCAACTTTTGCAATCAGCATTACCCCCAACTTTTTTACCTGACACATTCGTTGACTTGTTTTGACTGACCTGATCCTTTGACTCAGTAACAGAAACAGGATCTACCTCAAGTGCTTTTGCAGCGAGCACTTTGTCAGCCATATTTCCCAGGTTCTCAGCTGTCAACTCCTGTGTAGTATCGATCAACCCGGTATCAACTTTCTTTACTTTCTCAAGTTCTTCTTTCTCTTTCTTCTCTTTCTCTTTTCTCTCTTTCTCTTCTTTCTCCTTTCTCTCTCTCTTCTTCAATCATCTTTGATGTTGGTGTTCCCCACCACTTGTGCTGCCAATATTCATCATCTTCTTTGTACTCCTGGATGATGGCTTCGATATCTATCTTTCTGTCATCAACAGCGATGTTGCCATATCTATCAAGATAGCATTCTCTGTCTGGATCCCATTTGTTTGCTCTTTTAGCTTCCAGAAAGACACTAGAAAGTCTGATGATTTTGGCTTCAGCAACCATCTTCCGATACTTATACTTCTGTTCCTCCGTACGATCATCCTTCCACGGAATGGGTTCATCATGACTTGCCATGAATGCGTAACCCACTGCATCATCTTCTGGTAGAACTTCTTTACTCCAATCGTACCCCTCATCGTCATAAATCACAGCTAATGCCCTCGATTTGTCTCTATTCTCTTCCTGCTGCTTCAATCTGGGCGGTTCTGATTTATTTTGATGGTAGATTGCCTTTTTGTAATAATCATCACGAAACGGATTCTCTGACTCATCAACATACGCGTTTCTACATTCACGCTTGAAGTGACCCTTCTGCTTACATTTGAAGCACGTCACTTTGGATTTATCGAACCCTAACTTTGTAGATGGACCACCGATCGTTTTTCTCCCAGTAATCTCTATAAAGCGTTGTGCACGTCGAACTGCACTTGCCATTGCCCAACGGATGTCGATCAGTTCCATTTCTTCGGGGTCTATCTGATCGTAATCTTCTTTTGTCAGATTTGTATTCCCGATCTTACCAGCTACCAAACCTTTATAGGACTCCAACACAGATGCCAGAAAAACCATTTGTTGCTTGGCCGACTCTTCATCAAAATTTTGTGCATTCTTCAGATCTATAGCGATGTTGCACGAAAACTTTGCATCAGAATGATTTGTAGAAGACGTAGATCCACTGTGATATCCACTGTGGTTTCCACTGCTTGAACTGCTTTGACTCTCTTTGTTTGTTGAAGAAACATTCTCAGCAGAAAATGCAGTTTTCGGAGAAGTAGCTTTCGGCATCAAGCTTTTCGGATAATAAAGATCCAAGTTTTGCTGATAGGATGAGTGATTGACTTTGTAAGTTTTCTTCAACTCTAGCTCATGGCTTTCAAGTCTTTCAATCGCCACATCTGGAGTCAGATTTTTCGGAGAAATAGTGTTCTTCAACATCAATGCGTAATATCTCCAATCAACTTCATCCGGTAATGAATCAAACAATTTATCAACAATTTCTTCATCAGAATACGAGATCTTGTGTCATGCAACCTCCAATTTCAGATGACCAAATCGTTCAATCATTTTACAAACCGATTCATTTTTTAGACAACCAAACATGTCAAATTCTTTCCTAAGCAACTTTGTTTTGTTCTTTATAATCTCTGTGCTTCCAATACACTTCTTTTCGAGTTTTTCCCATAAGTCTTTAGCATTGGTATAATCTATCAATGAGATAATATCCTCCCGAACTGATTGAAACAACAGAGCTACACACTTTTGTTCAGCTACAAAAAGATCAATTTCTTCAGAATTTCTTAAAGCTTCACCATTTTTCTTTCCATCAGCATAACCGTTTTTCATACTCTTCCAACTGGGGAAAGCGAATGCCATTAGCCAATCTTCGAACTTTGTTGCCCACCTGCTGTAGTCTTCTATCGCCATCAACTTAGGAGGTTTGTTAAACGTTCCAAACGCACTTTCGGACTCCCAAGCTTCTTTCTTTTTCTCTTTTGGTTGATTCTCGTTCGTATTGTTCGATGTCGAATCGTTGTTTCCTGAACTTCCCGTAAATCCGTACATGTCGCCAAATGGATTCAAGAACATATCGTCCATCGTGAACGTACCTGCAAAATCAGACAACACTTAGAAAAGTTTTGGCTTTGAAACACAGAACCACAAAAGCGAGCCTATCTGTGCAACTGACAGAAAAGCGAATCAGGTTAGGTTCAAATAAGCGAACCCAACTATAACCTCTCGAGCGGTTCACAAATGTCAAAAAAGCAAGCCTACTATGTTCGTTCGAGCGGACCAAAATGTGTCCGTTCGAGCGGTTTAGCAATGTCAAATGAGCGATCCAAAGCGTGATCGTTCGAGCGGTTCAGAATATGATCGTTCGAGCGGTCCAAGATACGTCCGTTCGAGCGATCCTGGTGGTAAAATTGTCCAAAAAGCGATCCGAAAGATGAATTTCGAGCGATCCAAACCGATTGTCCAAATAAGCGATCCTAATGTCCGAAAAAGCGATCGACTATTTTTAACCAGTTTTTACCATTTTTAGTTCGTATTTTCACCTGATTCTTTCTAGGGTTTGTTAATAGTGTGTTTTACATGTTATACTCGAATTTCAGACAATTTTGACCGTTAAAATCACTAGAAACTGAAAAAGTATGAGAGAAAGTGAGTAGAAAAGAGAGATTTCTGCAGATCTATGCTGTCGTAGTATGAACTCCTCGTCCTGAGCTCTGATACCACTTGTTGGACCGTTCTATGACCCTAAAAGTCAGTCGAAGTAGTTCATCTTCATGTATGAAGGCGGAATCAACATATATTAAGTTACAACAGCTTATCCTTTCAATTCCTTATCTTTCTATTGCTTTCTGATGAAAATTTGGCAGAGTTTCAGCACCGTAGCACACACATACACTGTTACAACTAATGAACCGCTCCTACCTATATATAGTGTTTCTGGGTCGCTTATGTGACAGTCCAAATAAGCGATCCAGATCACTTGTCCTAAAAGCGATCCAGGGTATTGACTAAAGAGCGGCCCACTATGACATATTGACATAAAAGCGATCCTACATCAATCTATCATAATATTTACACTTTGACCCCCTATAGACCAATCTTGACTTCAGACTTTTTGTAGACGCAGTCAACAGACATTCCATGTATCAACAGACTCCCCCTTGGATGTTGACGTAGTCTTTTAGCATCTTCAGATCCATAGTCTTCAGTCTTTGTCTTTTCACAAACTCTGTCTATCTTCATATAAGCATTCTTCACAGGTTCCCGAACTGTCTCCAAGCTCTATCTACAAACTTCCCATTAGCTGTTGATCCAGACTCCCCCTCTCACTGACTCCCCCTCTCATTATGCTGGAATCTTGAGATATCTGGTTCAAACTTTTGCAATTTGCCTCCGTTGGGAAATATCATCCAAACCTGTTACTCAACCAATAATTTTACAATCTATCTTTTCAAACAATAAACACTAACTCAATCAGCTTTAGAAATCCACTCAAGTTTTCAAGTTCAATTTAATGACCCTGAATACTAGATTAATCTACCAAGTTCAACTTAATGACCCTGGTTGATCTTTTGACAAATCAAACTGATTTACTAAAACAATTTTCCAAATTTCTTAAAAATAACAAGTATCAACTTAATGAACTTGTTTGTGACTTTGAAAACAAACATATTTTCAACAATGTAAGCTCTCCTCAATCTTCAGCTCAGAATCTCCTGCATCTGCGATCCAGGGTATTGACTAAAGAGCGGCCCACTATGACATATTGACATAAAAGCGATCCTACATCAATCTATCATAATATTTACACTTTGACCCCCTATAGACCAATCTTGACTTCAGACTTTTTGTAGACGCAGTCAACAGACATTCCATGTATCAACAATTATAATGAATTATTAACAACGCCATGAACGCCAAAAAATTTACCTTTATAACATATATGGGATTAATTCAACTAGTAACATATATGAATTTGGGAACACCGTGAACGCCAAAATGTTAGAATTATTAATTAATTTTAATGAATTTGGGAACGCCATAAACGCCAAAATATTATCTATGTGACACAAAAACGATTAATTCAACGAGAAAATCTAAAAAAGACCAGTAAAACACCAGGTAGTTATTGAATCTAACTAAACACCAAAAAAAACTTAGACGCAAAAAATGAAGCAGTATTGTGACACACGGATTTGAAAAAATGAAGATAAAAAGACAAAAAAACTCCTCCAACCTGATTATATCGTGTGCCACGTGTTCGACCAGGATCTGTTCTCACCGTTCTCATACTTTAGGGCGTTTTCTCCTGATCCAGTTTATATATATATATATATATATATATATATATATATATATATATATATATATATATATATATATATATATATATATATATATATATATAGAGAGAGAGAGAGAGAGAGAGCGGTTAACATACATAATGACTAATCGTACTTAATGTACGCGACAATACTGACCGTCAGATTAGGGGATTAAAAGCGTGATTAATTAGATGATAAGAAGCGGGTCTAAAGCGTAATTACTGTAACAAAAGGTTAAAATAGTAAATTTACTATGCCTATATACCCGGCTAAATCTCTCTCTCAAATCAAAAACCATAATTAAACCCCAAAATTGACGGTGAGGTTGAAGGCGATTACGGGAGAACGACGACAACAGTGAACAACAAACGATGTGACAATCTAGGTTTTCCGAACAACTACCTTGTAATTACATTGTGTGTGTATATGTGTTATAAAATGAAAGTTGTGATTTCTTTGTGCTATGTGCCGATAATGTGTTGTATGTATGTATGATATATATATATATACTAGAGTAGAAGTGAGCCGAGACCACGAAACCCAACTCGAGACCACCCGGTCTCGAGTGAACGATGAACATTTGGGCCGGTTGGGCCATGCCACTCGGAACCAAATGTGCCGGCTTTGAAACGGGTATAAAAACCCAAAACCCTCACCACACTCTCCTTTACACTCTCATTCATTTCACTCTCACAACTCTCACACTCTCTACCTCTCACTAAAACCCTAAAACCCTAGCAAACCAAGATCACCTCCTCACCCTCTCCCCTCTCTCGGATCCAACCGAAACATCAAGGCTCTCGGATTTCTAGCTCGAGATCAACACTTGGAGCTTGGTTTATCAATTTCTTGTACTCCTACTTCTAACCGGTTAGTATATATATATTTTAGTTGTTTTGCTTGATTGGTTAAAAGATGAATGAAAGATGAACCTTTGTGCTTAGAATGTTTGCTGATGAAAGTGATTGTTTGATAATACGTTACGGCTAGGAGTTGATGATAAGTGCTTACCATGTTCTTAGCTAGAAATGTTACTAATAATGATGATTCATGTGTTAAAAGTGTTAATGAAAATGTGATAATGTATTTGAATGATAAATGTTGATGATACTGATTACCATCCGATTTATGATGTTTAAATAGGGCAATATTGGGTTTAATGATAGTGTCTCATGATTCTTGTTCATAAAATCTCATGATATAAGTTATAGATGTATTTTTGAATCTAGGAATGCATGAGCCGATGTATATGAGTAATATGAACATATGAAGAACAAGTTTGAAGGTGATATGAATATTCAAAATGCTTGTTTTGATCTGATTTTGTTATGATTTAGACAATAAAACATGTTTGTGATTTCTCATTGGATAGTACAAAATTTCATGAAATCAAAATGCTATTGGCTAGTACATAGGACAGGTTCTAGAAGGATTCAGGTGCACGTAACAGTGGTTGCGAGTCGGAACCCTTGGTTGCGACTCGAGACCAAAACGTGATTCGTCGAGATCTCCCGGTTACGACTCGCAAGCAGCACATGATGAACCGAAACCGAGGTTGCGAGTCGGAATCCCTGGTTGCGACTCGAAACCAAAGCGTGATGAACCGAGACCGAGGTTGCGAGTCGGAACCCTTGGTTGCGACTCGAAACCGTGCATTCTCGAGTCGAAACCGCCCTTGTCTCGACTGGGCTGCCTAAGTGTTATTGGGCCAAGCTTGTTGGACTATCTGTTGACTGGATTGCATGTATATCTGTCACTGTTTGAATGCATAACCCAACTGTTTGAATGCATGCATGTTAAGTGTGTCTATACGTGATTACTTGTACCCCAACTTGACCTATATTTGGTAACCATGCTAGGACGTGGTGACCAACGTGTTTGACCAAGTAAATAATCTACCGAGCAACCCAAGGTGAGTTCACAATCTAAAGCATGCGTTCCCGGTGGTTTGGGAAACGGAACTACAAACAACACTATCCCCTAGGAGGGATACAACTTACTTTTCTTCCCTTGTTATTGGGAACCTTTAGTTAATTACTGTTTATACGGATTGCAACCAACGGCACTAAACGAAACTCTATCACTCAAGTCCCTACTACATAATACCGATTAGTCGTCGAGGCCAGGCGAACGGGTTATTAGTTGATAGCGCTATTTAGGTTTTACCAACCTCACACCGTGCCATGGTTTGGGATCGGTCGTGAACTAATGTACTCAGGCATCCGTCAATGATGATAGAACATTGACATCGGGGCATCCTGCGGAAACGCAAACGGTTACCTAGTGTTCGGTATTGGAAAAACAGTTTAGTCGCTAACTTTTGGGGTAGCTCCCCATGGCATGTATAAACGAGTAAATTAACTGGTGAAACAAGTTTTTGGTAATTAAAACTGGACAACTAGTGAACTCACTCAGCATTATTGTTGACACCCTATTGCATGCTTTGCAGGTAACCAGTGACTGAGGAGCTGCTGCTTGGGAATGTGTAGTGTTCGTCAAAACCCGTGTGTTGGGTTTTAATTATCTTGAACTTTGAACTATCTTTCGGTTTATGCTTCCGCTGTTTTTGTTTAAACTATTTATCGAACTTAAACTACGATGTTGCTAACTACTTTGGATAGCAATTATTTTACTATTAACCAATGCTTAGTATAATTGGTGGCTGGATCCTGGTCAGTCGCGCCCTCAAGCGGATGTGACTCCGCAGGTGGAATTTGGGGGTGTGACAGATTGGTATCAGAGCCATTGGTTATAGTGAACTTGGTTTTAAAAAGGGGAAAGATCTTTTTGAGAAAAACCAGACTATAACCCGTGACTCGTGACGACACTACATTCCAAGTGCAACGCTCGACTTATCTGACCTCATAGCTCGGACCCATGTTTACTTGCTTGTTTGTCTTATGCTTTCTGCTCTACTATACGTACTAGTTTGCCTAATTAGATAGATTCGCCTCCCCTCTTCTATCTCATTCTCGCTATGTTACGACACCACACTCATACTATGTTTTCTGGTTATGAAGACAATGAGTGGACGCGGACGAGGAAACGTCAACATGACTCAGGCTCAGTTCACTAACCTGATCAACACGGTGGCTGCAGCATTCGCAGCTCACCCTGGAGGTAAGCTCTTGTTTTAGGATGGTTAGATCCTACCGCCACATCGTCTTTTCACCTCTAAGACCATTCGTATCACTCTCACGACAGGTCAGCATGCGCCTGTGCAACCACATGTTTGTACCTTCAAGACCTTCATGGATTGCAAGCCTCTACCTTTCAATGGCACTGAGGGTGCCATAGGCCTTCTGCACTGGATCGAGAAGGTCGAAGCTGTCTTTGCTGTCTGCGAGTGTCCCCCTGCTAATTGGGTGAAATTTGCTACTGGTACTCTTGAGGGAAGCGCGCTTTCGTGGTGGAAGGCGCAAATTCAGATGCTTGGTTTGGAGACTGCTAACGCTACTGCATGGGAAGATTTCAAGGATATGATCAAGGAAGAGTACTGTCACAGGGATGACATCCACAAACTCGAGGACGAGTACTATGGCCTTAAAATGGTTGGGTCAGAGATTGAGACCTACACCAAGCTGTCCAACGACTATGCTGCTCTTTGCCCAAACATGTCCCGACCCATGTATCGAAGGATCGAATTGTACATCAAAGGCTTAGTCCCAGAAATCAGGAGCCATGTGACCTCGGCCAACCTCACTACCATACAGCCTGTGGTTCGTCTTGCCCACAAACTCACCAACCAGGCTGTGGAAGAGGGCAGGTTGCCCAAAAGGATCAGTGCTGCGGAAGGAACTTCTAGTGAGGGCAAACGAAAGTGGGATGGAAATCAGGGCAAAGATGCTAACTCTACTCAGGCCCCAGCCCAGCAAAGGAAAACTGACAACAACAAAGGCACTCAGCAACAGGTTGGCTACCGGGGAAGCTACCCTAAGTGCAACAAGTGTAACAGGCACCACAATGGGGCATGTAACAAAAGTCAGTGTCAGCGATGCAACAAGATGGGGCATGAAGCCAAAGATTGTAGAAGTCAGTTCCCAGCAAGGCAGAATCAGCAACAACCCCAACAACAACAGCAGCAGGGAAACAACCGCGGATGTTTTAAATGTGGGGCAACTGGGCACATGCGAAAGGATTGCCCTGAACTAAATCAGAATCGCAACAACAACCAGGGAGCTGGGAACAATGAGCAAAACAACAATGCTGGGAATGGTGCAAGGGGAAGAGCTTTTGTGATTGGAGCTGGAGAAGCAAGGAACGACCCCAACGTCGTGGCGGGTAAGTTCCTACTTGATGATCGTTATGTTTCTGTGTTATTTGATTCCGGTGCCGATGCCAGTTATGTATCCCTTCGCATTAGTAAGAAACTTAAGCACCCGCCTGCGTTATTAAGTTCTAAGCACATCGTCGAGATAGCTAATGGTAGGAACATCGAGGCCACGCACGTGATCCACGACTGCACACTAGAATTGTCTGGTCACACGTTTAGTATCGATCTTTTCCCTGTCAAACTTGGAAGCTTCGACGTCGTCATCGGCATGGATTGGTTATCCAAACATCGTGCTGAGATCCTCTGTCAAGAGAAAGCGGTTCGTATTCCTCACCGTTCTGGCCAACCCCTCATCGTACAAGGCAACAAAGATGGAGAAGTCACAGGCATTATCTCGCTTCTGAAAGCCCAGAAGTGTTTACAAAAAGGGCACACCGCTATCCTAGCACTTGTCACCGACACCCACGAAAAGGAAAAGAGGATTGAAGATTTTCCTGTAGTACGTGACTATCCTGAGGTATTTCCTGAGGAACTACCTGGACTCCCTCCCCACCGTCAGGTCGAATTCCAAATCGAGCTAGCTCCCGGAGCAGCACCCATAGCTCGTGCGCCTTACCGTCTAGCCCCTGCAGAACTGAAGGAACTCTCTACGCAACTACAAGAACTATTGGATAAAGGATTTATCCGTCCTAGCTCATCACCCTGGGGAGCACCAGTACTCTTTGTTAAGAAGAAGGATGGCACGTTCCGAATGTGCATCGACTATCGTGAGCTGAACAAGGTTACCATCAAGAATCGTTACCCTCTCCCGCGCATCGACGACCTATTCGATCAGTTGCAAGGATCGAGCTACTATTCTAAGATTGACCTGCGATCAGGCTATCATCAGCTGAGAGTTCGTAATGAAGACATCTCCAAGACTGCGTTCAGGACTCGCTATGGTCATTACGAGTTCCTCGTTATGCCTTTTGGAATGACTAACGCACCTGCGGTTTTCATGGATCTCATGAACCGAGTGTGCAAGCCTTACCTCGACAAATTCGTGATTGTGTTTATCGACGATATCCTGATCTACTCGAAAAGTCAAGAAGAGCATGAACGACACCTACGCCTTATCCTCGAACTCTTACGCAATGAGCAATTGTACGCCAAATTCTCGAAGTGTGACTTTTGGCTTCGAGAGGTCCATTTCCTTGGGCATGTGGTCAATAAGGACGGAATTCACGTCGACCCCGCTAAGATCGACTCGATAAAGAATTGGCCTACGCCCAAGACTCCAACCGAAGTTCGCCAATTCTTGGGATTGGCAGGATACTACCGCAGATTCATCAAGGGATTCTCAAAGATTGCACAACCCCTCACGACTCTTACTCAGAAAGGCATTGTTTACAAGTGGAATGAAGCTCAGGAGTCGGCCTTTCAAAGGCTAAAGGATAACCTCTGTAGCGCCCCTATTCTCTCATTGCCTGAAGGCACTGACGACTTCGTGGTTTACTGCGATGCGTCCATTCATGGGCTCGGTTGCGTATTGATGCAACGCGAGAAAGTTATTGCCTACGCTTCTCGACAACTCAAGACGCATGAAAGAAACTACACTACGCATGATTTGGAACTGGGAGCAGTGATCTTTGCTCTTAAGATATGGAGACATTACCTGTACGGTACCAAGTGCACTATTTACACCGATCACAGGAGTCTCGAGCATATCTTTAGGCAAAAGGAATTGAATATGCGACAGCATCGATGGGTCGAACTCTTAAATGACTACGAATGCGCCATCAAGTACCATCCGGGCAAGGCCAATGTCGTGGCAGACGCCCTCAGCCGCAAGGACACTATACCAAAGCGCGTGCGAGCATTGCAACTGACCATCCAGTCTAACCTCCCTACCCAGATCCGAAATGCTCAAGTCGAAGCATTGAAACCGGAAAACATCAGGGCTGAGTCCCTGCGAGGATCGAGACAGCGACTAGAACAGAAAGAAGATGGCGCTTACTACGTAACAGGGCGCATTTGGGTCCCTCTCTATGGAGACTTACGTGAACTCGTGATGGACGAAGCCCACAAGTCCCGCTACTCAGTACATCCTGGTTCGGACAAGATGTACCACGACTTGAAGACTACATATTGGTGGCCTGGCATGAAGGCCCACATAGCAACATATGTCAGCAAATGTTTGACTTGCGCAAGAGTCAAGACAGAGTACCAGAAGCCAGCAGGCCTACTCCAACAACCAGAAATCCCGAAATGGAAATGGGAGCAAATTTCCATGGATTTTGTTACAGGGCTACCTAGGTCTCAACGCGGAAATGACACCATTTGGGTAATAGTGGATCGATTGACCAAGTCCGCGCACTTTCTGGCTATTAAGGAAACAGACAAGTTTTCTACCTTGGCGGAGATTTACTTAAAGGAAGTAGTTTCGAGGCACGGAGTGCCAACCTCAATTATTTCCGACCGAGACGCTCGTTTTACTTCGGAATTGTGGCAGGCTATGCACAAATCCTTTGGCTCACGTTTGGACATGAGCACCGCTTATCACCCGCAAACGGATGGACAGTCCGAATGCACCATCCAAACCCTAGAAGACATGCTTAGAGCATGTGTGATCGATTTTGGCAAGAATTGGGAGAAGCATCTACCGCTAGTGGAATTCTCCTACAACAACAGCTACCACACTAGTATTCAGGCAGCACCTTTCGAGGCATTGTACGGTCGTAAATGCCGGTCACCTCTCTGCTGGGCGGAAATCGGTGATAGTCAAATCACGGGCCCAGAGATGGTGGTAGATACAACGGAAAAGATTGCCCAGATTAGACAACGCATGGCGGCAGCTCGTGACCGTCAGAAGAGTTACGCTGATAAGCGTAGGAAACCACTAGAATTCCAGGTCGGTGACCGGGTTCTACTTAAAGTCTCACCCTGGAAGGGTGTGGTTCGCTTTGGTAAACGGGGCAAGCTTAATCCGCGATATATCGGACCATTCGAAATTACCGAGAAAATTGGTAAGGTTGCTTATAGATTGAACCTGCCTGAAGAACTGAGTGCGGTACACAACGTTTTTCACGTATCTAATCTGAAGAAGTGTCTATCAGATGAAACGCTCGTAATTCCTTTTAAGGAACTAACCATTGATGAACAGCTACACTTTACTGAGGAACCGATTGAGATCACGGATCGAGAGATCAAAATCCTCAAACGTAGCCAGATACCTCTTGTGCGAGTCCGTTGGAACTCGCGACGTGGCCCAGAGTTTACCTGGGAGCGGGAAGACCAGATGAAGCACAAGTATCCCCAGTTGTTCCCAAACGAAAACCCCAGCACTGAAGCTACAACCGAATTTCGGGACGAAATTCCAAACTAACGGGGGGATGATGTGACACCCCGTTGAAACATTCTCACTAACACTAGCTTGACAGTGACTGCCTTAACTTTCGGGACGAAAGTTCTTAAAACTTGGGGATAATGTGACACTCTAGGTTTTCCGAACAACTACCTTGTAATTACATTGTGTGTGTGTATATGTGTTATAAAATGAAAGTTGTGATTTCTTTGTGCTATGTGCCGATAATGTGTTGTATGTATGTATGATATATATATATACTAGAGTAGAAGTGAGCCGAGACCACGAAACCCAACTCGAGACCACCCGGTCTCGAGTGAACGATGAACATTTGGGCCGGTTGGGCCATGCCACTCGGAACCAAATGTGCCGGCTTTGAAACGGGTATAAAAACCCAAAACCCTCACCACACTCTCCTTTACACTCTCATTCATTTCACTCTCACAACTCTCACACTCTCTACCTCTCACTAAAACCCTAAAACCCTAGCAAACCAAGATCACCTCCTCACCCTCTCCCCTCTCTCGGATCCAACCGAAACATCAAGGCTCTCGGATTTCTAGCTCGAGATCAACACTTGGAGCTTGGTTTATCAATTTCTTGTACTCCTACTTCTAACCGGTTAGTATATATATATTTTAGTTGTTTTGCTTGATTGGTTAAAAGATGAATGAAAGATGAACCTTTGTGCTTAGAATGTTTGATGATGAAAGTGATTGTTTGATAATACGTTACGGCTAGGAGTTGATGATAAGTGCTTACCATGTTCTTAGCTAGAAATGTTACTAATAATGATGATTCATGTGTTAAAAGTGTTAATGAAAATGTGATAATGTATTTGAATGATAAATGTTGATGATGATGATTACCATCCGATTTATGATGTTAAAATAGGGCAATATTGGGTTTAATGATAGTGTCTCATGATTCTTGTTCATAAAATCTCATGATATAAGTTATAGATGTATTTTTGAATCTAGGAATGCATGAGCCGATGTATATGAGTAATATGAACATATGAAGAACAAGTTTGAAGGTGATATGAATATTCAAAATGCTTGTTTTGATCTGATTTTCTTATGATTTAGACAATAAAACATGTTTGTGATTTCTCATTGGATAGTACAAAATTTAATGAAATCAAAATGCTATTGGCTAGTACATAGGACAGGTTCTAGAAGGATTCAGGTGCACGTAACAGTGGTTGCGAGTCGGAACCCTTGGTTGCGACTCGAGACCAAAACGTGATTCGTCGAGATCTCCCGGTTACGACTCGCAAGCAGCACATGATGAACCGAAACCGAGGTTGCGAGTCGGAATCCCTGGTTGCGACTCGAAACCAAAGCGTGATGAACCGAGACCGAGGTTGCGAGTCGGAACCCTTGGTTGCGACTCGAAACCGTGCATTCTCGAGTCGAAACCGCCCTTGTCTCGACTGGGCTGCCTAAGTGTTATTGGGCCAAGCTTGTTGGACTATCTGTTGACTGGATTGCATGTATATCTGTCACTGTTTGAATGCATAACCCAACTTTTTGAATGCATGCATGTTAAGTGTGTCTATACGTGATTACTTGTACCCCAACTTGACCTATATTTGGTAACCATGCTAGGACGTGGTGACCAACGTGTTTGACCAAGTAAATAATCTACCGAGCAACCCAAGGTGAGTTCACAACCTAAAGCATGCGTTCCCGGTGGTTTGGGAAACGGAACTACAAACAACACTATCCCCTAGGAGGGATACAACTTACTTTTCTTCCCTTGTTATTGGGAACCTTTAGTTAATTACTGTTTATACGGATTGCAACCAACGGCACTAAACGAAACTCTATCACTCAAGTCCCTACTACATAATACCGATTAGTCGCCGGGGCCAGGCGAACGGGTTATTAGTTGACAGCGCTATTTAGGTTTTACCAACCTCACACCGTGCCATGGTTTGGGATCGGTCGTGAACTAATGTACTCAGGCATCCGTCAATGATGATAGAACATTGACATCGGGGCATCCTGCGGAAACGCAAACGGTTACCTAGTGTTCGGTATTGGAAAAACAGTTTAGTCGCTAACTTTTGGGGTAGCTCCCCATGGCATGTATAAACGAGTAAATTAACTGGTGAAACAAGTTTTTGGTAATTAAAACTGGACAACTAGTGAACTCACTCAGCATTATTGTTGACACCCTAGTGCATGCTTTGCAGGTAACCAGTGACTGAGGAGCTGCTGCTTGGGAATGTGTAGTGTTCGTCAAAACCCGTGTGTTGGGTTTTAATTATCTTGAACTTTGAACTATCTTTCGGTTTATGCTTCCGTTGTTTTTGTTTAAACTATTTATCGAACTTAAACTACGATGTTGCTAACTACTTTGGATAGCAATTATTTTACTATTAACCAATGCTTAGTATAATTGGTGGCTGGATCCTGGTCAATCGCGCCCTCAAGCGGATGTGACTCCGCAGGTGGAATTTGGGGGTGTGACAAACGAGCATCGATTTGAAGTGAAGATGACGAATACGGCATTAAGAGGTATCGATTAAATCATATTCTCATCCGTTTATTTCCTTCTTCAATCACTCACAAGGTTTTAGTTGAATTGTCATACTAATCGGTGGTTTCATTGTATGGTGACACAAAAATTGAAGCTAAACGAGAGAGAATGAGCAAGAAACGAAACGATCCGATGCACACGGTACACACTAGCGGCATAAATCCAGGTATCTTCTAAAAAAATCTGGTTTGATTAACTAGCGTTATTTGATATGAACTAGCGTAATTTGATGTTGATTCATTGATATGAACTAGCGGTATTAGCATCATTGATATTAGACGATTGTTGGATATGAACTAGCGGTATTAGATTGTTCATCCACCATCCACTGAATTATTAGGTTAAATTGTGAAATTGGGGATTTTGGGGTAACTTTCCATTTTGTTTAAAAAAGTATCGAATGTTTTATTGGGTTAAATTTTGATATTGGGGCTTCTTATCTAACTTGCCCTTTGTTTTCATCCGTTTTTAAAGCAAAATTTTTTATTTAGCAGGATGAAAATAATAACGCATCAAATGAACATATTTACGCATGGTGAATAAGATTAGTTAAGCACCATGTCCAAGTGAAAATATGTTAGTATGCATTCTGCAATACAGGTATTAACATGTCCAAAAGGGTCTTAAGATTAGAATTAGTTAGTTTTGGTGGGGAAATCATTGAAACTGATGCAAGGATGGACATCCCGTGGCTTGTTTTTTGTCCACTAAACAACTTCTGTTATGAAAAAAAAATTGTTGGCAAAAATAATAACGCCTATGGTATAATATTTGTTGAGCAAAGCCAATGAAAATAATAACGCAAGTTGTATAAGATTTGTTAAGCACAACCAATAAAATAATAACGCCTGTTATTATATGAAAAAAGCTAATTTGCTTGATTTAATTTGTTTTGAAATATGAATGTAGGGGCGGCTGATGATGATGATTTTGAGCCCCCCATTCAGCCGATGATAACAAACCAACCTCGCAATTTAAACGTAAAGAAAAAGAAAAAAAATTACATCTTCAAGATGATGATGATGATTTTGAAGTACCGATTAAAGACTTGATAGGCAAAAGGGCCGAAAACACAAAAAAGAGGCCAAAGACTTCAACTGACCAAGATGATGATGACTTTGAGCCAGTAAAAAAGAAACCACCGAAAGAAGACAAGCAGATGGATCCTAGAAAGGGGAAACAGACGATTACCGAAGCGGAACCAATTAGGACGGAACCAAGACCGTACTATAAATACCATCATGATGTAATAAGCCTACGGTGTAGTCTTCAGGTTTCTTAGATACAGTAAAACAATTTACAGAAGCACAGGTAGCAGATGTGAAAAGCATAGGATTTGGTGATGTGCTTGATATAAAGCTTAATCATATATGCACACGTCTAGGTTATTGGCTCGTACAAAACTATGACGAGCAATACAGCACACTAAGCATAGAAATCATAAGATAGAAATCACCCGAGATTCAGTACATGATGTGTTTGGTATTCCAAAAGGGCATGTTATAGTACGGGAAAAAATAAGCCTCGGAAAGGAGCGATAGTCGAAAAAAATACTGCTACTCAAGGGGCCAAAACAACAATTGATGAGTTCAAAGACCAGTGGCCGGACACCAACAAAATTACTCATACATTAGTTGCAAAAGCAATGAGAAAACAAACAAATGGCGGCAGATTATTCAAGTTAAATTTTCTAGCCTACTGGAACACTTTGTTTGTAGAGATAACAAAGTCAACAACGGTTAAACAAATTTTTCTACTTGCCATTGACAAAGAGGAAGACATTTCAAAGCTAGATTGGTGCTCCTTTGTTTTAGAATCGCTCAAACGAACTAGACATGGTTGGAAAAAACTGGACTCACAATACAATGGACCAGTTACATTTCTAACGGTATATTTTGTAGATATCTTTAAAATTTATGCTAATACAATATTGTTTGTAGTAATTTGGTTTTTTTCAAACAACTATATGCAGCTTCTATACAGCCATTATTTCAACTCCAGGCACAAAATTTTTGATGAAGTTGTCAAACTACCTGTCATAAAGTATATAACATCGGGTATGATCGACGACGTGGAAGAATATTTATACAACAATGGGCCGCTGAATGTTGAAGATTGTGATGAAGTTGACAAAGATGAAGAAACGCATGACAATCGCCAGGATCAACAACATGTGACTGCCTCGGACATCAATGAGGATGATCATCAAAATGAATAGGCTCCAACAACGCCATTCAAAATTGTCAATCAACAAACTTCGACGTTATTCACGGACCTGTTCGCTGACAACATCCCTTACACGAGGCAGCTGCAGTACAAGAGAACCTCACCGCATTCGATACTTCAGATCAGCCTAGGACAGATACGGATGACTACACAATACCACCAATGGATACCACACAGGTCTACAAAAGAAGAAACCTGGCTGGTGAAGATTCGATTGACGAAGGTTACATACCATCAACTACCGATTGGTTTGAGGGCTGGAATCCTAGGGTATGTTTTGTAGATATCTTTAAAATTTATGCTAATACAATATTGTTTGTAGTAATTTGGTTTTTTTCAAACAACTATATGCAGCTTCTATACAGCCATCATTTCAACTCCAGGCACAAAATTTTGATGAAGTTGTCAAACTACCTGTCATAAAGTATATAACATCGGGTATGATCGACGACGTGGAAGAATATTTATACAACAATGGGCCGCTGAATGTTGAAGATTGTGATGAAGTTGAAAAAGATGAAGAAACGCATGACAATCGCCAGGATCAACAACATGTGACTGCCTCGGACATCAATGAGGATGATCATCAAAATGAAGAGGCTCCAACAACGCCATTCAAAATCGTCAATCAACAAACTTCGACGTTATTCACGGACCTGTTCGCTGACAACATCCCATTACACGAGGCAGCTGCAGTACAAGAGAACCTCACCGCATTCAATACTTCAGATCAGCCTAGGACAGATACGGATGACTACACAATACCACCAGTGGATACCACACAGGTCTACAAAAGAAGAAACCTGGCTGGTGAAGGTTCGATTGACGAAGGTTACATACCATCAACTACCGATTGTTTTGAGGGCTGGAATCCTAGCGAACATATTTCAGATTTGAACCTAGAAGAAATGGGCATAGGGACACAAACGCAAAAAGAGCTTGACTTCTGCAACACTCCGCTTCAACTAACCGGGGTGATCTATGATCACGCTGCGTGGGAAGCCTCAAACAAAAATAAGAAGGTAAACTGGATTTTTGTCTATGATATTATGAATAATGCATGCTTTGAGAGCTTTAAGAACCTCGTAATACAGAATAATACTTGTTTATGATGTTAGAAAAATAACGCATGTAAATCTAGAAAAAATGATGCTAGTTAAAAAAATTAATAACGCATGATTGTTTAACAAATTAATACCGCATGATTTGAGTCACACTTTTGTGTTAACACCGCATGATTTGAGTCACTCTTGGGCCGCTTAGAAGCTATCTTGAGACTATGTGTTTACTAGTGGATAAATCTGGGTATAACGGGTCAGGTTTGGGCTGGTTTGGGGCATCTAAATTTGTTCAGGTGGGTTTCAAGTTGGACGTATGCTACTGCTAGTTACAAGACCTGGGCTTGGATAGCTACTGTAACTGGGTCAATTTAGATTAAAAAAGTAATAAGCCTGCACTAAGCCCAAATATATATGACCGGCACAAGAGGCCCATTAGCATAAGTCTTGATGTCATAAAAAGTGCAATGGGCTTCTAATGATATCAACTACCCACTAGATTAACCTGTTGGGCCAGTTTATTAGGAGAAACATTGGTCGGTTACCCACTAGATTAACCTATTGGGCCAGTTTATTAGGAGAAACATTGGCCTGTTGGACCAATTTATTAGGAGAAACATTGCCCTGTTCAAAGCCCATGATTAACAACAAAAATGGACAAAAACATAAAAAAAAAAAATACGCTAGTTACCTAGATAATGACGCATGCTATTGCTAAAAATGAAAATTACGCTTATGAGGGAGATAATCACGCATGATATTGATAAAACAACAATTATGCAGTTGTTGTTGAAAACAATGGACAAGAATATAAATAAATACATTTCTCTGGTTACAGAAATGAACAATCTCGTTAAGGACGTAAAGGAAAAGTGTTTCTAGGATCCAGAAATAATGAGAATGTGTAAAAGATGGGATGATGCGGTTAAAAATACGGTGCCGACGAGAACTGATCAAGTAAGCTTTGGAGGTGATGAGGCGATTCAAAACAAAGTTGGAGAGGGTGGCGATACAATTCAAGAGTTAGGAGGGGATGGAGATGCAACCGTGGAAGATGAAAACACAGGAAAAACAAAAGGTAAATAAGAATTTGTATTATTCCTTAAGATTTACGGCAATTTATGTTTAATAATAATGAAAACGTTTGTTATTTTATAGGATGTCATGATGTTTATAATATGACATATGACGATAGGGGTATTTCAGACTCATGCCTGGCTGCATTACAAACCATCGAACCAGGTGTATACAAGCAGACAACAGAAGGTAACAAATATGATCATTGCTAAATTATTAACTGTATTCTAACTTGTGTTTATGAAAAAATAACCTACTCGAACATACAAATAGTGACACAAGCAGATGTGGTACACCAAATGGACCAAGCTGTAAATTTAGCAGAGTGCAGCCAACAAAAAGCACAAAGTCAGAATACAATAACCAAGTCGATGTTGAATGAGCTTGAAAAGATAAACCCTGACATCTATGGTAAAGAAATGCCTCCGACCACATCCGCTGAAGAAACTGATGAGGTGACAGATGCAGAAATGCAGTCAGTAGAGACGCTTTTAAAATTGGCTCCAATCCTACAAACACCAAATGAAAGTAAGCGCAACACTCCGGTGTCTGCGAACACAAAGAAAACGGATGACGAGAGACATAAACAACCAACGGATGACGAGAGACATACACAACTAGTGAGAATGCGTCTCAAAATGTTGAGGGAAAAGAACGAAAAACGAATGGCAGAATTAGGTGACGCATACAGATCACCTTACTACAACAGGATAACCAACTTATACGAGCCACTTCTGGATCGTGACCAAACGATCATCTGTTATCTCTTAGCTCCGGTCGAAGATATTGGGTAAGATGTTTTGTCTCTTATAAACAGCCTAAAATTTTCAAAATTTTTGTCTGTTTTCTAAACTGTCGTTTTATGGTTTTAAACAACAGGACATTGATATACAAGTCTGAAAGTGGAGTCGAAACACTAAAAATCATTTTTGAAAACTTTCACCCATCGCAATACATAGCTTCAAGTGGAGTGGACGCGTTTGTGGATGTGTTAAACTTTGAAGAGAAAAAAAAGGGACAAAAAATCATCACCCTGCAGGCTATTCTTGCCAGGTACAATATTTGTAAGTTTTTCCACAATAATCACGCATGTATAAATTATACTATTACTCATGCATGTTTGAACTTTTAAATGTTACCCACACATATTGAAATGTAATCACGCATGTTAAGGTTTTTAACCAATCATACTATATGATAATCACGCTTGTTTAAAAGTTAATGCACATACTATGAAATGTAATCACGCTTGTTAATGCACATACTATATGATAATCATGCTTGTTTAACCAATCATACTATTGAAATGTAATCACGCTTGTTAAGGTGAACCAAGCCTGCTATACGATAATCACGCATGTTGAAAGATAAATGAATACATGTTTAAAGTTAACGAAGCATTCTATATGATAATCACGCTTGTTTAAGACTAATGGACTGATGGAGTTTAATGAAAAAAGTCACCATAATTTTTGCAGCAAGACGAAATGTTTGGGCCAAAACACACAGACAATGATCGATTGAAAGTATTTGCACCAATCGTAGACGATATACTGTGTAAGTATCAGGTGAAGAAAGTTGACACATTGGATCTAATCTTCATTCCAGTACTACTATCTGATCATTTCTGGTGCCTATGCTTTCACTTGAAAAATGGCGAAATCGAGTTAATTGATAACTCTAGGTTTGACGAACCGTTTAGCAACCGCTACCGTGGGCGCCCCGAAAAGCTGGTAATTCTAAGTAGCTTTATAGTACTACAATGAATAGGTACTAATATGATTTTTTTCGTGATTATAGCGAAGAGTTCTAGTCCTATACCAAAAAGGCAAGATTCGACAAAAAGAGTGGATAACAAACTTGGAAACAACAAGCATAATTCGAAAGGAAATGGATTGGAGAACTCTTCAAAACGGTTGCGACTGTGGTGTCTTCACTATGAGGCATATGGAGACATACAAAGGAAAATCTCCATGGAATCCGAGGTTTGAGAACGAAGATAAAAAGAAGATTCAAGATCCACAACTTCGATTCTTGCGGTACCAATATCTTAGTAAGATTGTATTGTCCAACTACAATCGTATAAGGAAAGAAATATTCGACAAAGCTAAGGAATTTACGAAGAAAGCGAGCACCATAGATGTTTTGCGCGATCTAGATAACAAAATTAAGGACCGATTGGATCAGTTCTTCAACCTTAAAAAGGGGGGGGGGGAAATGCTAAGTCGTAAAACTACTTTGTTCATGTTCTTTGTTGCAAACATCTTAGACATGTTGGTTTTTTAATTTTATTTTTAATTCTTAAATTTTCTGATTAACCATAAACTAATGGGACAATTTCCTTATTCAACACACAATTTCCATACAAAAATAAAACACTTAGATAAAACATAAAAAACGCATGATTTCACTACCCGGATGATTGATGATACATAATAACCATCAGAAATAGGACTCCAAAAACTTGATCTTCGTGTCCATAGAGCATCCTAAGACGGTTATTGCATCCGCAAGCTCCTTTAACTGTTTCTCATCCCGCTTGCCAAGATCAACCATAAACATCATAGCTACCTCTTTGACACTCGAATCTGTCATACCAGACAACAAATTGAAAATCTCTTCTCGCCTTTTCATGTTCTCTCTGACCCTAGAAATGTTAGTTTCCAACAAGTCTTTACAAGACTTGTCCTCAGCTATTTGATCCTCGATCCTCTTTTTTAAGATAAGCACGCATACGGGATGATGATGAAGAAGAACCACACGTTGAATTACAAGAATCTGCCATCTTTAAAGATAATATTTGAATGGTTTTCCAATGATATATAAAAGGAAATAGCAAATAAGAAGACAACTAAAATTATTAACCATGACAACTGTATGGTTCAGGAATCATCCTAGCTGTTTTTTGGAGTTTTCTTGGCCCAGTACAAATTATCACGCATTTACAAATTATCACGCATGGATATAATCATTATTAAAAATGACGCATGTATCAACTTATAACTGAAATAATCACGCATGTGTTTAATCACTGAGCATTATGTAAGCTCCTGAATTATGTAGACTACTGAGATTTGTTAAAAATACCAAATCACGCATGTATTATAAATGACGCATGTATCAACTTATGACTGAAATAATCACGCATGTGTTTAATCACTGAGCATTATGTAAGCTCCTGAATTATGTAGGCTACTGAGATTTTTTAAAAATATTAAACAATATACAGGATACAAGTTGATATAAAATATAATTATTCCTAATAATAATGAAACCTACACATAGACTCTTAAATCGATATGACTAGTCATTATGTAAGATATCTAATTTTAATTACAAAATCTCTCTCAGCTACCATATTAATTCACAATCTATATACATATATCATCCCCCCCCCCATTAGATTTATGCAAAAAAAAATAATAACACCTCTCTTCAAAGAAAACCACAATGTCTACTGATCCCTCAAGCGAATCAATCAAGGAGCTCCTGTCAACCCGCAGGTTGACAGAGCTTGCTTCTAATGTTAACTCTTCTAACAGTATTCTGGATGTGCAGAGGTGATGTGTGTAAAATACAACATATAAAACACATCATTTAAGGCATAAAACTAACCCTTTTTAAGTACTAATGTTGGAAAAAGAGTGTTTTTGTCTTCCTTTTGTATTTTCAGGATGAAATGAGCTCAAAATCACAAAAGAAGCAAAAAGACCACTAATTCTACCATAAATACAAGAAAAGGGACAAAAGTAAACTGCCCGGACCCTCAACGGCACCTCCCAAGACAAAGAGAAGAGAACAGAGCCTGAACACGCCCCGTGTCCAGTGAACACGGGGGCGTGCCCAGGAAGCAGCAGAAAAGACAAACCAGTAGAAGCTTCCATTGCTCACCACGGGGCCGTGCCCAGCGGACACGGGGGCGTGTTGAAAGTACAGCAGGCGCATTAATTGTAATTCGCAATTACAATTAATGAAGAGAGAGAATGTCAGACGGGCACGGGGCCGTGTCCAGCGGACACGGGGCCGTGTCCAGCGTTCTGTTCAGCCTATAAATAGAGGAGCTTGGCTTCATTCTCTCTCATCCCTTGGCACACCACCTCTCTCACACTTCATCCACCACCCACCACCACCATAACACCATCATCCACCACCATCATCCATTGTCCATCATAGAGTGTGTGAGTCGTCTCGGGATCCAAGATTGATCGTAAGAGTTCTTGACAATCAAGGCCATGTTTGCCTAAGTCTCTTACATCACTTGGTGAAGACAAGTGTTTAGTATAATACTTTTTATTTTTAATCTTTTGCACTTTTTATTTGGTTTTGTATTAATGACTTTAATAACTAGTTACTTATGTTGAAGGTGATCTTTCCTTATCGTTTGTCCGTGGTGTCTTGGCATTATTTTACTGTCTATATAAAATAAAAGATTTTCACCATTCATATCTCCACGGTCTATATGGAGGTATGTTGGCTACCTGGTCGGGGGTTAAGGGAACGGTTTGGTAAAGGTCTTGCCCTTGTTCAGCGTTTAGAGGTCCTGCTTGGGACCTGGGTCAAATTTAGTAGGATCTCCTTCAATGCCCATAGGTATTGGATGGCGGGGATCCAAACTCTTTGACCCCCTCATAAGCTAACTACTATTAATACTATAACCCGGCTATTTAGGACTGTATCCCTGCTGACTCAGACTACTTAGCCGAGGGTAACGTCACCGCCAAAAGCGGGGCCTACCATAATTTGCATTAATAACTTAATTCATTATCTTTCAATAATCCGACCCTTTAGGATTGTATCCTTGCTGACTCAAACTACTGGGTTGAGGGTACCGTCGCCTTCAAAAGAGGGGCCTACTACAATAACTAAGATAATCTCTTAAACAAGTGCAAAAGTGCGAAAATAATCAAAGGTTATACTAATACACGTGTCGGATCCAAGTGATTCATCTTGTCTATCTGTTTTTATTTTATTTTCTTTTTCAGCATTTAGTTAGTTTTTATTTTTCTTAGTTTAAAACATTTTTCTAACTTTTGGTTTGATTAGACGTTGAGGATAAACCGGTATTAAAAGCTCTTGTGTCCTTGGACGACCTCGGTATCTTACCAACACTATACTACGTCCACGATGGGTGCACTTGCCCATATGTGTGTTTAGTGTTAGTAAATATCGTGTTTTATAAATTTAAAACTTGGCTAAAAGTGTAAAAAGGGCTTAAATATATATCTAAAAATATAACACACTTCACGCACATCAAGTTTTTGGCGCCGCTGCCGGGGACACAAGGATTTTAAGAAAGTTAGGAATCAACGGCCTAATCATCTTTTTATTTTTCTTTAATTTTTTAGGATTTTTTTTAGATTTTTCAGCTTCTGCAGAGCTCAGCACGGGGCCGTGCCCGCTGAACACGCCCCCGTGCCCAATCATTGGAACTGGCAATCCTGTTTTATATCAGACAGTAGGCTGAACACGGGGCCGTGTCCACTCAACACGCCCCCGTGCCCAAGATTCAGTTGCTGAAAACAGAACCGTTTGATCCCGGCGGTTGGTAACTTCTGATACAAACATGAGTAATAGTGATTCTTTTTACTTTCGGCACTCTTATGGTTTGTGGTGTCAAATATGTGGAGGCGAACACGAGGAATTAAAATGTTTCTTCCTCACTTATAGGCCACACTATATAGACCCACCAATTCCTTGTAGCCTTAAGAGGGGCGAAAGTAAAAATAAACACTATTTCTCCCTCGAATGCGCCCAACCGGATATTCTAGGAGATATGCTCCTTGACGAGCTATTTCAACTAGAAGAACTACTTCTAAATTGGTCAAAAGAACTTAGGAAGGATTTCTTAGATCCATCCCAAGACGATGACCATGAGGAAATGTTGGAACCGCATTCTGACAACCTCGTTGCTCCCGAAAATACCTTTCTTCCTAGACAAGACGTGGACGATAGTCGTCCCTGTGCCGATTGTGCCGTGAAGGACTCCCCATCGACCTCGTTCGGTGCATACATAGACCTGAGCGATTCGGCATACACCTTCTTTAACGAGAGCCCGGGAAAGGGTTGGACTTGTCCACCTAGAATGAAAATAGGAATTACCCTCACCGACAACCTCTTGCGTTCTCGCCTTAGTATAGGACAATTAAGGTATCTTAGGCACTATGGGGTTGTTCCAACAAGTCAGGAGCCACCCGATAAGAATTAGCTCCTTAATAAAGACAAAACTTCATAAATCAGCTTTCCGACACGGGGCCGTGCTCGGCCAACACGCCCCCGTGTCCATCAAAAGATTCCCTTCTGATCATGACGTCAGAATACGGACAAACTGTGTCAGAATTTTCTCTGCACACGGGGCCGTGTCCAGCGGACACGGGGCCGTGTCCAGCAGGCTGTCATTTTCTATAAATGCAGCCAAAAATCCTGCACATTTGGACCAACTTGGGGACAGATATTTGAAGGAATCTTCTCTCAAACAATCCTAGGTAAGTCTAAAAGAAGTTTCCAACAACTCATCTTGTCCTTTCCTCTTCTAGACATTTCCTTCTTCTTCATCTTTCTTCAAAAGCCACCATGAAAAGTTTGAATTTTCAATCTTTATGGTAGGAAACAAGGAGTTTTGATCATGGAATCTTGGTAAAAACATGTTATGTAACATTGTTTAGAGTTATTTACTGTCAAAAAGCTTGCACAAATTCAGAAAATAACTCGAAAACCCAAGGTTCCTTGCTCCAAAATTCTGCAGAAAGATGAACACGGGGCCGTGCTCAGTGAGCACGGGGCCGTGTCCAGAAACTGTTTCGTCTTATAAACTATTTTTGGTTTATTTTTCGTAGAATGGCGAGTGAAAACAGCGAAACATCATCCGTGCATTCCTCAAACAGCCGAAGGGGAAGGAGACCCTCCGTTGAAGCCACACTTGTGCACTACGTGATAGCACTAAGAGAGGCTCTCGACGAAATGACGTCCGTAGAGGAGGTCCTCATTGACCGTATCAACGATCTTACAATGGGATTGGAAAGCAGCTTCCAAGAGATTAACCTTTTGCACCAAAGGTTAAACATTTTGGTGGCACCTCCTATGGAACCAGTCCTTCCACAACAAGACTGGAACTTAGCACTCGGTATTAACAACCCTACCGGGTGGGGAGACATCCCCGCGGAACCTCCTATGGAAATCCCACAAGAAGTCCCGGCGGAAGTTGAAACTCCTCAAACAAATGCGAACGAGCCTTCCTTCCTCCTTCCAAGGGAGGTAGAGGAGTGGCTTGCCGACATATGAGGAGAAACGCATCCGAAAGTTGGAGCTCTACAAAGCCTTGTCTAACCAGGATCAGTAGATTCTTGGAAATTTTGCTAAAATTAAAATAAAACATAGGGCTAGAACTCCATAAGCTTACTATCTATGTAACTTTTATCTTTATGTATTATCTCTCTATTAGCAATGTTATGATGGTTTTTATGATTTATGGACTCATGGTGGTAATGGATGAAAAAGGGAACGAGAAAAAATGGAACCATGCAGAAGAACAGAACAAACCGACAAAAATCTCCATAACAGAAGGCTCCACACGGGCCGTGCCCAACCAACACGGCCCCGTGCTGAGCCCCCTGCAGGAAATCACCCAGTTCAGGTAACTGGACACGGGCCGTGTTCAGCGAACACGCCCCCGTGTCCAGGCTTCTGTTTCAATTCTATAATTTTTGTTACTGGCACTTGACCACGGGGCCGTGCCCGGTCAACACGGGGCCGTGTCCAGAGTGCCAGTAACACAAATCTTTGTTTTTAAACACACTTTTACATATTCTAATCAACCAAAAACTCTATTTTTGGACACATTGAGGACAATGTGTAATTTAAGTGTGGGGGGGATGCTAAAACCTTGGAATTTTGCAAAATCCTAAAACAAGCCTTACACAAAACTCTATTGGAACCGCTAAACACCCCAAATTTTTTTCAAAAACTTTTTCAATTTTTTTTTATTTATTTACTTGTCTTAGTTTAAGTTGGGAATAACAAGTTATAAAAGGGTTATATTTTTACAAACTTACAACCGATAGCGTCGTGATAAAAAGAACTAACATAAGAAAATTATGAAACGGTATAACAAGTCTAGCTAAAATTCGATTATATATGCTTGGTCACATTAAAAACCCATTCCCACAAAAAAGTGAGTTTTGAGCCTTTATTGAGCATAAAAATACACATACTTAGATTAAATGCTCATTTTTCGTTTCTTGTGTGAATAGCCGCTCGGTCCTTACAAATCTAGAACTTACCAACTTAAACCCAAGTAAGTAAATGATGGAGGCATTAGGACTAACTATTTTTCTTTCAAAACCATTATTTTTTATTTTTTTTTACCTACCCAAAACCCCCCTAGAAAACCCCTTTGAGCCTAAACCTTTCATTTCATTACCCCCAAAACAATTTTCTACCCACCAAAAACCTTTTTCATTTTTTTCACCTTTATTTTAGTGACAAACTCGGTTTTTCATAAACATACCTTTACGTGACAAAAAAAAATATATATATATATATATATATGAAGTCAAAAACAAACATAAGCTACAAAAAGCTTGTTTGGAGAAATACTTCAAAAATAAATGTCACCAAAAAAATAAGGTATTTCACGAAAACCGACATTTGTTACGATTTTCGCCCTTTTTACTAACCACTAACCAACCACCCACCTTTAAACCCAAGCCTTCACCCCAAAAGACCTCTTGATATTTACAAAGGTAAAAAGTTAAAAAGGAGGAGGAT
This sequence comes from Helianthus annuus, assembly GCF_002127325.2. Lineage (NCBI taxonomy): Eukaryota > Viridiplantae > Streptophyta > Magnoliopsida > Asterales > Asteraceae > Helianthus > Helianthus annuus. The sequence goes on from NC_035436.2 coordinate 27,765,589, forward strand.
TGATCACTTGGCAAGCATATGGAAAATGTAAATCCGTGCCGCTCTCGAGCGATTCACTTAAATATACACCCTCGGCCGAGTGATTGAGTGATCTCCCGTGAGGTATGTGAACTTGTATATAAATGGAATTTTAATAAGGCATGCTATGCCAAATTAAGTAGTTTATCTTATGAAAAGTTCAAAATAAACCATGACGAATAAGATTGTAAATAAGGTAAAAATAGAACCTATACAAACCTTGGATTCCCGACACTCTAGGACAAGTTAAAAAACTTCTCTTCTACCTATTCCATTTGGGAGTGTAAGCCACATTAAAAGAGTTTTGCTTGAGGACAAGCAAAAGTTCAAGTGTGGGGGTATTTGATGTGTGTAAAATACAACATATAAAACACATCATTTAAGGCATAAAACTGACCCTTTTTAAGTACTAATGTTGGAAAAAGAGTGTTTTTGTCTTCCTTTTGTATTTTCAGGATGAAATGAGCTCAAAATCACAAAAGAAGCAAAAAGACCACTAATTCTACCATAAATACAAGAAAAGGGACAAAAGTAAACTGCCCGGACCCTCAACGGCACCTCCCAAGACAAAGAGAAGAGAACAGAGCCTGAACACGCCCCGTGTCCAGTGAACACGGGGGCGTGCCCAGGAAGCAGCAGAAAAGACAAACCAGTAGAAGCTTCCATTGCTCACCACGGGGCCGTGCCCAGCGGACACGGGGGCGTGTTGAAAGTACAGCAGGCGCATTAATTGTAATTCGCAATTACAATTAATGAAGAGAGAGAATGTCAGACGGGCACGGGGCCATGTCCAGCGGACACGGGGCCGTGTCCAGCGTTCTGTTCAGCCTATAAATAGAGGAGCTTGGCTTCATTCTCTCTCATCCCTTGGCACACCACCTCTCTCACACTTCATCCACCACCCACCACCACCATAACACCATCATCCACCACCATCATCCATTGTCCATCATAGAGTGTGTGAGTCGTCTCGGGATCCAAGATTGATCGTAAGAGTTCTTGACAATCAAGGCCATGTTTGCCTAAGTCTCTTACATCACTTGGTGAAGACAAGTGTTTAGTATAATACTTTTTATTTTTAATCTTTTGCACTTTTTATTTGGTTTTGTATTAATGACTTTAATAACTAGTTACTTATGTTGAAGGTGATCTTTCCTTATCGTTTGTCCGTGGTGTCTTGGCATTATTTTACTGTCTATATAAAATAAAAGATTTTCACCATTCATATCTCCACGGTCTATATGGAGGTATGTTGGCTACCTGGTCGGGGGTTAAGGGAACGGTTTGGTAAAGGTCTTGCCCTTGTTCAGCGTTTAGAGGTCCTGCTTGGGACCTGGGTCAAATTTAGTAGGATCTCCTTCAATGCCCATAGGTATTGGATGGCGGGGATCCAAACTCTTTGACCCCCTCATAAGCTAACTACTATTAATACTATAACCCGGCTATTTAGGACTGTATCCCTGCTGACTCAGACTACTTAGCCGAGGGTAACGTCACCGCCAAAAGCGGGGCCTACCATAATTTGCATTAATAACTTAATTCATTATCTTTCAATAATCCGACCCTTTAGGATTGTATCCTTGCTGACTCAAACTACTGGGTTGAGGGTACCGTCGCCTTCAAAAGAGGGGCCTACTACAATAACTAAGATAATCTCTTAAACAAGTGCAAAAGTGCGAAAATAATCAAAGGTTATACTAATACACGTGTCGGATCCAAGTGATTCATCTTGTCTATCTGTTTTTATTTTATTTTCTTTTTCAGCATTTAGTTAGTTTTTATTTTTCTTAGTTTAAAACATTTTTCTAACTTTTTGATTTGATTAGACGTTGAGGATAAACCGGTATTAAAAGCTCTTGTGTCCTTGGACGACCTCGGTATCTTACCAACACTATACTACGTCCACGATGGGTGCACTTGCCCATATGTGTGTTTAGTGTTAGTAAATATCGTGTTTTATAAATTTAAAACTTGGCTAAAAGTGTAAAAAGGGCTTAAATATATATCTAAAAATATAACACACTTCACGCACATCAAGAGGAGACTCTTAGAACAACAAAAGAAGACCCAGGAAGTCTGGGGGAAACTCCTAGAAGAACCAAAATCTTCATTGAGGGACAATGGCATAGAGATGATGAAGGATCAGTCATCTGCAGATAACTTGGTTTACTCATATCTGAAAGATGCAGTGGAGACGATTAAAGAGAAGATGGAGATGACTGAGAAGGAGCTTGGGAAGATATTGACACCGAACTAAGTGATATGGCTGATTAATCTACTTTTTTTGTTGATATTTTGGGATGTCCTAATGTTGTTGGTATTTTGAACTATGGTGGTTTTTGGTGTATTAAACTCATATATCGGTATATTTAGGGAAATCATGTTATGAATCTGGGTATATTTATGAATGTTGTTTTAGCATTATTAATATGAAAAATGCATGTTAATTATTATCACGTATGTGTCTTTTTTTATGACGCTAGTTATGATGATGAAAATCTGTGTTTTGGGTATGTTTAGGGTGGAAATCGCTGGTTAAGACAGGTTATGCAAAAATGTTAGAGAGGGGTTTATTGGTCATTTGAGATCTCCATTTCAGATAGTCCTGTATAGATATGATTAATCACGCATTGCATATCGAAAAGGGGTAAAAAAAAAATCAAATGAGATATTTAATCACGCATATGATGGTAAAATGTTCTGAATGTAACAAATTACATAAAGTTGTGTCTTAATAAAATCATGAAAAATGGAATGTTTAAATGAATGCAATTATGGTTCAAAAATTACTCGTCTTCCCATTCAGAATCACTATCATCTGATTCGTCAATATCCTCGTACTCCTCCTCTTCCTCACCAGTTTCTACCTCCTCGTCCTCTTCGTCAACTAAACCAGGATCATTCTCTAACTGAATTGCTCTTCTTTTCCTCCCCTTCTTATTGGCATTCTTATTGGCATTCTTATCAGCAGCACTAACTTTACCCTTTAAAACCTCGCAAGTTCGAATATCATGACCTTTGATATTGCAAACACTGCATGTCCGACTTCTCTTGCCTTTTAGACTAATAATTTTCTCTTTTTTTGATTTAATCCGCTTATGTGAACCGCGTCCTTTGTTTCTAATACCGGTTGGCACACTGGCTGTAGGAGGAGCATCAGTGTTCGGTTTCTCGTAACCGATTAACCTTGAATATCTATCAAACTTAGGGTCGATGGGCTTGGTTATTCAAAGTTCATCAACCATTTCTTTCATCTCCCTCATCCGATCCCTGACTACAAGAAGATGATCAAAATCTTTCATCAAGTTACCAATAAGATACTCTCCGGTCTGCATAATCTCATACGCAACCTCTTTGGCCTTTTTATGCACATCATTATCATAAACACTTAAATCAAATGTATTATTTAGATCATTCGGTACCACGTCTTTGGTCCATCTTCTCATAACGTACTTGTTGGGAATTTCTTTCACTTTGAACATCTTGAACACAAAATATATATGTTTGCACAACAATCCATATTGTTCAAACCTGCGACAACTGCATGATGCAATTACATCCTCCCCCGTCTTGAAACAAACCTAAACAAAAAAAATGAAAATTAAAAATCAAATAACGCATGTTAGCTGTTCTAGATAGTGTTACCTCTAGTAAACCGTCGTCGTGTGCTTTCCAATCCTTCATACTTATCTTCAAAAATGGTTCCTCAATTTTAGTCTCCATAGGAAGGCACTCGGACAGTGTTCCTTGTAACTCTGACTGTTGATCAGCAAAAATTGACCTGGTGTAAATTTTCATAGCATCATCCTCTAAAGTAGATTCAGAAAAGTTATCTAGGATTGTATTTCTAGATATATGGTCATTCTTTCGATGGTTAAATCTTTGCACGTCCATTGCACCATCAAAATGGTTAAAGAACTCAACAAGGGTGAGTTGAGAATTCGCCACTTGACAGAAAAAATGGTTTTCGCTCTCTGATCTGGAGGTGGTCCGCATAAGCCCAGACATAGGCTCATAACAATAGAAAGCTGGAATCCACGAAGATCTCGTGCCAAGCATATCATCAATCCATTTATTCTCGGTTAGACCAAATTCAATCATTATCAGCTTCCATTCTATCTCAAACGTTTCTGGCGCAATCGAATCAGTCCATACAATGTCACACATACGTCTCTTCAACTCTTCGTTGTTACACAACTCATGTCCCACCTATTAAAACAAAGAATTGGAACTTATTGGACAAGGGCAAGTAATAAAATTGAATGTAGGAAATAATAACGCATGAAAATAATCACGCATGTTGTAATAATAATCACGCATGTTGTAATAATAATCACGCATGTTGTAGTTAAGCCTAACCTTATCAGCAAGTTTTTTCATTATGTGCCACATACATAATCTGTGCCTACTCTTATCGAACACTGCTTCGATAGCTTGTTTCATCGCGGGATCCTGATCAGTGACGACCACCTTCGGCTGCTTACCAAATGAGTCCAAAAATGATTGTAAAAGCCACTTATATGATTCAATGCTTTCGGATGCTAGCAACCCGGCTCCAAGCGTCACATTCCGACAGTGGTTATCAATACCAGTAAAAGGTACAAAAACCATTTTATACCTTCAAAATGTGGATTAAAAAATGAATAAAAACAAGAAGACTATACAACAAATAAAATAACAGGAATAACATTGAAGTGAGGACTAACTTGTTGGTTTTAAATGTAGCATCAAACGATATGACATCTCCAAACTCAGCATAGTTACGTTTGCACAAACCATCGGCCCAGAACAGGCCAGTTAATCGTTTGTTTTCATCGACTGAATGAACGAATGAATAATCAACCATAAACTGCATTTTATCAGTCAACCTTTGATAACCATATCTGCATCGTACTCTCCGATATAGCTATATATCCTAGCTCTAAAATTCTTGCAATCGTCTTTAGTTGCGCCAATATTTTCAAAACCCCCGTATCTTTGTCTCATTATATTGAAGGCTTTCACTGGCCCAAGATTCAATGTACCAAGCTCCCATATCATCTCTTCTTGTGTTTCGGAAAGATGTCTATAAGCTGGTAATAAATGCATATCTTTGGGGCACACGAATGAATGTTATGCGACTGAACAAACTTATCAACCTTATACAACACCCCGTCCATCGAACAAAGCTTGATTTGAGCTTTACAGCCGGTTCGAATAGTCGGTCTGTTCCTACGTTTATATGGCTTAGACAACTTCGAATAAGGATCATCAAATTCCTATGGTTTATGCCCCTCCTTTGAACACACAAAGTATTTAGTCTTGATAATACCACCAACATGATGTTCACCTCCTTTTCGAGCAGAGAACCCTGCCTTCTTGGCATATGTCTGATAAAAAACATATATTTGCTCTATGGAAGAGAATTCCATTCCGATAACAGGCACACATGATGAATCTACCTCCGGAATATACAATCTTTCATCTAGACATTTTAAAATGACAAAAAAAAATTATAAACATGACCTCTAACCAAAGACACACAGGGAAAGAACAAATCAAGCAAATTGCATCAAAAATAATAACGCATCAAAAAATAATAACGCGGGAAGGAAAAAAAGCATCCAGTAATGTATACTTCATAAAAATAACGCATGGTTAGTGAATTACACATGTCTTCTTCAATACATCTTATAACCATGCGTGATTATATTATATTTCAAAAAAGCTAATAATCAAAAAATGGTGAACGAGCAAAAACAACACATCATACACCAATAATTTGGTTGAATTTTGGAAAACTGAAACCATTTAATTGACAACTTACTGGTCTGATCATCTAACAGAACGTTGTTGTCTGATGTCGGATTCCTATATTGCTCTGCAGCATCATGACCGGCATTGACCTCAGCATCTTCAAATTCAATATCATCTATGTTTCGAGCATTACTACTCTGTGGATCCATTACAAACAATAAGAGATGGAAACCCTAATCGCCCACAAACAACCGCTAATTTGATAATTTGAAAACAGAACTTATTTGAAACTGATACGAATCGTAATTACCGGGATGCAGGAGATAACGAACTCGCATAATTTCCTTGATGTTAGTAAATGTCTGAATTACCCTGGTTCAAGAATGAAAAATGTCTAATTTGCCCTTAATGAAAAATCCTAATCGTTGCGTAATCACGCTTTAATCACAAAGATCTGACGGTCAGGATGGTCGCGTACGTGAAGTATGATTAGGGCTTTTGTACATTATACTTTCTCTCTCTCTCTCTCTCTCTCTCTATATATATATATATATATATATATATATATATATATATATATATATATATATATATATATATATATTAATGCTCCATAGGAAACCTTAGATTTTTAAAAAACTTTGAAAACCCATTACACAGTCTAGAATTGCCCACGTGTCCCAGCCATCTCCATCTTTTCTTTTGCTTTTGAGGGCACATTTGTAAATTCAACAACATTTATTACACCCTTATATTCCCAATGTGTCTCTCTCTCCCTCTTTCAAATCCATTTGAAAATCAAAATCACAGATCTTCTCTCTCTCTCTCTCTTCATCAAATCTCTCTCATCGTTATCTTTTTTTCCCACCATCACCACCGCACCACCACCATCATCACCACCGCACCACCATCAGTATTGTACCTCCGGCACCACCGTAAACACCTCCAACCCTGTTGCACAACCCCCACCATCGTTGCACCTTTACCACCGTAGGCCGACCCCCGCTGCACAACCCCCACCACTGCCACCACTGCCCCTCCACCACCACCATCCCCCAACCCCAACCCATATATTCAGATGTGGAACTGAATATTTTCAACCCAAACGACTATACTTTATTCCATGAAGAACCATGTGGGTCCCTAGCATCCTCAAAATGGCACCAGATCTGAATGTTACCATCATCAACTACTGCTCAAAGGTCACCGATGTCGACGAGCTCTTGAGATCGTATCAATCTGAACCCGAATGTTCTCCATCCAAAGATTATATTTGGGGGAATGATCTCCATCCGAATGTTGAACTCATATCAACTACAAAGGTTTAATTGTTTGTTTTTTGATTTAAAATTTGTTTGGGTTAATTTTGGGGGTTTTTTTATGTGCGAGGGTAATATTGTTAGATGATTGAAATTTTGAGCTTGGGGACTGTGTGGATGTTTGAGTTATGGATAAATGCTTTTGGATGCGTTGGGAAAGTTTATTATGTTAAGATTATGATATGTAAATTCTAAATGGCTCATTTCATATTACACGTTACATACTAAATTTCAAGTACATAAATGGCCGGTTTCATATTATACCTTACATGCTTGAATAGTTTGAATCGTTCAATTTCATTTTACCTATTTCACCTTTTTTCTTTTCAGCCGATTATAGAATATGGGTTTTGAAACACGAACACCAAGTATAATAGTTAATAGTTATGTCTGGTTAACGACTTAACGGTTATCTTATCTTTTTGTTATTAGGATGGTGATGGATACAAGGGAAACAAGATCCAATTCTCGGGACCGTTGGTTTCGTCAAACGTGGATCAGATGCTTAAGGATCATGACCATGTTTATGTTACAGCACAACACAACTAACACGTGTTATAGTTTGAACTTCAGGACATGCATGTGTTACATGTGACGTGAAACCCATGTACAATGTAACACGTGTTAGTGCTATGTATTTTTGTTTACTAGTAATATGTAATGTGAGACTCTTGTTGTTTTCTCTGGTACACGATGCTAAAACGGTCTAGACTTAACACATTTTCTGTTGGAGGCGCCCGTATTTGTACCTCTACTGTTACAGTTACTATTGAAGTTTATGCATCCATTCTGGAAGTCTTAACACATGTTATAATAGATGCTTAACACACGTTATATCAGGTTTACTCTGTTGTTATTAAGTTACTATTGGAGTTTACTCATCCATTATGGAAGTCTTTACACATGTTATAATAGATGCTTAACACACGTTATACATTTCAGTCGCTTAACACATATTACAGTATGTATATACACATCATGGTGTTTTGGAAACCAATAGCTTATAGATGACACCATGTTAGGTTAAACCAAGATTATAACAGAGGGTTAACACATTTTATCCCAGGTATACGGTGTTACGATATTAGTTTGTATGTTCCATATTAACTTGTTCACGTGTTACGATCAGTATATGCACATCATAGTGTTTTGCAAACCACCTTCATATACATGAATACAAGTCGGGTTACAACAACATTATAATGGATGCTTAACACATGTTATCATATGTATACAAGTGGGGTTACAACATTACGATATTAACTAAACTCACCATTAAACCCATCGCCTCCGTCAACTGTTTCTCCCTTATCACATGTTAAGCAACTACATGTAATTTAAGACTCTTATTGTTTTGTCTAGTACATGATGTTAAAACGGTATGGACTTAACACATTCTAGAAGTCTTAACACACGCTATAAAAGAGGCTTAACACACGTTATATCAGGTATACTATGTTATTAAGTTACTATTGGAGTTTATGCATCTATTCTGGAAGTCTTAACACACATTATAATAGACGCTTAACACACGTTATATCAGGTATACTATGTTGTTATAATATATACAAACCATGGTGTTTTGGAAACCACTAGCTTATACATGACACCATGTTGGGTTAAACCAAGATTATAACAGAGGCTTAACACATGTTATCCCAGGTATACGGTGTTACAATATTAATTGTATGTTCCATATTAACTTGTACACGTGTTACGATCAGTATATGCACATCATGGTGTTTTGCAAACCACTTTTGATATACATGAATACAAGTCGGGTTATAATGGATGCTTACATGTTATCATATATATACAAGTGGGGTTACAACAAGATTACGATATTAACTAAGCTCACCATTAAACTCATCGGCCCTGTCGACTGTTTTCACCCTTGTCACATGTTAATCAATTATATGTTCTGAACAGACAAATTGTAACACATGTTAGATCAGTATATACACATCATGGTGTTTTGTAAACCACTAGCTTATACATGAATACATGTTAGGTTACAAAAAGATTATAACAGAGGCTTAACACATGTTATACATTCCAAAATGTGCAAAACAAACACATGTTATAAACGAACGAAGAGTTCTTTCCCACGTTATATATCATTCTAATAGGGGCTTAACACATGTTATACATGAACACATGTTAGGTTACATCATGGTGTTCTGTTACAGCATGAACCACTAACACATGTTATAAACGAACGAAGACTTCTTTCCCAAAATATTTGACTTATTCAATGTCCCCGTATTAACGTCGCCTACATCCATCCAGCTTGTCAATTGAATATCTTTATGGATCTGTTTCTGTAAATCAACACACGTTATATATCATTCTAACAGGTGCTTAACACACGTTATGGGTCGGTTTCTGTAAATCAAACAACCCAACAAAAAAAACACTTACTGTTCAGATCAAAAGCCCAAACCAGCAACCAAACCAACAAAAAAAAACAATTATTGTTAAGATCAAAATCCCCAAACAAGCAACCAAACCAACAAAAAATCTCGTTCAAAATCTCATCCTAAAGTTTTCGATTTATTTAAAATACATGAACATTAACCATTACTAGATCTTGATTGAAGACAGAGGAGAAAGGAGAGAGAGAGAACATTAACCATTACTAGATCTTGACTCCGACAACGTTCCGAACTCCGGCGCCACCAACCACCCACCCTCCACCACCTTCTACAACCACCCACTGTCGCCGCTATCAACTACCAACAACCCAGAATGAACCAGCCACCACCTTCCACCAACCACCAGATCTGCAACCACCATCGTGCCTCACTCATCGTGCATCTACCGCCTCCCCTGTCCCAACCATAACGTTCAACAACACCACCGCCACAGCACTGCTGCTTCCTTTTTTGTTTGTCAGTTTCGGGAATATCCCCATTCATAGGTCCGAGATCGGGTGGCTGGAAACCCACCAGTTTTCTCTCTCTCTCTTTCGATTTCTCTGGACCTCTCTTTCTCTTTCGATTTCTCTGGTACTCTCTCCCAGGCTCTCACTCTCTCTCTAGGCTTTGCAGGTTGTAAGTGTTGTGTAGAGAGAAGGGAAAGTCATGGGGGCTAGGGTTTTGATTTGGGGAGGAGAAAATGAGATCTGTGATTTTAGAGAGAGGGAATTGAGAGAGCTGAGATGAGATTGTGATTTTGAAATGGATATGAAGAGAGAGAAAGATTAGTGCATTAAAGAGAGATGATAGGATTGGACAGTGGAGAGAGAAGGAATGTACTTCCGAAAATGCCCTTCTAATTGTACTAATGTGTATTATAAGATTTCTTTTAAATATAATTGTTACCAAAATTATGAGAGCCACTGATCAAGTTAGATGAAAGATAATCAATGGATGACAATGGGTTTGCATAGTTTTTTAAAAAAGATAGAGTTTTCTATAGAGCCCAACCCTATATATATATATATATATATATAGGGGAGGGTTCATTGGGGAACAACAAAAAAGTGGGGAACTGGGGAACAGGGGTATTTTTGTCCAAGTATAATCCACAATGTATTCTCCAAAATCTCTCTGCTTCATTTCCTCTTGACTGCTCCTTCTCCAGCGTCGTCTTCAACTACAACCGTCGTCGATTCTCACCACCACCACCACCCCCACCCCCATCGCCCATCGATTCTCACACTATATAGCAATTGAGCTCGAAGATCAGCATCCATGGCGGCTTCTGCAAATTGCGGAAACTTCATCTATCTCGCCAAACTCGCTGAACGCTACGACGGTTAGCATATTCTATTACCTTTATCTCATTATAGATCCGTTGTTTACATGTTAATTTCGTTATTTTATCTTTCAATTTCGTGATATGATTGGTAATTGATGTATATGTGTGATGTAATCGTAGTTTCACACATAGATATCACCTAGGGTTACAAAACTGTTAGCCAATCGTTCAAAATTTGGGGAAACAGTGACTAGAGGAGGTGTTGTGGTTAGATTTAGGGTTTGTAGGTTATACGTACTGTATACTTTTTGTTTTTGAAATTGAGGTTGAATTTGTGTTTGTTTTAGTGTATGAACACACACACACACACAGAACCTGATCTTCAGAAGAGATCAAAGTATCTGATTCTGATGTAGAAGGTAGCTTGACTGAGGATAAAGCTAATCTAGAAGATAAATTGACAAGTAGGTTTTATTGGTGTTTTCATTTATTTATGTTGATAAACTCTAATGAACAATCATTCTAATAATTGGTCCAAATGAGAACATAACCGTTTAAGTAAAGAGCATAGTGATCTGTAGATCATGTAAACATGTAGGAATTGAAATTTTGATATTATCTTTCTAAGTATCTAGGCCTAGTATAACTTCAGTTACATAAAAGATATTGTAAATTTTTTATTCCATAGTGCATAATTTAGCAGCCACTTGCTAATTAGAGTAGTGAGGAATGCTTAAATCCTAGGCGATTTTGTAGCTTTTGTTCGAGTAGAAAACTCTATATCTAACTACAATCCAGCTGCTAAATGAAGTTATTAATCTAAGAAAATATATAAAAAGGATCACATAAAAATTACATCCATGATTAAGTAACTAGTTGTCCCCGATCAATCTTAGTTTCCATTGTACGTATCGAATTCTCTGACCGGGACTATGTCCTTTTTCATCTTTATATATCAAAACAAAAATATGGATCTTCATGAAGGTAATGCCTTAACTGAGACTATCTTTGATAGTTAAGCAATGCCCTTATCGAATTATATGGTTGGGCCTATGTCCTTTTCCATCTTTATATATCAAAACAAAAATATGGATCTTCATATGGTCCAAGTTAATGCCTTAACTTAGAATATCCTCATAGTTAACTTGACCAATGCCTGGCTCGGAATGGGAAATATCAGATAGTATACTATAGTACTGAAGTAATCTTTAAGCCTGCCTTATAGTGTCTTACAAAGATATGCATTACGCATACAGTCCAGTCATATGTTTTCAACAAACTGAGTTAGAAACCGGAATTTGATTAAAAAGGCTATACATACTAGGTGTGCATGTGTGATAGTTTTAAGCCATAACCAGCGACTTCAACTTCAGTTGAAGGATTTTTTAAATTGCTTGGCGTCGGTTGAAGGCGATTCAATTATTCTGTTTTAAAACTAGGATCGGTTTGGTTTTAAAATATTAACCAATTACCTTACTTGAAAATGACTATTAACAAATGGACTCAACAACAAATGGAAAAAAAACCCACCATGTGAGGATACTTAGCTTGGGTACTCCTAAGCATGTTTGTTTTTGGCGTGCTTAGGAAACTCTTAAAGACAAAAATTGTAGCGATGAACTGAAGATGGAATGGATGGAAGCTTAGGCAACAAGCAAATCAGCGGATTATGCCGATTGTAAGTTCTAACGTTTTTTTCTTGAATCTAGAGTTTAATGTAATACTCTGCTTTAATTTCTCATATTACATTGCAGATTCAGGAGAAAGTTTGGACTCATGGCCGGAAGCATGTTTGAGGTTGGAAGCAAATGTAGGGTTGAGTTTTATTGTGAAAATGTACACATATTATGTTGATCTTTTATTCTTGTTCCTGCATTTTTTTATTTTGTTATTATAAAGACCCAAAAATCCATTTTTTAGTGTTTGTATAAACAGATTATGATCATTACTCTCCATTTTTAGTGTTTGTATAAACTGACAAAAAAATATTTTTGTAATTTTTTTTATCTTTTTTGAAACTGTTTTTAAGCATTTCTTTTATTTGTTTAGTTTTTTAATCTTTTTCGTTAAAAAAACAATTTAACATGTTAAATTAAATAAAAAAAAACAATTTAACATGTTAAATTAAATTTTCTATAATATATTTAACATGTTAAATGAATGGTTTCCCGTTTCCCCATATTTTTTGTTTTCTCCGTTGAACCCAACCCTCTTTCACCATTTAAAAAAAATCAAAATTTTGGCATATAAAGATGTGTTGAAGCTATTTTAACAAAAAAATCATTTTTTTTGTAAAAAAGTAACTTGTTACCCTTTTAAAGTGTTTTTTAAGCATGTTTTTATTTTTAAGTTTTTGATTTTTTTTTGAAAAACTTTTACACGTATTTATATGCAAAAAGATCCGAAAATTTTAATTTTTTAACATGTTAAAAATATTTTTATGATATATTTCACTTGTTAAATAAATGATTTCTCGGTTTTCAACATTTTATTGTGTTCCCCACTAAATCTAACCCTCTGTCACTATTTTAAAAATTATTTTTTTTAATTTTTTTTGAAGTTTTTGCATATTGATATGTGTTGAAGCCATTCTAATAAAAAAATCATTTATGTAATAAAAATTGTTACCTTTTAAAAGTGTTTTAAGTATGTTTTTATTTTTTAGTTTTTTGATTTTTTTTATTAAAAATACCTGCACATGTATTTATATGCAAAAGATCTGAAATTTAAAAAAATACAATTTAACATGTTGAATTAAATTTCCTATAATATACTTAACATGTTAAATGATTGGTTTCTCGTTTCCCCATATTTTTGGTGTTCTCCATTGAACCCAACACTCGTTCACTGCTTAAAAAAATAATCAAAATTTTGGCATATAAAGATGTGTTTTGAAGCTATTTTAATAAAAATTCATTTTTTTGTAAAAAAAAGTTTGTTACCTTTTTAAAGTGTTTTTTAGCATGGTTTTATTTTTAAGTTTTTGAATTTTTATAAAAAAAACTTGTACATGCATTTATATGCAAAAGATCCAAAAATTTTAATTTTTTAACATGTTAAATTAATTTTTTATTATATATTTCACTTGTTAGATAAATGGTTTCTCAATTTCTGACATTTTTTTGTGTTCCCCACTGAACCGAACTCTCGTTCACTATTAAAAAAACAAAATTTTCAAAATTTTTTTAAGTTTTTGCATATAAAGATGTGTTGAAACCATTTTAATAAAAAAAATCATTTATGTAAAAAAGAAATTGTTACCTTTTTAAAGGGTTTTAAAGTATGTTTTTATTTTTTAGTTTTTGATTTTTTTATTAAAAAGACCTGCACATGTATTTATATGCAAAAGATCTGATAATTAAAAAACAATTTAACATGTTAAATTAATTTTTTTATAATATATTTAACACCTTAAATGAATGGTTTCTCGTTTCCCCATATTTTTTGTGTTCTCCGTTGACCCCAACCCTCATTCACTATTTAAAAAAATAATCAAAATTTTGGCATATAAAGATGTGTTGAAGCTATTTTAACAAAAAAAATCATTTTTTTGTAAAAAAATAATTTGTTACCTTTTTAAAGTGTTTTTAAGCATGTTTTTATTTTTAAGTTTTTGAATTTTTTTTTTGAAAAACTTCTTCATGTATTTATATGCAAAATGATTCGAAATTTTAATTTTTTTAACATGTTAAAAATATTTTTATGATATATTTCACTTCTTAAATAAATGATTTCTCGGTTTTCAATATATTTTTGTGTTCCCCATCGAACCCAACCCTCGTTCACTATTTTAAAAATTATTTGTTTTTTATTTTTTTTAAAGTTTTTGCATATTGATATGTGTTGAAGCCATTCTAATAAAAAATCATTTATGCAAAAAAAATTGTTACCTTTTTAAAGTGTTTTTAAGTATGTTTTTATTTTTTTAGTTTTTTGATTTTTTTATTAAAAATACCTGCACATGTATTTATATGCGAATGATCTGAAAATTAATAAAAAGAATTTAACATGTTTAATTACATTTCCTATAATATACTTAACTTGTTAAATGATTGGTTTCTCGTTTCCCCATATTTTTGGTGTTCTCTGTTGAACCCAACCCTCGTTCACTATTTAAAGAAAATAATCAAAATTTTGACATATAAAGATGTGTTTTGAAGCTATTTTAATAAAAAATCATTTTATTGTAAAACAAAATTTGTTACCTTTCCAAAGTGTTTTTTAGCTTGTTTTTATTTTTAAGTTTTTGAATTTAAAAAAAAATTCTACATGTATTTATATGCAAAAGATCCGAAAATTTTAATTTTTTTAACAAGTTAAATTAATTTTTTATGATATATTTCACTTGTGATAAATGATTTCTCAATTTCCGACATTTTTTGTGTTCCCCACCTAACCCAACCCTCGTTCACTATTAAAAACACAAAATTTTCAATTTTTTTAAAGTTATTGCATATAAAGATGTGTTGAAACCATTTTAATAAAAAAATCATTTATGCAAAAAAAGAAATTGTTACCTTTTTAAAAGGTTTTTAAGTATGTTTTTATTTTTTAGTTTTTGATTTTTTTATTAAAAAGACCTGCACATGTATTTATATGCAAAAGATCTGATAATTCTTTATATAATTTGGTTAAATAAAGTTGAACCAAATCTTGGTGATTAATCCCACGTCTCATCTAACATGTTAATTTTTTTTTTTAATATTTTAAGCAGCATAGTCTCCATTTCTTCTTATGGCTACACAAATACCCAAAACACTACCAAACCCATCCTCAAACAAAACTTTATTTTATTTTTTTGAACTCTAATACTAAATTCAATATATAATTTGGTCAAATAAAGTCGAATCAAATCTTGTAGATCAATGGAAACTTTCATTTAACATGTTAATTCATTCTAATAATTTGAGCCCATATAAACTTTATTTCCTTCTTATGGCAATAAAAATGTCCCAAACCCTACAACGTACATCCTCACACAAAACTTTATTTTAATTTTTTGAAATCTAAACATGAAATTCAATATATAATTTTTCAAATAAAGTTGAACCGTATCTAGTTGATCAATGCAAACTCTCATTTAACATGTAAGTTTTTTTTTTAAATATTTTGTGCTTGCATATACTCCATTTCTTTCCTGCTACACAAATGCCCCAAACCCTACCAAATACACCATCACACAAAACTTTATTTTAATTTTTTTAACTCTAATCCGAAATTCATTATATAATTTGGTTAAATAAAGTCGAACAAAATCCTATTGATTAATCCAACTTCTCATTTAACCAGTTAATTTTTTTTTAATATTTTGAGCCACATAGTCTCCATTTCTTCTTATGGCTACACAAATGCCTAAAACAGTACCAAATCCATCCTCAAACAAAACTTTATTTTAATTTTTTGAATTCTAATACTAAATTCAATATATAATTTAGTCAAATAAAGTCGAATCAAATCTTGTAGATCATTGGAAACTTTCATTTAACATGTTAAACAAATTCATTCTAATAATTTGAGCCCATATAAACTTTATTTCCTTCTTATGGCTATAAAAATGTCCCAAACCCTACCACATCCATCCTCACACGAAACTTTATTTTAATTTAATGAAATCTAACACGAAATTCAATATATAATTTTTTTTCAAATAAAGTCGAACCGTATCTAGTTGATCAATTTAAACTCTCATTTAACATGTTATTTTTTTAAAAAATATTTTGTGCTCGCATACACTCCATTTCTTTCCTGCTACACAAATGCCCCAAACCCTACCGAATACACCATCACACAAAACATTATTTTAATTTTTTAAACTCTAATCCGAAATTTGTTATATAATTTGGTTAAATAAAGTCGAACCATATCTTGTTGATTAATCCAACTTTTTATTTAACATCTTAATTTTTTTTAATATTTTAAGCCACATAGTCTCCATTTCTTCTTATGGCTACACAAATGCCCAAAACACTACCAAATCCATCCTCAAACAAAACTTTATTTTAATTTTTTGAACTCTAATACTAAATTCAATATATAATTTGGTCAAATAAAGTCGAATCAAATCTTGTAGATCAATGGAAACTTTCATTTAACATGTTAAATAAATTCATTCTAATAATTTGTGTCACACCCCAACCGATGGCGGAATCATCGGGGCGCGGCACTAGGCGAATCAGATTGCTCAAGAGAATCCATAACAACTATATTGCGATAATATTTATTACATTTGTCATCCCATACTAACAAACAATACAATCACGTAAGTCATCACAGATTTCTTGTCCTCTCGAACAATTCAAATCCGACAACCTAGATTTTAGATGAGTTTCTAGACTTCCTAGCTTGATTTGATGTATACTTCGGCTAAACCTGCAACATACGTTAAAACTTTGTCAATACAAAAGTATTGGCGAGTATACAGGTTTGATATGTGATAGTGTGATAGATTGAAAGTGCTGCGAATTTCCACATGCATAAACGTAATACACAACATATATACTCACAAAACTGATACTACCAGCTAAGTCCTCGATGCTCGACTCTTGATGGCATAACTAGACCCCGTCGGGCGAAATAGTACTATACTAGTCTTGGTGGGACGTCACGAGTATAAGTCCTAGCATACATGTACTAGCATCACGTATATCTATGCAAACAGTTATTCGCAAGTGATAAATAGTCCAATTAAATCATTCGTTTGATAAGTTTGGTTTTTATGGAACGTATGTTACACCCAAAATTCGATAAAAGGGTCAAGTATACTCACAGCGCGTTTTCGGTTAGGTTTGCGGAACCGGTGCCGGAGAATATCCTGATTCCAGATAATTTTTGTGAGTGATAGATTACTATGCGTTAAACGGTATCGATTTGCGTGAAATCGGGCGAAATTGGGTTGAAATCGGACAAAATGGTGAAATTGGGCTGAAAATTGTAATTGGGCTGGCCCAGTCGAACAGGCCACTCGATCGAGTGGGCCTGGTCGGTCGGATGGGCTTGGTTGGTCGGATGGCGTGATCGATCGAATGGGCCTGATCGATCGGACAGCCTGATCGATCGACCAGCTGTTCGATCGACCAGCTGTTCGATCGGACCAGCTGTTCGATCGGACCAGCTGTTCGATCGGACCAGCTGTTCGATCGGACCAGCTGTTCGATCGGACCAGCTGTTCGATCGGACCAGCTGTTCGATCGGACCAGCTGTTCGATCGACCAGCTGTTCGATCGACCAGCTGTTCGATCGACTAGCTGTTCGATCGACTAGCTGCTCGATTGGCCATCCTGTTCGGCTGTTTTCGATGATTTTTCGAGCGTTTTTCAGCGTTTTGGGTTAGGACGTTACGATGAGGTGTTAAGCAACTGAAATCCCGTCAATTCCGACCTGTTTTAACGGCCGGGAATCACCCCGTTCGTCGGAACTGGTCGTTTTTGTCGGTTTTTCCGTGTCTAACTCGAAATCGATCATTTTATCACTAGATCTGATGTAAAAACCTTGATTTTACTTAGGAAATGCCCTGGATCTGAGTTGTTCTTGATGATATAAGGTCAACACTTGAAGTTCATAAGAACTTTGTGATGAAATCTATCCGAACAGCCCAAATCCGTGGCCTTTTGATTAGAAAAACATTGATTTGGTTGAGATTCATGAAGAATCGTACGTAAATCATCCGAATCTGAGTTGTTCTTCATGGGATGACATCACCTTTGAAGAACTTTGTGGTGACATCACCTTAGAACACCCCAAATCCGTTGATTTCACGGTTAAAAATCGAGATTCGAAAGATAGAAAGATGAAGGATTGCATTTGGATCAAGAAAGTACAAGATTCGGGTTGAAAACTTACAAGATTCGGAAGAAATCAAGAGATTTGAGGGCTGGAACGTCTTGTTCGGTTAGGAGCAGCAACACAAGTGTTTGGGAGTGAATGGAGGGGTATTTATAGGCAAGGAAGGAGAAAGGAAGGCAAAACTGCAGTTGGTTCGGCTGGCCCGTTCGATCGGCTGGCCCAGTCGATCGGCTGGTCCAGTCGATCGGTTGGCCCAGTCGATCGGCTGGCCCAGTCGATCGGCTGGCCCAGTCGATCGGTTGGCCCAGTCGATCGGCTGGTCCAGTCGATCGGCTGGCCTATCCGATCGGCTGGTCCATCTGATCGGACTGGCCCATTCGATCGGACTGGCCTATCTGATTGGGCCGGTCTGACCAATTGGACTAGTCTGATCGAATTGATCCGTTCGGAAGCCTTTTGATCCCGTTTTTGGTGCGATTTCGACGGTTTGAGCCATATTTTCATATATTTATATAATTATTAAATTATTTATTATTATTAATCACAAAAGGGCCGTATATACGTATTTATGTATCCAATTCTCAGTGCGGTGATCGAGTTACGCGTGCCTTTGAGTGCGTTCCACGATGTGATGTGCCACAATGATTATCGGGGCACCACTTACTCATATTGCCATCATCGTCATGACGGTTAGAGTCATAGTACTCACCCGATAACCCTCGTTAGCGTTGATTACTCACATTTTGACACCTCACGCTCATCGAGAAGGGTAGTTTAGGCCCATATTCGACATCATCGTGAGTGTTATGCGAAATAGGTTTGTAATAGCGATAGAATATGCGTAATTATTCGATTGTACTTCGATTTAGCGATATAATTGATATAGTTACATTATGATCCGAATCTCCGGTGCTAGGCGTAACGAGTGTATCGAGTAGTAACAACGCACGAAGGTGCGGGTTGTTACAGTATCCCCTCCTTTTGGAAATTTCGTCCCGAAATTAATCCAATAGTAGGGTCGTAAGGGTTGATGCGATTGAGAGTAGAGATTATTAGCGTCTAGATAACGAGCGATCGATTACGATTTGGCGAGTGAAAATAGAGAGAGCATACGATTCGATTACTTAGAAGTGATAACACACACAAAAAGCAATTCCATAGCGTTTTAAACTTACCAATACTCGATTAATTTCCGAAGTTAATTAAGAAGGATCTCCTCATGGCGCGGTGTCGACCGTTTTGATGTCCACACCAGCGCTATGCGGAGGGTTTTGTTATTTGATAACAGGTTTTGAGTTTTACATTTTAAAAGAATCAGGTGGCAAAAATAAGTTTTAAGAAAACTTTCCTACAACGTGGGTTCGAGCGGAACTCGACTGCCGAACCCTCGTTCTCGGGAAGATTCCTGTCGGTCATTGCAAAGGTTTTTAAGAAAAGATTTGGACTTATGAAATTTTCATTGGGCACGGAGCCAAACTGATTCAATGTTTCCTCCATGTTGTAAGGAATTTCATTTGTCCAACGGTTTTAGTAAAAATTTTATAAAAATAGGTTTTCCTTAATACTATGGAAAAATAACTTACATCGGGCCCCACGTGGCACCTTCCCACAAAAGTTCGTTAATATGGTTAAAACACTTATATATAGGAAGTACCAGCGGCGTATCCACCATGCTTTACCCATATTAACTCTGTTTCATGAGGCAGTGTCATGCGTGCCGATAAGACACAGATAGAATTTCGATTCCCTTGATCCTAGCGATGAGGTGCTAGACCGAGTTTTGAATAGAAATAAGTTGGATGCAAACCAAGCGTAGGCAGCGGGTGCGAGTAGTCCGGTCGCACAACGCTGATATGGTATGCTTGGTTGGGCAACGAATGACACGATTTTGATTCGGGTAAGTGAGATTTCGATTTGATTCCACACGAAGTTCGCATGGCACGTTTCCACAAGACTTGCTAATATGACAAACACCATGTTTCCATATTAGTTTTATCTTGTGAAGCAATGTCATGCACCCTAACATTACACCACCTGCGATGACTTCCAAGTAACGTTCGAACATCGATAGACAATAGATTTCAACAGATTGATAAGCGATGATTGTTGCGTTGCGAGTGATGGACGATTGATTGAACTGATTACACCACGAATAGTACTAAGGCTAGCCCACACGGCCTTTTTCCACAAGGTCAACTAATATGGTCAAAACATCACCATGTTTCAACCTTATTAATTTCATTTCGTGAAGCGAGGTCGTGCGCGCTAATATGTCAAGTAGAATGCATACATCGATATGCAGTAGCGAACCACGATAAGAGTATCGAGTGGATGGATTAGGTGCGAGGCGCGTTAATAGTGGAAGGCGGGGAGTGATTGTCGATACTCGTCTAGCGAATCCACAATAGGCGATCCACACCAGCTGATAGAGGTTCACACAATTGACAATAACTAGCGTTAGAGATTTCTAGACAAACACATGATGCGATTGCGATTTCGAGCCACTTATCGAATGATTTGATTGCGAGATTGATCCGGCAAAACTGCGATTAAGTTGCGTTCTAGACCTTACGACCAGTCTCGCGTTGCTCCAATTGCTCTTCGGGGTGAACTTACCTAAGTTCATCGATGTGGCAATTTGTGTACGCGGACTTACGAGAAGCCTCGCAGTGATGCGGTTTAGTTTTGTTACGCCTTGTGATTGATGGTAGAGTGTCAAATTAACCATAATAGTATAATAGGTCTAATAACGTCCAACTCCACATGGCACTTTCTTCACGAAGTTTCGGTAGTATGGTAAAGCGTACCCCCGCGTCACCCCTACTACTTATGCCCCGTGCTTTGGTGTCACACTTTGTTGACACGACCAAGACCCTTGACCATGCTTTGAAACGTTATGGCACTTTCTTCACGAAGTTTCGGTAGTATGGTAAAGCGTACCCCCGCGTCACCCCTACTACTTATGCCCCGTGCTTTGGTGTCACACTTTGTTGACACGACCAAGACCCTTGACCGTGTTTTTAAACGTTATGGCACCATTAGAACTTCACTACGATCTCCGTGCACTGACCAAGGTAATCCCGTGTGCACCCGTGATTAGTTGTCCCTTGCACGTATACCGTACCTCATTCTAAGAGTGTTATAGGGATAAAATACATAATATAGTACATAGTGCTAGCGTCTAGATAGTGCTTGATTGTAAGAGAAATAGGATCCACACACGATGATATATGAAATAAGTTCCAGAAATGATAGCGTTAAGTCGCATTATTACAACAACATTAGGATTAAAATAACGTTGTTGTGGATACTTGCGGGGACGGCGGTTGCTGATGACTTCCTTCCAGGTTACGGTCTTGTACGGCACTGCGACGTATAATGCCCATACCAGTTGCAATTTGCGCAATAGCGACATTTTGCTTCTAGCGGGTGATGATACGTGCATGTGAAACACAGGGGATGAGATCCATTGTAAGCACGCTTAGACTGAACTGGAACTGATCGGAGAGGTTCGGGTTGTGGTAGTCCAGTTGTTGAAGAGTCTGGGCTCACGGTCTTTCGTTTGCGGCTCGGTTGGGCTTCTTGAGTTGATGCAGAGTCGTCTTCGGATTCGTCTGATGATTTGACGGAGACATTGTCGGAGCAATCCTTAGAAGAATCCTCCGAGGAGCTGTCAGATGAACCATCGACCGATTCTCCAGAGGAATCGTCGGATGAGTGGATGATGATTGCTTGATGAGCTCGTGTGACAGGCTTCTTGGAGAAGGATCCGTCCACGACTCGTTTGCTGTTGAGCTCTGCGGCTAGACGGTAGGCTTCTTCGATGGTAGCAGGTTTTGCAACTTCGACAAAATCGCCCACACACTCTGGTAAGCCACGAATATACTTCGCGATAGCTTTCTTCGGAGTGTCGACTTGACTTGGGCAGATTATGCTGAGCTGTTTGAACCTTGCTGTATAGCTCGCATTGTCACCTTCGGTTTGCTTGATTTCCCAAAATTCGTTCTCTAGCTTCTGGACTTCGTGAGGAGGACAATATTCTTTCTTCATGAGTTCCTTCAGCTCACCCCATGAGAGGGCGTAAGCTGCGGAGATCCCACGTTTGTTGCGTTCGGCGGTCCACCAATCGAGTGCTCGTGATTGAAATACTCCGGTGGCGCAAGTAGTTTGAAGGTCCTCGGGGCACCCACTCTGACGAAGGGTAACCTCGATGGCATCGAACCACTGGAGTAATTGAGAAACATCTCCTTCACCCGTGAAAGGCATCGGATCACAGGCTTTGAAGTGTTTGTAGAGGAATGCAGATTCCGTCTTGACGTCTTCCGGGGCTCGAGAGTGGCTCTGAGAGTGCACTTGTGCGACAATTTGAGGAATGAGCTTGACCACTTCCTTGGTCACAATTGAGGCAATCCTCTTATTGGCGCGTCGTTGGGCTCTTCTCCTAGCTACTCGTCTCGAGATCGAGTTGTTGGAAGGCATCTAGACAGAAGGATTCGGAATGAGATTCGATCATAATGATTTCTGAACTTTTGATGCGATTTGATTCGATCAAAACTTGTTATAGAATTTAATTAAACACATAGGAGCCACATAGGAAAATTCTAGATTCCTAAACTTTCACATAATTGATTCGTTTTGTATTTAATACATATAGATATAGTTGTAGGTCACACATAGATATTGATTCAGAATTTGTGAGGACGCGATAAGAGAAATAGCGTAAGCGAATTCGAGTACTTAGGCGTTTGTTTTGTTGCGATCATTCGGTCTTTGTTTTAGATTGCGATGGCTGTGCAAGTTGTGCGCTTTGTAAATCGAGGTTCGTAAATTCGATAAATCGAGGAATCGGTAAATCGTAAAGCTTAAATTTGAAAACTCATAGACGTAAACCATACACGTAAAATTTAGATGGAATGCCTTGGGTGTTTAGGCGTTGACTACCCAAGTAACCCGACTATAACCAACAGGTTCGGGCATACGCGTTGACCTAGAGGACTCACGCTTCCACTGGGATGCAGCTCCTAACATTCGTCTCTCTAGTCTTCGCACAGCCTGAGTCGTTGTTATGGTCGTGTCCTTGGTGAGAGCTTTTGTAAACCATTTTATGGAGTGGAACAGTTGATTAAGGTATGGGTTTCACCCCTGGCTTAACAACTTCGTTCCCATTTGTGGTTGTGCTCATCGAATAAATCCGAGAGTTCCACCAGAATTTCGAAATGGAGACCTTTTGTCGAGATGTGGATGTCACTCCTAGCTCAACGAAGAGTTCTTGTGCTAGAAAAATACGCTGAGTGAGTGATCCTATCGAGAGTTATTGGTTTTCACACCTGGTCTCGACTAGATCACTCGGTTTTGTTATACGAGTAGTTTTGAAAACATGTGTATTGTGTCAGCCTTAGGAAAGGCTAAGTAACCTTCTAGCCTTAGGAAAGGCTCTTTGTGTGAAGCTGTAGTACGCGGTGTTCACACAATAGTTGTAACTTTTCGACAAATTCGATCGAGAGTAGCAAGTTGGCCCAAACAAACCCTAACGAGTTCGTAAGAGTCGGCCTGTAGGTACTTAGACTATAGACTAGGTCAATTTTTCTAAGACATCGACCCGGACTAGGTCGAGTCTCAAACTTTGCCTAATTCCCTATAGTTATGGCTCTGATACCAATCTGTCACACCCCAACCGATGGCGGAATCATCGGGGCGCGGCACTAGGCGAATCAGATTGCTCAAGAGAATCCATAACAACTATATTGCGATAATATTTATTACATTTGTCATCCCATACTAACAAACAATACAATCACGTAAGTCATCACAGATTTCTTGTCCTCTCGAACAATTCAAATCCGACAACCTAGATTTTAGATGAGTTTCTAGACTTCCTAGCTTGATTTGATGTATACTTCGGCTAAACCTGCAACATACGTTAAAACTTTGTCAATACAAAAGTATTGGCGAGTATACAGGTTTGATATGTGATAGTGTGATAGATTGAAAGTGCTGCGAATTTCCACATGCATAAACGTAATACACAACATATATACTCACAAAACTGATACTACCAGCTAAGTCCTCGATGCTCGACTCTTGATGGCATAACTAGACCCCGTCGGGCGAAATAGTACTATACTAGTCTTGGTGGGACGTCACGAGTATAAGTCCTAGCATACATGTACTAGCATCACGTATATCTATGCAAACAGTTATTCGCAAGTGATAAATAGTCCAATTAAATCATTCGTTTGATAAGTTTGGTTTTTATGGAACGTATGTTACACCCAAAATTCGATAAAAGGGTCAAGTATACTCACAGCGCGTTTTCGGTTAGGTTTGCGGAACCGGTGCCGGAGAATATCCTGATTCCAGATAATTTTTGTGAGTGATAGATTACTATGCGTTAAACGGTATCGATTTGCGTGAAATCGGGCGAAATTGGGTTGAAATCGGACAAAATGGTGAAATTAGGCTGAAAATTGTAATTGGGCTGGCCCAGTCGAACAGGCCACTCGATCGAGTGGGCCTGGTCGGTCGGATGGGCTTGGTTGGTCGGATGGCGTGATCGATCGAATGGGCCTAATCGATCGGACAGCCTGATCGATCGACCAGCTGTTCGATCGACCAGCTGTTCGATCGGACCAGCTGTTCGATCGGACCAGCTGTTCGATCGGACCAGCTGTTCGATCGGACCAGCTGTTCGATCGGACCAGCTGTTCGATCGGACCAGCTGTTCGATCGACCAGCTGTTCGATCGACCAGCTGTTCGATCGACTAGCTGTTCGATCGACTAGCTGCTCGATTGGCCATCCTGTTCGGCTGTTTTCGATGATTTTTCGAGCGTTTTTCAGCGTTTTGGGTTAGGACGTTACGATGAGGTGTTAAGCAACTGAAATCCCGTCAATTCCGACCTGTTTTAACGGCCGGGAATCACCCCGTTCGTCGGAACTGGTCGTTTTTGTCGGTTTTTCCGTGTCTAACTCGAAATCGATCATTTTATCACTAGATCTGATGTAAAAACCTTGATTTTACTTAGGAAATGCCCTGGATCTGAGTTGTTCTTGATGATATAAGGTCAACACTTGAAGTTCATAAGAACTTTGTGATGAAATCTATCCGAACAGCCCAAATCCGTGGCCTTTTGATTAGAAAAACATTGATTTGGTTGAGATTCATGAAGAATCGTACGTAAATCATCCGAATCTGAGTTGTTCTTCATGGGATGACATCACCTTTGAAGAACTTTGTGGTGACATCACCTTAGAACACCCCAAATCCGTTGATTTCACGGTTAAAAATCGAGATTCGAAAGATAGAAAGATGAAGGATTGCATTTGGATCAAGAAAGTACAAGATTCGGGTTGAAAACTTACAAGATTCGGAAGAAATCAAGAGATTTGAGGGCTGGAACGTCTTGTTCGGTTAGGAGCAGCAACACAAGTGTTTGGGAGTGAATGGAGGGGTATTTATAGGCAAGGAAGGAGAAAGGAAGGCAAAACTGCAGTTGGTTCGGCTGGCCCGTTCGATCGGCTGGCCCAGTCGATCGGCTGGTCCAGTCGATCGGTTGGCCCAGTCGATCGGCTGGCCCAGTCGATCGGCTGGCCCAGTCGATCGGTTGGCCCAGTCGATCGGCTGGTCCAGTCGATCGGCTGGCCTATCCGATCGGCTGGTCCATCCGATCGGACTGGCCCATTCGATCGGACTGGCCTATCTGATTGGGCCGGTCTGACCAATTGGACTAGTCTGATCGAATTGATCCGTTCGGAAGCCTTTTGATCCCGTTTTTGGTGCGATTTCGACGGTTTGAGCCATATTTTCATATATTTATATAATTATTAAATTATTTATTATTATTAATCACAAAAGGGCCGTATATACGTATTTATGTATCCAATTCTCAGTGCGGTGATCGAGTTACGCGTGCCTTTGAGTGCGTTCCACGATGTGATGTGCCACAATGATTATCGGGGCACCACTTACTCATATTGCCATCATCGTCATGACGGTTAGAGTCATAGTACTCACCCGATAACCCTCGTTAGCGTTGATTACTCACATTTTGACACCTCACGCTCATCGAGAAGGGTAGTTTAGGCCCATATTCGACATCATCGTGAGTGTTATGCGAAATAGGTTTGTAATAGCGATAGAATATGCGTAATTATTCGATTGTACTTCGATTTAGCGATATAATTGATATAGTTACATTATGATCCGAATCTCCGGTGCTAGGCGTAACGAGTGTATCGAGTAGTAACAACGCACGAAGGTGCGGGTTGTTACAATTTGAGCCCATATAAACTTTATTTCCTTCTTATGGCTATAAAAATGTCCCAAACCCTACCACATCCATCTTCACACAAAACTTTATTTTAATTTAATGAAATCTAACACGAAATTCAATATATAATTTTTTTCAAATAAAGTTGAACCGTATCTAGTTGATCAATTTAAACTCTCATTTAACATGTTATTTTTTTAAAAAATATTTTGTGCTCGCATACACTCCATTTCTTTCCTGCTACACAAATGCCCCAAACCCTACCGAATACACCATCACACAGAACTTTATTTTAATTTTTTAAACTCTAATCCAAAATTTATTATATAATTTGGTTAAATAAAGTCGAACCATATCTTGTTGATTAATCCAACTTTTTATTTAACATGTTAACTTTTTTTAATATTTTAAGCCGCATAGTCTCCATTTCTTTTTATGGCTACACAAATGCCCAAAACACTACCAAATTCATCCTCAAACAAAACTTTATTTTAATTTTTTGAACTCTAATACTAAATTCAATATATAATTTGGTCAAATAAAGTCGAATCAAATCTTGTAGATCAATGGAAACTTTCATTTAACATGTTAAATAAATTCATTCTAATAATTTGAGCCCATATTAACTTTATTTCCTTCTTATGGCTATAAAAAATGTCCCAAACCCTACCACATCCATCCTCACACAAAACTTTATTTTAATTTAATGAAATCTAACACGAAATTCAATATATAATTTTTCAAAAAAGTTGAAACGTATAGTTGATCAATGCAAACTCTCATTTAACATGTTAATTTTTTTTTAATATTTTGTGCTCGCATATACTCCATTTCTTTCCTGCTACACAAATGTCCCAAACCCTACCGAATACACCATCACACAAAACTTTATTTTATTTTTTTAAACACTAATCCCAAATTCATTATATAATTTGGTTAAATAAAGTCGAACCAAACCTTGTTGATTAATCCAACTTCTCATTTAACATGTTAAATTTATTTAATTTTTTCATATTTCAAGCCGAATAGTCTCCATTTCTTCTTATGGCTACACAAATGCCCCAAACACTACCAAATTCATCCTCAAACAAAACTTTATTTTAGTTTTTTGAACTCTAATACTAAATTCAATATATAATTTGGTCAAATAAAGTCGAATCAAATCTTGTAGATCAATGGAAACTTTCATTTAACATGTTAAATAAATTCATTCTAATAATTTGAGTCCATATAAACTTTATTTCCTTCTTATGGCTATAAAAATGTCCCAAAATCTACCACATCCATCCTCACAAAAAACTTTATTTTAATTTTTTGAAAGCTGACACGAAATCCAATATATAATTTTTCAAATAGAGTTGAACCGTATCTAGTTGATCAATGCAAACTCTCATTTAACGTGTTAATTTTTTTTTTTAATATTTTGTGCTCGCATATACTCCATTTCTTTCCTGCTACACAAATGTGCCAAACCCTACCGAATACACCATCACACAAAACTTTATTTTAATTTTTTAAACACTAATCCCAAATTCATTATATAATTTGGTTAAATAAAGTCGAACCAAATCTTGTTGATTATTCCAACTTCTCATTTAACATGTTAAATTTATTTATTTTTTTAATATTTCAAGCCGAATAGTCTCCATTTCTTCTTATGGCTACACAAATGCCCCAAACACTACCAAATCCATCCTTAAACAAAACTTTATTTTAGTTTTTTGAACTCTAATACTAAATTCAATATATAATTTGGTCAAATAAAGTCGAATCAAATCTTGTAGATCAATGAAAACCTTCATTTAGCATGTTAAATAAATTCATTCTAATAATTTGAGCCCATATAAACTTTATTTCCTTCTTATGGCTATAAAAATATCCCAAATTGTACCACATCCATCCTCACAAAAAACTTTATTTTAATTTTTTGAAATCTAACACGAAATTCAATATATAATTTTTCCAATAAAGTTGAACCGTATCTAGTTGATCAATGCAAACTCTCATTTAACATTTTATTTTTTTTTAAATATTTTGTGCTCGCATATACTCCATTTCTTTCCTACTACACAAATGCCCCAAACCCTACCGAATACACCATCACACAAAACTTTATTTTAATTTTTTAAACTCTAATCCGAAATTCATTATATAATTTGGTTAAATAATGTCGAACCAAATCTTGGTGATTAATCCAACTTCTCATTCAACATGGTAAATTTATTTATTTTTAATATTTTAAGCCGCATAGTCTCCATTTCTTCATATGGTTACACAAATGCCCCAAACACTACCAAATCCATCCTCAAACAAAACTTTATTTTAGTTTTTTGAACTCTAATACTAAATTCAATATATAATTTGGTCAAATAAAGTCGAATCAAATCTTGTAGATCAATGGAAACTTTCATTTAACATCTTAAATAAATTCATTCTTATAATTTGAGTCCATATAAACTTTATTTCCTTCTTATGGCTATAAAAATGTCCCAAATTCTACCACATCCATCCTCACAAAAAACTTTATTTTAATTTTTTGAAAGCTGACACGAAATCCAATATATAATTTTTCAAATAGAGTTGAACCGTATCTAGTTGATCAATGCAAACTCTCATTTAACATGTTAATTTTTTTTAATATTTTGTGCTCGCATATACTCCATTTCTTTCCTGCTACACAAATGTGCCAAACCCTACCGAATACACCATCACACAAAACTTTATTTTAATTTTTTAAACACTAATCCCAAATTCATTATATAATTTGGTTAAATAAAGTCGAACCAAATCTTGTTGATTATTCCAACTTCTCATTTAACATGTTAAATTTATTTATTTTTTTAATATTTCAAGCCGAATAGTCTCCATTTCTTCTTATGGCTACACAAATGCCCCAAACACTACCAAATCCATCCTTAAACAAAACTTTATTTTAGTTTTTTGAACTCTAATACTAAATTCAATATATAATTTGGTCAAATAAAGTCGAATCAAATCTTGTAGATCAATGGAAACTTTCATTTAACATGTTAAATAAATTCATTCTAATAATTTGAGCCCATATAAACTTTATTTCCTTCTTATGGCTATAAAAATATCCCAAATCGTACCACATCCATCCTCACAAAAAACTTTATTTTAATTTTTTGAAATCTAACACGAAATTCAATATATAATTTTTCCAATAAAGTTGAACCGTATCTAGTTGATCAATGCAAACTCTCATTTAACATTTTATTTTTTTTAAATATTTTGTGCTCGCATATACTCCATTTCTTTCCTACTACACAAATGCCCCAAACCCTACCGAATACACCATCACACAAAACTTTATTTTAATTTTTTAAACTCTAATCCGAAATTCATTATATAATTTGGTTAAATAATGTCGAACCAAATCTTGGTGATTAATCCAACTTCTCATTTAACATGGTAAATTTATTTATTTTTAATATTTTAAGCCGCATAGTCTCCATTTCTTCATACGGTTACAAAAATGCACAAAACACTGCCAAATCCATCCACAAACAAAACTTTATGTTAATTTTTTGAACTCTAATACTAAATTCGATATATAATTTGGTCAAATAAAGTCGAATCAAATCTTGTAGATCAATGGAAACTTTTATTTAACATGTTAAATAAATTCATTCTAATAATTTGAGCCCATATAAACTTTATTTCCTTTTTATGGCTATAAAAATGTCCCAAATCCTACCACATCCATCCTCACACAAAACTTTGTTTTAATTTTTTGAAATCTAATACGAAATTCAATATATAATTTTTCAAATAAAGATGAACCGTATCTAGTTGATCAATGCAAACTCTCATTTAACATGTTAATTTTTTTTTTAAATATTTTGTGCTCACATAACTCTGGTCGATCGGATCAGTTTTACAATTTGTTCCCTGGTTGGTAAATTTGGTAACATTCATCATGTCCTTTTCAAGCAACTCATGGTTTCGTAGAATATCATCTTGCTCTCCTGTTAGAGAGAACGAAATATCTGGAATCCGACTGATTCTACTTTGATCCAAACTTAGGGTCTTCAAAACTGTAAAAAACAATAAAAAGTTGTAATTAAACACCCTATGACCTCACAAAAAAAAGAGAAAGTTAAGTTGCAAAATTGGATTTTTACCTGCTGTTGGTATGTTACAGCTAGAATGTCCAACAAAAGAACTAACTGGTTGAGCAAGACGCTTAAAAAGTAAGTGTTGGTGCACTTGTGTCTGTACTTTGTCTGTATTCGGTCTGTATATAAACGATGTCCAAAGTTGGTCTGTAAGTTGGCCAAGTCAACTATCCTCCTAGTTAGACTTGGTCAATCTGTTTGTAATATGCTTGTCTGAATCGAAGGATAGCCTCGAAGGATACGTTTGATCCTTCGAGGTGATCGAAAGATATGCTTCGAATTGTTGGACCTCGAAGGATCATCCTTCGAGGTCATTGCTGATCATTCGAACATGTTGTCATCGATAGATGATCCTTCGGATCATCTATCGGATCCTTCGACCAAGACCTGCTGTGTATGGGTATATATACCCATGCAGTGTGTTGTATCTCAGAGAGACACCAAGAGAGAGAACATCCGAGAGATAGAGAGGATACTCTGCTGAAAACACACACACATACACTTTGAGAGTTTGCAAACTGATTGTAAACATTGTGCTTGTAACCGGAAACTTTCTACGCATTAATACAAGTGGTGTTAATCGTTGAATCTTGTGTGTTCTTGTGTTTGTTCTTGCATCATCCCGGTTTGCTCGCTAGCTTGGATTCCGCACTCGCTAGTGAGTTTGTATAACAAGGTTTAGGTTTGTTCTCGATCCTCCGAGAAAAGGGACCTACAAGTGGTATCAGAGCTTGGCTCTTTACCTTGTTTAAAACCGGGTGTTGTTCAAGATCTTTGGTGTGTTTGAACACTTGGTTTAGCACCCGTTTTTGGTGGTTTTTCTTGCTTTTCTAAACTGAAAAACGGCTTCTAAACCTTCGGGAGTGTTCAAGGTTGGGTTGGGTAACTTGAAAACTTGTTTTTAAGAGACTTTGATTTTTCCGGCCATTTTCCGATCATATTTCCGGCGACTGGTTGTGGATAAGGTGTTGTCCATTTTGGGAAAACTTTTCAAAGTTTGGTGAAAAGTTGTGTCTGCACATACCTTCTGCCGAAAGTTGTGCACCAACCCATCACCTTTCCCACCTACCCGTCAACTTTGTGTCAGTTGTGTCAGAAGTTCCGAAAGATATCCTTCGACTTCGAAAGATCATCTTTCGATCAGAGACAGCTCGAAAGATTAGCATCCTTCGAGTAGTCTTTCGAAGTCTAAGAATTATCCTTCGTGTTTGGAATCTTTTCGAAAGATAGTAGTCCGAAAGATAAGGATTCATCTCGAAAGATAAGGATCTTTCATTGTGAATCTTTCGAGATCAGTATTCGAAAGATAAAGATCTTTCGAACTGTGAATCTTTCGTGATAATTGGTCGAAAGATAAGGATCTTTCTTTGTGAATCTTTCGAAGACTTTGCTCGAAACTCAACAGTAATCTTTCGATCACTGTTGATCATTCGAACTAGTCTTGATCTTTCGAACAGGTTTTTATCTTTCAATTCTTGTTTGTTTAAACTTAACAGTTTGTGTTTGTTTAGGATCTCAATTAATATTTGATCAAAATGAGTTGTACAAGTCCTTGGGATTGGAGTTTGAACTCACAACATACTCAAGCACTAACCTCTATTGCAGATTGGGCAAAGAGTATGATTCCACAGCCATCAATAAGTGCAAGTCAATGGGGATTGCTGTTGAATCAATATCAAAACATACAGAATCCTGTAGTAGCGAGAGGAGAAGGATATGAAGCTATCAGAAAGACACGTCATGATCTGTTGAAGAAGAAGTTTGAATCATTTCAATTTTTAGAGAATGAAACCCTAAATGATATAATTACTCGGTATTACCGTTTGATGTGTGAGGTGTATTCTGGTGGTGTTCGTGTCTCTCAACAGGAAATGGTAGCACGTTTTGCTGATGCTCTACCACCAAAGTGGGGTTCATTCATTGAGCAGCTGAAGCATACGGGTACTCTGAATACAGTCAACATCTATGAATTCATTGAGAAGCTGGAACACAAGAATGACCAAGAAATCCGGAAAGCTCAGCGAGCTCTTGTTCCTCAAAACACAGAAATGTATTTGCCTGGTTTTGGTCCTTCAGCTAGTTCTAGTTCTCTTCAGCAACCGAAGCGTCAAACTGCTTTTGTGTCCAATACGAGTTCCTTTCCATTTCCTCAGTCAACAGCTGTTTCACAACCTCAATTCGATCCGAGGTCGTGCATTCCTGTCCCAACACAGCCACAACCTCAACCTCAAGTTTCCACAACAAAACCTCAATTTGACCAAAGCGTCGATTGTGGTACGGATATACAGTTGGGAAACGGTGACCAAACAAGAACTGCATTTTACGTTGAGATTGTCAAGAATGTCAATGATGGTCAATCTTCGGAAGATGATAACAGTTCAGGATACAGTGGCAGTTCAGATGAAGAATCCAATCTGAATGAAAGAATTGATTCTGAAGCTAATGATTTGTCGAATGAGGCTGACAAGAAATCTGGCTTGATCGAGAAAGCTGATGCTACATCGAAAGAAATGGAGAAGATTCTCACTGAAGATGGATCTTTCTCTTCTCAAACTGTCTCTATGACTAATGTCACAGCTTCTTCAAGTCAGGTAAAGGTTGAAACTCCTAGCATATGTAGTGAATGTGCTAAAATGAAGCATGAATGTGTTGAATTGAGACGTGAATCTGAAACGGTTCATAGTCACAATCAAAGTTTGGTAATTGAACTGGCCAAATGCAAAGAGGCAAACATGGCGTTAACTCAAAACGAAAAGGAGTTTAAAACTGTGATTGAAACTCTAAAGAAAAGTGTTTCCGAATTGAACAAAGTTGTGTATCATAAACAAGTTAGTATTAACGACTATATCAACCTTGTTGAGGAAACCAAAAAGCAATTAGCCATTGCCCAATGCGAGCATGATGCGATCAAACAAAAATTGGATAGTTATTCTAACTCCCAATTTGTGCTTGATCACATCATCGAGGTTCAACAACCGAAAGGAAATCAGAAGGGGATAGGATATAAGAAATGCCCGCCCCCTTTGATGAACAACTATATCAAGATGCCCGATGAAGAGGAAATGCCTCGGTATGAACCCAGTGTGCCTCTTGATGTTGAGGAATTTGCTACTGGCCTAGGGTTCAAACCGGACAATTCATCGGAGGGCTCATCTGATAACAAAGAAAAGTCATCATGTGCTTCAAATCAAAGTCCTCCAACTATTGAGGAATGTGATTCTTCAGATGATGAATCAGATGTGAATGAACAGGATGAATCACTTGATGAGACGAAAGGAGTAGAAATTCCAATTGAGAATCATATTCTTTGTGATCCTCCTACTCCTGTCGTGCAACCTGTTGCCAAGAAAGTGATAAATCCTGTCAAAGATGTCAAGAATGACAAAGAAAGTGTGTTTGCTGTTAAAAGCTATAATTTGTTGTACACTTTGGTCGGAGATGTTAAAATCTATTCAAACAATGATTTTCCAATTAAAAATGTCAATCCATCCTTGATTGATAAAGTTTTTGAAGATAACACAAGCAAGTTTTTGGGAAAGACGATCCCTGGAGTTACTGTAACTCAATGTGATCCAATTCCAAAGGCTGAAATCAGAAAACAATTTGGAAATCAGAAATCACCGACAAAGCAACAACCAATTGTTTTTAAGGGTAAACAACAACAACGAGCTCCAAAGCCAAAGGCTAAGGTTGAATCAAAAGGAGCTCGTTACAAGAAGAAAGCAAAAGATGTTAAATTTGTAGCATCAAGGGGTACGGACAAAATTGAGACTTTTGAAAACAAATCAAACACCGATTTTGTACAACAAGTCAAGATTTTGAAACGAAATAGCGATAACAATTACACCCAACACACAAACGGGTGTGATGAAAGAGCAAGTACCTCAGGTTCTACAGGTTCGACATCTGCTAGTCGAACAAATTCTCCTACGTTTGTTGAAAGGAGAACTTGTTTCAAATGTGGGAAGTTTGGGCACATCATTAAAGACTGCACAAATGCGCCCAAACCAAATTTTGTTGAAAGAACCCCCTCTGAACAAGGTCACTCACAACGTCGTCCTGTTTCTCCAAAACGTGATAAACGCACAATTAAAGAACAAGAAACAAAACAACGACGTAAAAATGTAAAGGTGATCGAAAAGGCTTTAAAACCGGAAACGGCGGTTAAACGGAAACCGAGTTTGTCACAACCATTAAAACCAGAAACTGTACATAATACACACTCTGGTAAACGAAAACAAACTTGGAAACCTAAAACAGGTGAAGGTTCAAGAGGAGGTGTTGTGCTTGAAAATTATCAGGAAGTTGAAATTACATTTCTTGATTCTCAGGGGCAACCCAAGTCTATGAAGGCTTGGGTCCCCCTCTCCAACTAATCTCTGAGTGAGTGTGCAGGAAGTTCCAGGAGGAACTATTGATAGTCTTAGGATTGTTGATAGTGGAATGTCCTTGCACAAGATAGGCGACAGAAGAAATTGTTGCCTTTGATGGAGAGAGAGGAAAGAAAAAGAAAATGTGGCTGAATGAAGTTGCAAAATTCGACCAAATGAAGAACGTGCCAAAAATTGGTTATTATGGTTTTTGATCGGGTCCTCAGGAACGAATGAAGTGAAATGTGTGTCGACGGCTTGGCTTGGATTGAACATCCACACACCATTTCTGAAAGAGAAAGTCAAAGACCTTCGCTGGTACAATGTGGAAGACCAGCCGGACCCGGAGGTTTACGACCTTTTTGCTGTCAAGAGATTTCTCAGTAACTGCACATTCGACCTTGAAGTTCACACCGGGTGAATATTAAGTTGGGGGAGTGCTTAGATTCCTTGCAATGCACGGAACAGTTGCAGGATACGCCTTTATATTCTTAGTCTCTCCTATACTTGTCGATATTTAAGTTACTTTGTGAATTATTATTATCTTGAACAGCACTCTTTGACCTGACACGTTGATCTCGGATATCACCTCACACGTGATTGTTTCAATATGAAACTCATCAATGTTGTCATGGTCCGCACCGCTTACCGACATGCCAATTCACTTTTCCAAAATTTGTTAAATCTTTTCTGATAAAACTTAATTTTGGTAAACGGCATTAAGGTCAAGCAAGAGTAAACCAACATCGGAAAATCATTTTTGTAAATATCTTTGTGTGTTTTTAAATTTATCTTAGTTTATTGAATTTAGGGGGAGTAAATCCAAAAATCTGAAAATCCAAAAACATAGAAAAATTTCAAAAACACAAAAACAATAGAAAAACAAAAATGAGTTTCCTGGAGAGCAAAAGAGAAAATGATAGTACATCAGTGGTCTATCCAAACCTCTTTAAACCTTAAATGTAAAACGATAAGCAGCTCTATATAAGATGTATCGGTAGGCTCACAATCATTTTAAAGTGTGCAGGGTGATATAAATCTTAATCGACTGAAGACCAGGTGGGAACCATTCATTGGCATATGGTCTTAGTACCGAAATTTCGTTTGATAGATTGCCGAGGTTCTGAGATATTCGGTCTTTATGCTGCTTATCATCTGGGTATCATGGTTGTATCTTTTACCGAAAAATAACGGGGACGCAAGTCTAGATCCTCCATGATACTATACATACGTGTACATATTGCATACTGCATTCGACCTCAATAAGTGATAAACAATCACATGTCCCTACAAATAAGTGATAAAATATCACATTTTATCCGGGTGTCAAGTTCGTCTCTCTGCTGTACGGAAGTACTGACCTATTCACGGACTTGCACCTGTGCCCTCATGCATATGAAAATCAAGTTCCTCATCAATAAGTGATTATATCACATAGGGCTTGTTTTCAAATCAAAATAAGTGAGTATCTCACATTTTATACGGTCAAACAGATGATAATCGGTATACTCACCGGTAAGATGAACACTCGTGCATACCTTGATACGGGAATGTGTCGTGATGTGGATGAACACCGGTCGGTAAGTATAAATCATACCTTAACGTATCCCCTCGCCATGATTACATCTGATAAGTTGAGCTTAAGTGGACAACAATACCGATAATTGTTATAGGATGCTTATCTTAATGATAACTAACTGAACAACAAGAGTGTTTTGGCATGACCGTACACTGATATGATTCTCTTACCCTCGAAAACTCACAAAAAGAATGTTTGTATATATTTATTTATTTACTGCTTAACTTTTATTGTTTTCTTTTTAAACAGTTTCGTCGTTTGGTGCATATCAGCACGACATTAGCGGTGATGTCGTTTGATAACACTCAAAGGATTTTAAATTGTTGTCTTTTAATTTCAAAAATACCAAAAAGATTTTAGGCGTGTTTTAATATAAACTTTATAAAAGCCAAAAAGATTTTCTTTCTACTTTATTTTCGATCGTACGATGTTGGAACTCGAGTCTTCGTTGCCTGAAACCTGAACGAAAACCGAACTGACTAAATCTTCATAAACGGTCGAAATTTGCAAGTTTTGAAAGTTAAGTCTAAAGTTGACAAATTTATTAAACTTTCAAACTGTCGGACGGTGTTTGATTGTGACATGGTCATTCGTGTGTCATTTGTTTATACTATATTCCAAGCAGTTGTTCTCATTACGCGTTTAGATTTCTTGCATGTGCAGATTCTAAAGGCTAGGAGAACATGGTCGATGACAAGCCTTGGAATGAAGACACGACGAGAAGGCGCTCAAAAGATGAAGATGATCGAGTTGCCGCTGGCCATCATCAACACCACAAGGATCTCACTTCATAAAGATAAAGTATTTCACGAGCATAACTCAAGGGGGAGCTTATGTTAAGGGGGAGTTTGTCAACACACTTTCTACATGATTCGGGTAGTTTGTTGATACACTCTCTGCTTTCAAGACGTGAAGACTTTGAAGATCCTCCGACATTGAAGACTTGAAAGGACATCAGAGTTTTGGGAACTCGAAGACCAAAGACCGTCGAAGTTCGAGACGAGTCTACAACTTTAGAAGATAAAGACAAAGCTACAGCCAAGGGGGAGTTTGTTGGTGCACTTGTGTCTGTACTTTGTCTGTATTCGGTCTGTATATAAACGATGTCCAAAGTTGGTCTGTAAGTTGACCAAGTCAACTATCCTCCTAGTTAGACTTGGTCAATCTGTTTGTAATATGCTTGTCTGAATCGAAGGATAGCCTCGAAGGATACGTTTGATCCTTCGAGGTGATCGAAAGATATGCTTCGAATTGTTGGACCTCGAAGGATCATCCTTCGAGGTCATTGCTGATCATTCGAACATGTTGTCATCGATAGATGATCCTTCGGATCATCTATCGGATCCTTCGACCAAGACCTGCTGTGTATGGGTATATATACCCATGCAGTGTGTTGTATCTCAGAGAGACACCAAGAGAGAGAACATCCGAGAGATAGAGAGGATACTCTGCTGAAAACACACACACATACACTTTGAGAGTTTGCAAACTGATTGTAAACATTGTGCTTGTAACCGGAAACTTTCTACGCATTAATACAAGTGGTGTTAATCGTTGAATCTTGTGTGTTCTTGTGTTTGTTCTTGCATCATCCCGGTTTGCTCGCTAGCTTGGATTCCGCACTCGCTAGTGAGTTTGTATAACAAGGTTTAGGTTTGTTCTCGATCCTCCGAGAAAAGGGACCTACAGTAAGAAATTTTTTAAGCAAAAAGCACAACATAAAAAGTGAGACAATTTTTAGCTGTTTTAAACCCCTTCAGGCCGTTTTTTTGTAAACTCTGGCCAGAATGTGCACCTGTGAGCCTTGATAAACGCAAGGCGCTCGCCTTGCCGCCTTTGACTACTATGCTTATTCAAATTTCCCTGATTGTACTCTTCTAGCCCTATAGAAAGAGATAGATATACCGGGTTGTATAGCCGTTATTTTGAGAAACCAGTATAAAAAAAAACATATAGATGATACCCGACTCAAATAAATGAAATTAAAAAAAATAATAAAAAATACATTTTAGTTCAAATTTATATTCAACTAAATTACTCAAAAATACCTCCAAAGTCATGGCTGTCCCTCTTATATTTGTCAAGATCACCAGCTTCCTTTTTTCCCTATGGTGGAAGGAAAAAACACCTGCACCTGAACTAATATTTTGAGCTCTAATTCAAATTTCAATATATAATTTGGTTGAATAAAGTTGAGCGAAACTACTTGATCAATGCGAAGTCTCATTTAACATGTTAAAGTTTATCGTCGAGGGTAATCAACTTGTTGAAAATGACCAACTTGGTTAGTGCTATCCACACGATATGCAGCCTTACCAAAGAAAGTGTGCACACCAGTGGCAATAACAACAGCTTTGATTTCATCTTGCTTGCATGTTGATCCAGAGAACACCTCATTATACGGATTCGTGTTCATAGGAAGTGATTCACCAGTAAGGGCAGATTGGTCAACCTTTAAAAGACCACCCTCTAGAAGACGAGCATAAACGGGAACAATTTCATCAAATTTGATAGTGATAATATCTCCTGGGACCAAGATGGAAGCTTCTAGTTCTTGTTCACTCCAATGACCATCTCTTAGAACCTGCAGTAACGACGAATTTGTCAATCTTTAAACTTATATCAGCATTTATATATTGGTCAGTTAAGAATACCTTAGTTTTAGGGGCAAGACCATCCATAAGTGCAGCAGCCGCGTTTCCAGCATTGTTTTCTTTGATGAAACTGATGATTAAGATACTATGAAAGACCTCATGAGTGACAAAAAGATATCCTTCCATCATAGCAAGATCAACTCAGCCACGAAAAGTGTAAGTTCTTGTGGTATTTTACGTGCATATCTTGGATATGGACCATATACAATAAGACCAGACATGGCTCCTTTGCAACATTTCAATTTCAAACTCATAGGAACATGCTCTTCACTCAGCTTCTTACCTGAGTTGAATTCCCACACTACAGCTTCCATCATTTTGTCTTCTCTGAGTTCGGGAATGCTTGTACTACTGTGCAAATTTACAACTCTTGGTGATCTAAAATAAAGAAATTTAGACTCTTCGTTTTTCCTAAGGAGTCCATCTTGCACTTTCACTTGGTAGGCATTTTATCGAACACTTCCTAGGCGTATATACATGACGCGAAATTACCTCAAACTCAAATCTTCTAAAACAAATAGACCTAAACACAACACAACACAACACAAAATCAAGACCTAAAATTGTAGAAGGATAAGACAAAGCAGGATCCAGAATCCGAATCACTAAAACTCATTTTGACATAATGTAACATGTAAAAAAACTCAATATTGCAAGTATTATATAAAAAACAATTTTTTTTTACGTAAAACAATTTAGCAATTCACATTAAACAACTATGAATGCTTATTATCTAGTAACTCAATGGATCTTCGAACAAAATTATGACGAATTATATACTACACAATCTAGATAAGGTAATTTAAAATCAGTATTAAAACAAACAAGATCAAGTGTAGACTGAACCTCACCGATTCACCGGTACCATTCACAAAGAGTAGAAGCCTTCGTTGTACAATCGTGGCAGCGATAGAGATCGTGATTTCCACGGTGGAGATCAACATGTGTATTTAATTGAACAGAAGAGGTGAAGGAGGGACGGCGGCGAGAGGTGGTAGCGGCGATGGGGAAGCCAGAGGGGAAAGGGGCAGTGAAGGAGGGGTGAACGACAACTCTCTAGGGACCTAATTCAAACTTTTCAAAAATGCCTAAAATACCCCTCCGCGTTTTTTAAGCTTTAAAAATTCTGATCTAATCTCAGCCATTGATTAAGTTAATCCAAGGGTTTCTAAGAGGGTTCCCCAGTTCCCCACTTTTTTAGTGTTCCCCAATGAACCTCACACTATATATATATATATATATATATATATATATATAGGGAGAAGATCATGCGAGAACCACCTCTTATTGTGAGAACCGCGAGAACCAATGTGAACACACCAAAAATGCCTAAAAATAGCTAAAAATCACACAAAAAAAATTTTTTTGAATTTTTTAATATCTTTTATAAAAAAAATCGCTACTTTTCGAAGCCAAAAAAAAATTTTTTTTTTATTTTTTTATTTTAAAAAAAAAAATTTTGGCTTCTAAAAGTAGCGATTTTAACATAAAAAATATTAAAAAATTCAAAAAAAATTTTTAGATTTTTTTTTGATTTTTTTAGATTTTTTTTAGATTTTTTTAGGTTTTTTGGGGGTTTAGTTTTTAGCATTTTAGCTTGGGGGGATGGGGGGGGGGGGTTTAGGTTTTTGGGGGTGGGGGAGGGGGGTTTAGGTTTTTTTTTTTGGGGGGGGGGGTGGTGTTAGGTTTTTTTAGCATTTAGCTTGGGGGGGGGGGGTTAGGTTTTTTTTGGGGGGGGGGGGTGAGGGGTTTAGGTTTTTGGGGGGGGGGGGGGTTAGGTTTTTTTAGGTTTTTTTAGCTATTTTAGGTTGTGTTCACATTGGTTCTCAAGGTTCTCACAATAAGGGTGGTTCTCGCATGAGCCCCTCCCTATATATATATATATATATATATATATATGTATATATAGAGGAAAGATAAATCGAAAACCCATGTGAGTTGAGAAAACCCAAATAAACCCTATGTAACATTTTTATTTTTTTCTAAAAAAAAATAGGGAATGTAATATAAATGTACACGGACCTATTTATGAAAAAAAATGTAAAAAACGCTTACTAGTTTTTCTTTAAAAAAATGTTGAAAATTTGTATGTTACATTTTTTTTTTTTGGCATAGATATTATGTAACCTGAAATTTGTAACATTTAAAAAAAAAAAAACTACTCGGTGTTTTTTTGTGTTTCTTTTTTAAAAATGTTCAAATATATGTATATTACATTTCCTATTTTTTTAAAAAATGTTTCTTGAGTTTACATGGGTTTTTTACAAAGGTTTTCTGAGTTTTCTCAACTCAAGTGGGTTTTCGATTTATCCTTCCCCTATATATATATATATATAGAGTAAGGTTAACATACAAAAAGCCTTATCATACATCACGTAGGAGACAATGGTAACCGTTGGATCAGGGGTATAATCACGCATGGGACCACATAATCACACATGGGACCACATAATCACGCATGGGACCACATAATCACGCATGGGACTATAATCACGCACGTTCTATGATAATAACGCACGTTATATTTTTTGTCATGTATGTTAATGTAGGTTAAGCCCTGATGTACATTATACTTTCTCTACATATATATATATATATATATATATATATATATATATATATATAATCCTGATTAGAATTGAATATAATCATTATTAAAATTAGAATCTATTCGGATGAAATATATAGTTCAGCTGAAAATAATTGTAAAATATGGACTTTGCCAAAAAGCTAATTTGGTTAACCAAATCAGTCGATAATGATTCTCTTTATGGTTACTTGTACTTCTACAAGTGTTCCCAAAATTTAAGTATTGATATGGAAGGTAATAAAAATTCATTTAAATAAATTCTGAAGAAAACAAGTTGCATCGTATTGAAAATCAGCAAATGGAATTCAAATTGAAAGAAACAAGTTGCATCGTGTTGAAAATCAGCCAATGAAATTCAAACAGATGTCAATGGTTGATTTTAGACGGTCTAAATTATGTCAACATTTAGAGTTGAACTGCCCGTGTAGATTATTGATCATCTGGTCACTTGATTGCAACTTGTCCTAAAGAACAGACTATGGGTTGACTAGGTGTTCAAAGTTGCCCTTTTTAAGGATTAATATATGTCTAATATATTAATACATGATTAGTGCCAATCCCAATGTGGGGTTAACCTACTTGGTAGAGACTCGTATCTCTTAGAAGGGAGGTATCGGGGGCAAAGGGTAATTTAGAATTATTGGTGTAAAATAGAGTAGAAGTAACGTTTGTCATTCAAAAAAAATTAATACATGCTTAATATGGTATGCTATTGTTTCGGTAAAGACTTAAAAGAGTTCATAACTTCATACTATTGAGATTGCATATCAAATACTGTTTTGGTAAAGACTTGCAACTTGTTTCCCATGAAACTAACAGAAACTCATGATCTTCACACAATGGAGGACTTATTTCTTTCAAAAACTAGTTATGAGGACTATGATCCACATAAAAATTTACTTGAAAACCATTAGTTGAATCTAAATTTGAGAACATGATTCTCACCAAGTGAGAATAGTGATTCTAACAAGTTTACACTTGGTTTCAAGTTTGGGTAGGCCTAAAATCTGTAAACAACTTGTAGCATGTTCTCAGTTCAAGGTTTCTGGCAAAAAAAATTTGCAGCTTTCCAACCTTCTGGCAATAACCTAAACTAATAAATCCAACCCATCCACCAAAAACTTTTGACTGATGAACCGCTACTTAGCGATTCGTCCAACATGTCTTACCGACATAAAAGGTAACAAGTCTCCCAAACCATGATTTAATGCATGAAACTATATGGATATGAACAAATATTGTTTCGAATTAACCAAATCTAACCCGTTTTTCATTTCAAAATTTACCCATCTTGCCCTGTACCACTTTTGACCCATTACCAGACCCGCCCATTTTGCCACCTATTAAGTCCATTTTACTTGATTGTGTTTTTGCTATTTTACAGCAATTTTACTTTTATTCGCACTTGCGAAAAAAAGAAACATTAATGAAGCACATAAACTTATAACAGGAGTACGGAAATTACACCAACGCCAACTTACATTTTGTCCCGCAGATGAGATATGCTGCTAAAAATCGTTACGATCAGCCTAGAAAACATGTCATCTGAAACAGCAGGAGTCCATAATAACAAACAAAAGAAACTATAAAACTAAGAAATAGATTATTTTTCGAACTTGATAACCATACAAAATACACAACTCTATGCCAACTGTCAAAAAAACTGAAAACAAGTAACAAACTGATAAAGATTAGAAAAACAGAGGGCGTAGCGGTAGCACTCAAATCGGCATTGTACACTTTTTTTGAGAGTGCCCCAACATATGGCAACGGCCACACTGCACAATTCTTTTCGGCCGTTTCAAACTCTCGATTCTAAGAACCTTCTTTTTGGGCCGACCCGGTGGCCTACGTGTTTTAGGTGGCCGAATTACCATCTCGCCCTTTGCACCTTCGTTAACATCCTTCCAAAGGCTTTTGTCAGGAATCGGATATATCATCTGCGAATATGTTTCCCGATAACTTTCCACTTTAAAACAATGATCAGCGAACACATGCGCGTTTTTCCCGCTAGATATTAACGCGGCTGCAGCGTGTGCACATGGAAGACCGTATATCTGCCACCTTCTACATGAACATACTCGACTTCTTATGTCGACAATATTTGTTCTTTCAGTTGAAACAACCTCGAACTCGACTTCGTTTGCGCGTAACACCTGGTAACAACGCGCATCAGCGACGGCTTCTAGAATCTTCGCTTCAGCTGACGGGACAACGATCGAGTTCCACATCATC
This sequence comes from Helianthus annuus, assembly GCF_002127325.2. Lineage (NCBI taxonomy): Eukaryota > Viridiplantae > Streptophyta > Magnoliopsida > Asterales > Asteraceae > Helianthus > Helianthus annuus. The sequence goes on from NC_035436.2 coordinate 27,809,982, forward strand.
CCCATGTTTTGTCGGTTTTCAAACCACGTAGTTAACTGATGACGAATGTGTTCCATTAATTGAACAACCGGAAGTTCGTGACCTTCTAACGCCCAGTTATATAAAAGTTCGGTGACGCCTAACGTGAAATGACCGTAACGGACTCCCTCGAAGTACGCGACAGCCCAAAGCTGAGGTGGAAACTCTTGAAGCCAGAGAATAACATCCTGCGAAACCTCCAACATTTCGGATATTTTGCTTTCGAACTCGACTGGCGTGAGAGCATACACCGCACTCCAAAAAATGTTTACCAACTTCGAGTTTTTGAACGTATCACGAAAGTTTTCACTCACGTACCGTAAACAAAACCCGTGAAACGCACTTGGAAAATGCGTTTCGACAGCCTCCACCATGCCTCGTTGTCGTTCAGATAATATCGTAAGCCGAGGCATGTTATCGGTGTTTACACCGAGAAGTTTTCGTAACTCCGACATAAACCACATCCAATTCTCATCACTTTCGACATCGACTACCGCAAAAGCTAAAGGAAATAAACCACCATCAGCATCAACAGCCGAAGCGCATATAAGCGTACCTAAATACTTCCCTTTTAAATGAGCTCTATCAAGCTCCAAAAGCGGTCTACAGGAATTTAAAAACCCAACAATCGACGCGCGATACGATATAAAAAGCCGTTGAAAACAATTATCCTGACCGGTAGAAAAAACCGAAGCTATACTTCCCGGATTACACTTTCTCACCTGTTCACAATAAGCAGGCAAAAGACGGTACCCTTCTTCGAACGTACCGTGCAACGCAGCCATACTCCGTTCTTTCCCACGCCACGCTTGCATATAACTAACCGCAACACCGTGCTGATCACGTATATCCTGCAAAATCTCCTTTGGTTTATACTGCGGATTATCCCTAATCCTGGACTCAACCGACCGCGCAACCCAACCTACCGACGCCTGCTGATGATGCAGGTTTCTAACGCCTTCACACGTATGCTCGCCATGAAGCGTCCTAATCGAAAAAGTGGACACGTTCGGGCATTTCGCAACATGAACACGCCACGGACAGCCTTCTTTCGAACACTTGGCGATGAACCGACTACGATCCGACTTAACTATACGGAGATCAAAGTGTAAAGCTATAGCTATGTCTTTTAAAGCTCTCCTACAGGTTTCAACGTCTGGAAACTCTTGCCCTATGACTAAAGCATGATTTGTTAAATCAATTGATTCCACTAAATCAAGTTGATTTTGGTGATTTTGATGATGTTGTAAGTGATGTTCTGTTAGATTAACGAGTGATTGTTCGGTGATTTCAACTAGATTATCATCAGCCATAGTGAAACAAACAACAAATTAAAGTGATTTGATCGAAATTCAAAGGTTTAAACAATCATCGTCGGTGAATAAGTTGAAATCAAACGGATGAACAGATTGAATGAAACGATTATAGGATAGGATGAGCAGAAATGAGAGTTGAATTAGAGAGATTTACCTTGTGGAGATCTGTGAAATAGGGTTTGTGAGAAGCAATAATGATTTTTGTGGTGGTGTTGTGAGCCCTAAAATTAAAATCCCTCTTTTTTATTTTTTGTTGATGAAAATCTGGGAAGTGATGAGAGAACCTCACACTGGGCCCATGCTATTGTTGCTGGAGTAAATGCTTGGGATTGTGAAAGTACGGTTTTACCCTTATAGTAGATATGTGTAACATTTTATGTATTTTTTTATTATTATTATTATTTTTTTTTTTTAGAGGGAAGCGGATCATAAAAGTACTAATTTTTAGGATTTGATATGGGATAACCGACAAAAGGGCCCAAACATAAGATAGAGGATTGTTTGCTTTAGGAATGAAAATGGGTTGAGTATTGATAATCATAAGCTCTACCTGATTGTAATTTCGTCTCATACCTAGCTTGTTATCTTATATCTGTTGGGTATTTGTCAAGTAATCATCCATTAGGTATTCTCACGGGTATTGAATATACCCGTTAATTTGTTAAAAATACTTGTTGGAACTCTTATGTGCATTTTTTACTATAATGTATCTTAATAACTACATCAAAGGAAAATATGACCAATACCATACATACATATGGTATTGAAATGCATATTTGAAACATATATAAAGACAAAATTAACTAATTAAGGTACTGCTATTTTAGGACACATAATGTCAATTTATGTATATTGCAAAATAGTAGTATTAATCAGTTCAGCGGATAAGTAAGAATATGTAATCTCCCTAACAATTTGAAATGTAGTTAAGAAAATCCTAGAACTAACACACATGAGTGTTATTTAATGTGTATGTTAAAGTGTTAAAAGACATATAAGAGAGCAAAATCTATGAATAAATTAACTCAATAAAAAAATAAAAGAATAATACATAATAGAATGTTTTAATAGAGTGGATGATGCATTTGGCAATTACTGGGAAAATTTTCGGGAAATTTGGGTATTAATATCTCAAATCTTCTCTTGGAAATATAGTTGTAGAAATGACTTGTGGATGATGGAGTAGTCTAGTGGTACTAGAGAAGTGGAAGTAATAACTAATAAGTGTACGTACGAAGTTTATATAAATAGGAAATTAAATTAAAATAAAATAATTTTTGGGTATTATTAGAGTAAACGGGTATCACTGAATCCCATACACATACCCGAACCCGATTTTTTTTTTTTTTGATCCTATACCCGGCCCATACCGGTCGGGCTTCAGGTATACCCATTGGACTCGGGGTTTTTTTTTTTTTTTTTTTTTTTTTTGCCATCCCTAGTTTGGTTTTGAGGGCTTAGATTAACATTCGGAGTTTTCCCTTCAAAGAACAAAATGGAAGGGGTGATGAAAGACAAGAGGCAATGGCAAAGGGGCTTATATCAACTTGGAAATGGTGAATTGCCCACCAAAATGTTGGATGGCATGTTCTCGACGTGGAGAGGCTCCCCCTCCACACCCTCCGCATCAAGTAGCCTTAGGCATTTCATGATCGAATAAGACTAATATGTTATTAATATGAGCTACCCAGGTTGGCTTGTGTTATCGAATAGGACCGATATGTTATTAATATGAGTTCGCCAAGTAGGCTTGTGTTTCATGAGTTGGGTTGTGACTTTGTGTTTTTGTGTGTTATGGATCAATTAATTATCATTGGTGCATCAAAATATAATAACATTGGAGTGGTTTAACACTTACTAGTTCAATGTCTTTTATCCAGTTAAATATCTTACTAGCTCTGCACTTACTGGTGTAAAGGTTGCAAAACAGCCCCTTAGTTGTGTGTCTATATAATTTCATCTGTTTACTGATTAACAAAAGTGATGTGTGACAAACTCACATATAATTTCAACTAGTCGCGTCTAATTTCATATTTAAGGTTTATTGCACCTTTTCTTCCTCACCTTTAACCTATTGCTCAAACTAATAGAAATGATTAATGAATGCTGAAAGCCTGAAATGATATAAATGATATGAAGTATATTTTATAACTTCACCATGCCACATGGATTATTACTAGCATGTTTAATTTTTATTGTATAATTTGGATCCTCCAACATACAATTCGGGATCTCGAACAACTAGATTTATGTAGTTTATTCGATAGAAGGATGAGTAGTGACGTCAAAAACCATAAGGATGCCATTTTATAGTCGATGAAAGTACTATGATTCTATCTTTCATAATCCTACACTTTTTAGGTTTTTAACAACAAACTAAGCTACTATTAAATACCATTATATCTACACCTAAGATTTGAACCATCACCTACCTCTTTAACAAATGAGATATACCTTACCATCACACCGGATACCTCATTAGAGAAAAAAAAAATCAAATACATATGACCCAATTTGACCCAAGGAAGTGATTAACATGCCTCTACATATTTAGCAGCCAAAAGAGGAGCATTTATTTTAAGATAAGCTTTATTTCTTTTCAACTTTGTGAGCTATTGTTGGGTCTTTTGGATGAACTTTTTGTGATACGTGCTTTACCAACACTTTGTCTCAAACTTTTATCATAACACCAACAGCTACGAGGCGACAAAATAGATACACCTGCCGCAACGCGCGGGTATTCCCACTAGTACCTTTATATCTACACCTTTAAGATTTGAACCTTCGGATCTACCTCCTTAACAAATGAGATATACCTTACCATCACACCATGTTCCTTAGGAAATTTTAGCGTAGTAATAAATGTAAATACCAATATAATGAGAAATAAATCCAAAATTTCTAACAAAAAACTAAAACCACAAAACTTACTTATTAAAGGAGTGTGGTCCCAAATGGCGCGCAACCATGCCAACCGATAAAAGTACAACCAGTGCAAGTAGCGGTAGCCTGCTACCAATCAGCATGTGTTAACCTCTGTCCCAGATAATCCCCACAATGATCAATCGTGCAGGGGACAGATAGTACAAAGGACAATGACGAGTAGCCAATCAACATGCACCATTTACTGGCTCTGTGATATCCACTAACGGCTGGTGATAGACGAGACAACAAGTACATTTAGAAAACGATGTGTACCAATCACGGTCCATGGTCATACTCCCACCTCTGCACACAATATCTGTCATGTCAGAGGGGACAAATGTATATTCCTTGAAAGCGGCGTCCGACCCATGAGTCCATCTCCTTCTCTAACCCTACAACTATAATTACCAACCTTTACCAAAGGTTTAAGGGCTCCACTTTTACTCTTTCACTCTAAACACACACAGATTGTTTCCCTTTCTCTCTCTAGAAAGAACAATTACTTATTCTCTAACCTCATTCTCCTATTAACGAGCTCACAATGTCTGTTTTGCAAATTATTCTTAAAGATTCTAGCTATAACAATTGAAGAATAGATTTAGAAGATCACCCCGATCGCAATACAAACTTAAGGTTCTGTCCCCAAAGGATTTGATCCAGTATTTGTTTTCTTCAATCAATAATGTAAAATTTAATTACTTTTTAATTTTAATATGTGACCAAAAAATATAATGTGAAAAAATACTAAGACCGTGTGTAGCCGATCTTGTTTGAGCGTTTGTTTGGTAGAAAACGGGGGACAACGCCGGTGTTAACCGCCCCCGTGGGCGTGTTTTTGGCAAAATCCAGTTGAAGCGTGCTTTATTCCAAACCCAAGCCCCATTTTGATGGTCCAATCACGCTTTATCTTCATTGTGTTTGTCCAATAAGATTTTTTAATGGTTTTTGCTTTATTTAATTAGAGTAAATTACAAGTTTTGTCCTTTATGTTTGTACAAAATTGCAAGCGGTGTACTTTGCCTTTAAATTTGACGATTTTTGTCCTTAACATTTCAAAATCCTGCACGTTATGTCCTTTAGCCCTAACCCAGTCGGATTTTTTTGTTAAATATGGTCATGTGCCTTGCACATGAGGGTATTCTTGTCATTTTACCTCGTCAGGGACTATTGTGTAAAACAAGTTATAGTAATGGATTGTTGTGTAAAATATAAAAAAAGATTTACAATTTATAAAAAAAATCTGCAAATATCTCTCTCTGAAATCTCCTCTCTCTCTCTCTCATCCCTCTCCAGCCTCAAGATGCAGTGGGGTTGCCCTGTCCACAATCCCAATTCGTCTTAAAACCCTAAGAACTCAGGGGTGCGAGTGGTGTGAAGTTGGTAGAGGGTGCCCTCGTGAAACGTCCCGATACGTTTTTGACAAAAGATGCAGCGGAAATTCGTACCATAAAATTTCTTTTATTGTGATCGTCTTAACTTACTTGAAGTTCATTTTAAGGTGACACTATTACAATGAACACATCAATCGAACTTATTTACGAAATGGAAACATAAACTATGTTTACTAAATTATTTATTCAAACATTCCCGTACAATCTAACTTGTGACTCGGTCTTCGATCTTCCCTCCTCGGTGATCCTCCGTAACTCGTACAACCTACACTTACCATGCAAATTCAACGTTAGTACACATCATGAACGTAACAAGATCCATACTCTTTTACTTTCCATTCCATTATTCCTTTACATTTAGGCATTTCTGTCCGAGTATCCACTCCCTGGTGAGACTTCAACATTGTACCTGCATTACACTCCATTCTCATGATACACTGTTAACAGCAACAATACTCAATCGCATTGAAAACATACGAGCATACGTACTTTCCTACTAGCATATAGTTATACATACATACTTTGCATCCACATATATGCATTCATACCTACACGCGTATGTACCTTCATACTTAAATACATAATGCTTACGCACATACATAGCTACTTGCGTATATACATACACCGATACCTACATATATATCTATCTGCATACGTAACTACATACTTACATGCATACATAAAACGAATCTTAACTACTCACGTGTATACCTTCGCTCACACGTACATATACAATACATTCATTCATACATACATACATACTAACTCGTACATACCACTTACCTAATTCCCCACGAATTACTGTCGTATCTTAATTACAAACCTTTGTATAATAAAACATGTATGAACAAACTTATATACATACTCACTCCTATTCATGATTACTTATTAGTTTAAGCGTATTAGAATGAAGTTAAATCTATACATGCATACCCAATACTTAGTTCATTACCCCACATACTCGCTCCCACATCCCGATCTTACTCACCCATCATAAACACTTTTTAAGTGGCTTTCGGGTATGTTTCGGATCTTAAGAATGAGTTCCGTACTCACCCGTAGCTCACCAAGCCATTTAGTAGGGTTGAGGAATATTATATAGACTTATCGAGGCTTGGAATGGGTTCACGGGATCCGAATTCGAAGAAAAACGAAGAATTACATAAACTTTATATGTTACATCTGACCTCCACCGTAAGCTACCGTGGCTACCGTAGCTTACGGTGGCCCTTGAATTCTTACGGTGCATACCTACTGCCTTACGGCAGAAAGAAAAAACCCAGCACCTACCGTAGCTTACGGTGGCTACCGTAAGCTACGGTAGCCCCCAGTTCAGCTTTCATTTTTATTACAAAAAAAACTTCATATTTTGACCAATTCACATCCGAATCACATGAAACTTGTTCCTAATAGTCCGTAAACTATTTCCCTTACATAATTGACTAACAATCCTTACCCCGGGGGCCAAACCATTAAGAATTACGTTAACAATACATTATTCATGCACATTAATTCGACCCCTTTGACCTTTATCATCACTTCCCGACTTACTTAACCACATTTGACTCATTTCCAGTAGACTTACCTTATCATTACCTTAATCTCATACTCTCTTACATGACTCTCAATAAACTACCAAACAACAATACATGTTAAATCAAATGGGTAAGTTCGGGATTCACTTACCTCGTGCGTCCAAGTTTGTGCATAGCTTCCTTATTTCCTCTTGATCCGTTAGCCTTCCATACTTGAGCCCATGTCTATTGGGGTTCCTATCCTTTCAAGTCATTACGTCCACATCATAGTTAGTATGCATGTTCGTTCATATCACATCCGTTTCTAACTCTTAGCTACATAGACTTTCATTAGTCAAGCATTAATACGCATACGACATGAACTGACAACAACATTGTTCAACATTCTCTTAATCAAATTTATTATCATACATACCTATACATAATTTTCCTAACACATATACATGATTCTCTAAAATCTCATTAACACATTAATAATTCTAATCATGCCACTCGCATATTCATTGACTTTTCAGAAAGTCAACGATCATGCTTTCTTATTTCCAACTTATGAACACACACATTTATCTTGATATGATAGATTATTGTAGTAACGGTATACACATTTCAGTTTCACGTTATGTGGTACATACAACTACATGCTCACTTGATTTCATACCCGATGTTCACAAAAATCATTTTTACACATAGTAACACTTTCATGATCCTACATTTGACAACTACATACCAAGTTAGCCAATTTAATGTAATCGTAACATCATATGTAACTAGTAGTCCACAACTTCTACACTTAGTACTCACTCATTCTAAATCACCATTAAGCCACTAATCCGACTCATGGTGTGCACCACCATTCAAGCATAGGGTACTAATTCCTAAAACATACCTTTACGGAATCACCCCATCAACGAACTACTCACATGTATTTTATCCAAAGCACGTATCTCATGCTAACTTAACTATCAAACATGACATTATCACATCCTATACCAAATTACCAAATTCTTGCATAAAATTTTACTTTCTAGCTTCACCTAGTCATTTCATCAAACACTAGGTGTGCGTACTAACATTTATGCATAATGTACAAGTAATTCAAGCATATTCTTTCCATATTCACCTCATGAACCTCCCTTTATTCAAACAAGATCACTTTGTCATAAATTCTACGTCATGTTACCATCATAACCTACCACATAACCTATGCATCAACATAATCAAAATCATCAACATACACATGTTCATCATAATCATTCTCATACTCATAAACATGGGTTTCATTCTAAATCACTATGACAACTAAAATTTAGCCATAATTCAACTTAAACATGATAATATTAGCAAACTTTCATCCTAATTTAGATCAAACTCACATATTCATCGAAACCCACTTCATGGTTGTTCATCAAAACTGAGAATTAAGACATACCTTGGCTAAAGCTTGCTTAGATAATCACTTTTAAGGCTCATGCAAGTTTGATTTCGGCCAAAATCCATCAAGTTCGTTGATTAGGGTTTGAGAGGGGTTTCCCCTTTTCTTCTTCTCCTCTGATCGAACACACACACGCCCAGGTGTGTGTGTTTGGGGGTTTTAATTTTTTTTATATTTTATCTTCCCATTTATTCCAAATCAACCCCCTCATGTTTGACACTTATTCATAATTAACCCAATTTCATGTCCTTGTTTGTTTTAACCAAGCATTTAACTAGGTTCAATAACCTAGTTATTACATTTCCTTCTTTTAAACGTGGTGATATTCTAGTAACTAAATAGTTCAAGTTTTGGGGTGTTACAAGTCTATCCCCCTTAAAAGAGGTTTCGTCCCCGAAACCTTGCTCATTCTTACCCTTACCTTTTATTTTGTACCCATTCAGAGTGCATAATACAATATAAGTACATTCGAGATCTTGGCCTAATTTTTTATTCATAATTAATGTAATTGTACGCATTGTCCCTACCTACTTAAATTAAGCAAACTTTACCTTCACGAACACATAAAAGGTCGGAAACTTATCCAGAGCTCTTATTAGTGTCATTTTCACTTTTTATGATTTATTTCAATCTATTGTTACATCGTACACATTATTTCATTATGTTCACCATGATCAAACCCTAACACCCCGTTACTAACGTCCCTTCTACTTACTTTCACATTCATTGAAAGGTCGGCGTATCACTATACACATACCATAAACATTCTATATACCAATTCTTACTTATAATCGCATGCTAAACGTTTTACTAACCTCGTTTCCATTGCATAATCCATTTGCCTGCGACCCGAATCGACCCAATTCATATTGAATCATGCGATACCTGGGTTGATCGTATTTGTTCCTTGATAAGCTTCCATTTAATGCGTTCTTTCAACAATGTCTTGTTCAACTGAACATGGCCAACAAGCCTAGCATCAAGTTAGTATTTGCAACGATACTTACTGTCTTGTATATTCTATCAGAATTTCCACAGTTACATTCAACTTTGTTCAAACATAATGTTTATTGCATTTCTTATTTTTATATTAATTCTTTCTCGACTTATTTTCTTTTCAAAACATTGGTACGTTCAACCTGTTTAAACAGGTCAATACATGACCATTACCTAACATTTTAATTTCTTTATTCTCCTCATTCATAACAGGTCGATACATATTCATTCCTTGGCATACTATTTCTACTCGGCCCTTCATGGTATTCAGTGTTGAATCACCTATGTCATTCCGAAATCCATACTACTAGTATTTCACTTTACACATTGCGTTTCATACGTAATACTTTTCAACTTTCGTAAATAATTATTTACCGACATCTGCAATTTGACTCTTCAAGGTCAACTGCCACTCAGTACCTAGTGTTATACAAGTATCATAGTACGCGTTGTACTTACTTTCCGTTCGAACATCCTTACAAAAATTATTTCATTACTTTAACGTTTTCTTGCAAAAACCCTTCATCCTCGTCCATACCCGAGGCATTCACTTGGGTCATAACCGTCATTCATTCTAACTCCCAAAAGCCAATCTAAATACATGTCTAGCATGTAACTCATTTCAAGCTTACCTCTTTCTACTAAGGTTTCTTGCCACTACAATAGCTTTCCTTGTTTTTATTTACTTGGCGAATCAATTACTTCATGCTAACTTTACTAATACCTGCTTAGCAACTATCACTTACTTTGTTTAACTTGTTCGGAATTCCAATTGTAAAATACATCCTAACCATATATCTACCAATTACCCATTTCTGGCACATTCATCTCTAGTCGAGTTATAAGCCCCTACTCAAAATAAAACATAACCTTGTACATACCTTGCGCGAATCAAAACCTTTGACTCGTTATCCATAACTTACGATGGTCATTTCCTTCCAATCTGTGGCATTGGACGATCATACATTATGCTCGCCTACAGTTATAAGACTTGAAAATTTAAAACATTAAATATCATGTTCAATGGCAATCCCCATTTGACCCGTATGAATCGTTTATACATCTCGACCATCTTGCATACAACATGTTTACATAAACATATTTATATGGGTAGAAGTTTAAATAATAACTTGCGTAATACCCGCTTTTTAAAGAATATTTACTTGTTTGGTCTGTAATTACTTACAAATTTAAATCGTTCATTATATCGTTCCTTCTCTTCTATGACCCGAATCCGTCTCGAGGATTCTGACATATCATTCATATCCTTCCTTCTTTCTATGTTTCGAATCCGTCTCGCGGATTCTGACATATCATTCATATCCTTTCATTCCTTTCATGTTTTGAATCCGTCTCGCGGATTCGTACATTTCATCCATGCCTTTCATCCCTTGAATCCGTCTCGCGGATTCAAACATTGCATTCACATCTTTCATTTCTTTGAATCCGTCTCGCGGATTCAAACATTTCATTCATACCTTGGGGATCCGTACTTTCTTACGGATTCAACATTCTTCATTCTTATCGCTCACGCTTTTCACTCTTACATAGTACTCTCAATCTCCCGAGAGTCTTACTACCTATTTAACCCACACGCCCACCTGCTTGCTACCTAATTCTAACGGACATACCTGTAGCAATTATCACGGTTTCACGGTCGTCGTATGTTTCTTGTGTACTGGCCAAGTACACAATCCGCATACTAGTTTCGTGTCTTCGTGTAACCGTCACCTTATGTCCGAAGAATTAGTTTTCAGTACGTGTAACATTTTCAAAACTTCATTACTATTCCATTCTTATCTTTCATTTAAAATTTTCCTTTCACTGATAGGTTTTACCATTACATGTGCTTACATATATTAAATATGCGTACCTGGAACCAGTTTATCTTACTATGTGCCTTGGTGTCGGTCCTAGACCGCACTCGCGGATCATCCACTTCAACAACTATGCTTACCTTACACATAACATACTGTTAGTTTTATTCAACATATACTTAAGCACATACTTACCTTTGCTTCTACCCTTAGATCTTGATCGAGTCTCGGATTGTACGGGTTCCTTGTCACAAGAGCACACAGGTTTGAGTTCAAGTATTTATCTTCCCATACTTGATTTCACTCAAACCACAGCTCTGATACCAACTTGAAACGCCCCGATACGTTTTTGACAAAAGATGCAGCGGAAATTCATACCATAAAATTTCTTTCATTGTGATCGTCTTAACTTACTTGAAGTTCATTTTAAGGTGACACTTTTACAATGAACACATCAATCGAACTTATTTACGAAATGGAAACATAAACTATGTTTACTAAATTATTTATTCAAACATTCCCGTACAATCTAACTTGTGACTCGGTCTTCGATCTTCCCTCCTCGGTGATCCTCCGTAACTCGTACAACCTACACTTACCATGCAAATTCAACGTTAGTACACATCATGAACGTAACAAGATCCATACTCTTTTACTTTCCATTCCATTATTCCTTTACATTTAGGCATTTCTGTCTAAGTATCCACTCCCTGGTGAGACTTCAACATTGTACCTGCATTACACTTCATTCTCATGATACACTGTTAACAGCATCAATACTCAATCGCATTGAAAACATACGAGCATACGAACTTAGCTACTAGGATACAGTTATACATACATACTTGCATCCACATATATGCGTTCATACCTACACACGTATGTACCTTCATACTTAAATACATAGTGCTTACGCAAATACATAGCTACTTGCGTATATACATACACCGATACCTACATATATATATCTGCATACGTAACTACATACTTACATGCATACATAAAACGAATCTTAACTACTCACGTGTATACCTTTGCTCACACGTACATATACTTGCATAAATACATTCATTCATACATACATACTAACTCGTACATACCACTTACCTAATTCCCCACGAATTACTGCCGTATCTTAATTACAAACCTTCGTATAATAAAACATGTATGAACAAACTTATATGCATACTCACTCCTATTCATGATTACTTATTAGTTTAAGCGTATTAGAATGAAGTTAAATCTATACATGCATACCCAATACTTAGTTCATTACCCCGCATACTCGCTCCCACATCCCGATCTTACTCACCCATCATAAACACTTTTTAAGTGGCTTTCGGGTATGTTTCGGATCTTAAGAATGAGTTCCGTACTCACCCGTAGCTCACCAAGCCATTTAGTAGGGTTGAGGAACATTATATAGACTTATCGAGGCTTGGAATGGGTTCACGGGATCCGAATTCGAAGAAAAACGAAGAATTTCATAAACTTTATATGTTACATCTGACCTCCACGGTAAGCTACGGTGGCTACCGTAGCTTACGGTGGCCCCTGAATTCTTACGGTGCATACCTACTGCCTTACGGCAGAAAGAAAAAACCCAGCACCTAACGTAGCTTACGGTTGCTACCGTAAGCTACGGTAGCCCCCAGTCCAGCTTTCATTTTTATTACAAAAAACTTCATATTTTGACCAATTCACATCCGAATCACATGAAACTTGTTCCTAATAGTCCGTAAACTATTTCCCTTACATAATTGACTAACAATCCTTACCCCGGGGGCCAAACCATTAAGAATTACGTTAACAATACATTATTCATGCACATTAATTCGACCCATTTGACCTTTATCATCACTTCCCGACTTACTTAACCACATTTGACTCATTTCCAGTAGACTTACCTTATCATTACCTTAATCTCATACTCTCTTACATGACTCTCAATAAACTACCAAACAACAATACATGTTAAATCAAAAGGTTAAGTCCGGGATTCACTTACCTCGTACGTCCAAGTTTGTGCATAGCTTCCTTATTTCCTCTTGATCCGTTAGCCTTCCATACTTGGGCCCATGTCTATTGGGGTTCCTATCCTTTCAAGTCATTACGTCCACATCATACTTAGTATGCATGTTCGTTCATATCACTTCCGTTTCTAACTCTTAGCTACATAGACTTTCATTAGTCAAGCATTAATACGCATACGACATGAACCGACAACAACATTGTTCAACATTCTCTTAATCAAATTTATTATCATACATACCTATACATAATTTTCCTAACACATATACATGATTCTCTAAAATCTCATAAACACATTAATAATTCTAATCATGCCACTCGCATATTCGTTGACTTTTCAGAAAGTCAACGATCATGCTTTCTTATTTCCAACTTATGAACACACACATTTATCTTGATATGATAGATTATTGTAGTAACGGTATACACATTTCAGTTTCACGTTATGTGGTACATACAACTACATGCTCAATTGATTTCATACCCGATGTTCACAAAAATCATTTTTACACATAATAACACTTTCATGATCCTACATTTGACAACTACATACCAAGTTAGCCAATTTAATGTAATCGTAACATCTTACGTAACTAGTAGTCCACAACTTCTACACTTAGTACTCACTCATTCTAAATCACCATTAAGCCACTAATCCGACTCATGGTGTGCACCACCATTCAAGCATAGGGTACTAATTCCTAAAGCATACCTTTACGGAATCACCCCATCAACAAACTACTCACATGTATTTTATCCAAAACACGTATCTCATGCTAACTTAACTATCAAACATGACATTATCACATCCTATACCAAATTACCAAATTCTTGCATAAAATTTTACTTTCTAGCTTCACCTAGTCATTTCATCAAACACTAGGTGTGCGTACTAACATTTATGCATAATGTACAAGTAATTCAAGCATATTCTTTCCATATTCACCTCATGAACCTCCCTTTATTCAAACAAGATCACTTTGTCATAAATTCTACATCATGTTACCATCATAACCTACCACATAACCTATGCATCAGCATAATCAAAATCATCAACATACACATGTTCATCATAATCATTCTCATACTCATAAACATGGGTTTCATTCTAAATCACTATGACAACTAAAATTTAGCCATAATTCAACTTAAACATGATAACATTAGCAAACTTTCATCCTAATTTAGATCAAACTCACATATTCATCAAAACCCACTTCATGGTTGTTCATCAAAACTGAGAATTAAGACATACCCTGGCTAAAGCTTGCTTAGATAATCACTTTTAAGGCTCATGCAAGTTTGATTTCGGCCAAAATCCATCAAGTTCGTTGATTAGGGTTTGAGAGGGGTTTCCCCCTTTCTTCTTCTTCTTCTCCTCTGATCGAACACACACACACGCCCAGGTGTGTGAGTTTGGGGGTTTTAATTTTTTTTTATATTTTATCTTCCCATTTATTCCAAATCAACCCCCTCATGTTTGACACTTATTCATAATTAACCCAATTTCATGTCCTTGTTGGTTTTAACCAAGCATTTAACTAGGTTCAATAACCTAGTTATTACATTTCCTTCTTTTAAACGTGGTAATATACTAGTAACTAAATAGTTCAAGTTTTGGGGTGTTACACCTCGTAGACTCCGAGTACGGAATCAGATTGTGGGAGGGCCTCAACCTGTTGCAGATCTATGGAAGTGGAGAAGCCTTCGTCTCGAATCCCTAAGAACTCAGGGGTGCGAGTGGTGTGAAGTTGGTAGAGGGTGTCCTCGTAGACTCCGAGTACGGAATCGGATTGTCGAAGGGCCTCAACCTGTTGCAGATCTAAGGAAGCGGAGAAGCCGTGGTAGGCGGTGGTGTAGGAATAGAGGATTGCATCACGGGTGGTGGATGCCAGAGACTGGAGACTGTCGGCGTACCAGTCGTGATATGTGAGATAGGATGTGGGCTTTAGATGGTGGTTAAATTGTCATTACACTAAACAACATTTTATTTTTCATTTACTATATAATAAAATAGAAACTTTCTTTGTATTGCACTTTTTATACTTGTTATCATCATTATAAACAGATTCACACACTTGGTGGGAGGTGGTGGTGATGGGTAAAGTCAGGGAGTGAACAGTGGGGTTATGTTGGTGTGTGGCGGCGGTTGAAGGGCAGTGGTAGGGGTGGGGGATGGTGGTGAAAGATGGTGGTAATGGGTGAAGAAAGAGAGATGAGGGAGAGGAAAATGTGTGATACAGAGTTAGAGAGAATTCAAGGTTTTTAATACTTATAATTTATTTTTTATTTCTTACACAACTAGTCACTTGAATATCAAATTATTTACTCAACAGTCCTTAGGGGGGTAAAATGACAAAAATACCCTCATGTGCAAAGCACATGACCATATTTAACCAAAAAATATAACTGAGTTAGGGCTAAAGGACATAACGTGCAGGATTTTGAAACGTTAAGGACAAAACTCATCAAATTTAAAGGTAAAGAACAACGCCTGCAATTTAGGGTGTAAGGGGTGCTCACCTAATAGGTGAGTCCCCCATCTTACACATAGCCAATCACATGGTGCCACGTCAACTCACCTAATACACTCCCCTAATACCTTGTTTTGATGGCGGCACTCACCTATTAGGTGAGTTGTTTCTTTTTTTTTTTTTTTTTATTCTCTAAAATAATGCATGTTTTATAAATTAAAAAAAGATTAGTAAAAATAAAAATTAAATAAAAGACATTTCATTAAATTAAAAAAAAAACATTCGAACTAGAAAAAAAGATACATTCAACCTAAAAAAATATAAAAACAAACTACTCCTCGTCCGAATCAACTTCAAGGTGAGGCAAATCTAAACTTCCGAGATGCTCAACGAGATCGTGTTTTAGCCTCCAATGCGTGTCTTCGTCAATGAGCTCCGTATAGGCTGTATCATCGAAGACGGGTTCGACTGGAGGATCTTGAATATGAACCGGTGCTATCGCCCTTCCGTCGTCTTTTATAATCATGTTGTGTAAAATAAGGCACGTATACACGATGGACCTTATTTTTTTCACCGTTTTCGAACGCATTGGACGATTTAGTATTCCCCACTTCGACTTTAACACACCAAACGCCCGTTCCACATCTTTTCTTGCGGCCTCGTGTTGCCTCTTGAATTTTTTTTCGTTCGGGTCGTGTGGATATGGAAAAGACTTCACAAACACGGACCAAGTAGGGTAGATCCCATCAGTAAGATAATACCCGCGTTTGTATAAATGGTTGTTCACTTGAAATGGACAATTTGGCGCCGTTCCATTTCGTTGAGCAAGAAATAACGGAGATTGTTGCAGCACGTTGATATCGTTTTGTGAACCCGCTGGCCCACAAAAAGCATGCCAAATCCACAAATCTTGAGACGCTACCGCTTCTAACATAACCGTCGGGTATTGATGATCGCCTCTCATGTATTGTCCACGCAATTCTGTGGGGCACATTCTCCAGACAAAGTGTGTACAATCGAGACTCCCTAACATGCCAGGTAGGTGATGCCTATCCTCATGAGCCTGATACAATAGCGCGATGTCGTGGCTCGTTGGTCTACGTAGGAATTCACCGCCATACCTTAAATTAAATAAAAGACATTTCATTAAATTAAAAAAAAAGACATTTCATTAAATTAAAAAAAAAACATTCGAACTAGAAAAAAAAAATAAATTCACCGCCATACCTTTTACAAACCGTCTCGCAGAAATATTCAAGGCACTCACGAGAGGTCCTTTCAGACATATTTAAATACTCGTCCCCCTCGTCTGGTGGGTTACCGGTTGCAAGTTGTTTAATTGCCGAAGTAACCTTTTGCAACGGTGTAAAGCTTTTCTTCATTCTCCCGTCTAAGCCTTCTTGAAACCACTCGTCATACGCTTCCACGTCACTAACAATTTTTAGGAACAACGACTTGGACATACGAAACCTGTGACGAAAAGTATCTTCACTAAATTTTGGATTTTCATCGAAATAATCGGCCATGAGTGTCTCGTGGCCCCCCACACGATCCCGACGGACATATTTTTTTTTTACTAGACGATGCCGTGTCTAGTAGCTCCGCTTGTTGGATGAGATTTTGGAAGAAAACTAAGCTACTACCGCTTGACGACGTATCGTCATCGTCGGGAAAGTCGGGTATGGGAGAAAGAAACGGGAACTTGGAATCCATTTTGTGTTTAAAAGATATAAAAGTTTTTTAGAGTTTTGGTGTTGGTTTGTTGTGAATGTGGTAAAAAATGGATTAAGATTGGTTAGTATATATATTGTTTTAAAAAAAATTGATTTTTTTTTTTTTTTTAAAAATTCGACCGTTTGTAAACGGTCAAATCTCGATCATCGTGCATTTCCAAGCGGTAAACCCCCACCCATTTCCAGCCCCGAATCGGGACCCCGCGGGGATGGCGGCGGTGTTCCCGATCGGGGAAATGGTTCACCGAGGCCCTCCCCGATTGCGCCCCGTATACCCTTAGTACAAACATAAAAGACAAAACTTGTAATTTACTCATTTAATTAAATAATTGTGTAATAATTGACGGGGCATTATTAACATTATCACTACTACGCCTCTTTATGAATAACGCCCCTTTACTAGGACGACACGTGAAAAGACAACGAATTCACCCAAGGACTACGCTTGGTTCAAAGGCAAAAACCCTCTTGTTGGCTTAAAGTCGATGAGGTTGTTGATGTCGCCGATATAGAGAGAAACAAAACCCTTCTCAACTCCCCTACTTCTTCAAAACCCATAACCCACCACCAATCTTCTTCGGATTCTTGCTTTTTCTTCATCTTCAACAACCCCACTTCATGGATAATCTAGCCCTTTACACTTCTTCTCACAAACCCATTTTGGGTTCTACCACAAACCCTCGAACCGATTCTATAATCTCCACCAAACCCTCCTTCTGTTTGTTCAAAATCCCCAAATCAAGAACCTCAATTTCGGCTCTGTCTCGCCGTCAAGATTCAACCCCACAAAGAGTTATCAAATCAGATGGTGATTCTTTGCATACCCTTTACTTAAATTACAATAAAGTATCTAACTTTATATGATTTAGGCTGTTTGCTAGCCTTTTAATGAGAATTGGTCAGAGGTAGAGTGTGTTTGGTTTGCTTAAAAGACACCTCTTAATGGTATGTGGAGCCTCTCAATGGGTAAGTTTTAGAAACATGCTGACCCATTAAGAGGCTACATGTTAATCGGTTGCCAAAGAGCCCCTTAGTGTCTTTAAGTTGCAATAATCTTGATGTGCAGTGGCGAAGCTTGACCCGAATGACGGGGGGGGGGGGGGGGTCGAAAACGTATATACCAAAAAAATTCTATAGAACCGGGGGATCGAAAACATATATACCCAAAAATTTCTATACGGAAACTACATATATAACACTACTAAGCGAAAAGTTTGGGGGGTCGGGCGCCCCTCCCCGCCTCCTTTATACTTCGCCATTGTTGATGTGTTCAAGTCAGATGGTGATTCTTTGCATCCCCTTTTCTTAAATTACAACAAAGTGTTTAACTTTATATGATTTACTTTTTTTTAAGTTACTATAATCTTGATGTGTTTTTTTATGTGTGATGAAGATTGGTTTGCTAGAATTTCATCTTCAAGTAATCAGCATACTTCATCAGTTGGTGCAGCCCCACAGATTGCAGTGCCACCCCCATCTTCTCAAGTGTAATTATGTGGCTTTTGTTGGTTTTTTTGTTAATTAAGTTTTGGTTTTTGTTGAAATGTGGAGTTGACTTGTTGACTTTGGTTGTGGTTGTAGAGGGTCTCCTTTGTTTTGGGTGGGAGTTGGCGTTGCATTCTCTGCAGCTTTCTCATGGGTAAGTATGATGATGAGTTACTTTGTTTGTTATTAAGTAATGGTGGTGATTTGGGCCCGTTTATTTATGAACCGGTTGATTCGGGTTATGTTTTATCGCTTAACAAGTCAAAAGGAGATTAGTTAAGTTGCTCATATTTTTTCAACTCAAAAAACCTCCTAAACCGACGATTTTATTGAAAATTTGAATTAAGAAAAAACTGAAATAAGAAAAAAAATGTTATTATAGTTTTCCAGACAAATTATATATAAAAAGTTTGAATTTTTGGGGAAACGTGTTTCGTGTCAACTCTCGTATTCCGAGCATACCAAAAAGTTACTTGTTTTGACCTATTTACTTACGAATGGGTGGATCTGGGTTATGTTTATCTCTTTATGGGTCAAAAGGAAACTAGTCAAAACTCAAAAGTTGCTCGCTTTGTCACGCATAAAGTACCGTCTAAACCATTTTGTTTAAAATAACTGGATTCTTATTGAAATAGTATAATTTTTGTAATTATAGTTTTTCACACTTATTATATATACAAAAAAGTTTGAATATTTGGGGAAAATGTGTTTCGGTTCAACCCATTTTGCTACCTCTACTTGTCAGGTTCGCGCCATCCTTGGTTTTAAAATGCGCGCATAATGCGTGATGCGCATGATTATTATTTAGTGATTTTTTAATAACAAACGCATCACATACGTGATGCGCGCGCATCACGCATCGGGTTTTGGAGCCAAAACGCATCGGAGCGCATCGCGCATTTTAAAACCAAGGCGCCATCTACTATGTTTGACTAACGCTATGTTTTGAATGCAGACGGCTTCATACTTAAAGGTAATTATCTACACAAAGGGCTATGTAATGTTACGTGAACACGCTATTAGCCTATTACGCGGCTTTAGGCATTGGAAGTTATTTTTGCAGATAAGTAAACTTAAATTTCAGGCTGTGGAGCGAAATTTAAGCAGTATATAATATAAGTTCTATAATCAGTGAGGCAATGCCTTTTTTATAATAGTATTTTAAGGCTTTGTTACATGCTTACTATTTCAGCAAAAAGCTATGCAACAAGCCTTTAAGACCATGATGGGCACGCAAAACAACCAGTTTGCTAATGCTGGCTTTTCACCGGGATCACCTTTTCCGTTTCCGCCACCTGCCGCACCAGGCACGACACCTGGATCCCCTTTTCCTTTTCCACCATCCCCAGCACCTGCCACGTCAGCACCACGCCCAGCTGCCACATCAGCACCGGCTTCCCAACGCACAGTGACTGTAGATGTACCTCCTACTAAAACCGAGGCACCCCCTGCACCTGCATATTCTGAAGATGAGTTCGAACCACTCAAGGAGCCGAAGAAATCTGGTTTGTAGTGATCCTTACAATATTTGCTGTTTTTTGTATGGGTTGTAAGGGGCTAAACATGTTATTATTAAAGTTGAGGGGCTAAAGTTGTTTTAGTTAAGGGGCTAAACTCTAAAGTTTCTTTTATTAAAAAGTTGATGGGCTAAAGTTAAACATGTCATTATTAAAGTTGAGGGGCTAAAGTTATT
The DNA here is from genome assembly GCF_002127325.2 of Helianthus annuus. Classification (NCBI taxonomy): domain Eukaryota; kingdom Viridiplantae; phylum Streptophyta; class Magnoliopsida; order Asterales; family Asteraceae; genus Helianthus; species Helianthus annuus. Next base: position 27,830,828 of record NC_035436.2, read on the forward strand.
ATTAAAGTTGAGGGGCTAAAGTTGTTTATTACTAAAGTATATAATGTGTGGGCCCTCGGGGGCAAAAGTGAAAGTGCACTAATTTTAACATTATTTTACTAATTTCGTGAAAATAACATTAAAAAGCGAGGGACGGTTAATCATGCATCATGTGGTGGCGTTGATAGCCGAAAGACAAGGGGGTACATGCACTAATCGGCTTTTGTCCCAATTGCTGAGTGTTATGTGCCTTATGTCCAAGGCTTGATGCAAAACTACTATTGAGCCGAGGGGTCTCACTGGAAGCAACCTCTCTATTCCTATGGTGTAGAGGTAAGGCTGTATACATCTTACCCTCCTCACACCCTGCTTTGTTATTGGTGGGATTTACTGAGTATGATGATGATGATGAGGGACTAAAGTTGTTTATTATTGAAGTTGAGGGGCTAAAGTTGTTTATTATTAAAGTTGAGGGGCTAAAGTTGTTTGATGCTAACAAAATAGCATATATATGGTATATATATATAATGTTCTTATTAATAATTAATAAATAATTTTAATCAAGCATTAGGATAAACGTGACGCCAGGTTGCAATAATCCATTTTATATACTTTCACCAATAACCCGTTTTTTTCCAGCTTTCATTGATGTGTCTCCGGAGGAAACATTGAAAACAAGTTTCGAAAAGCTTGAAGAATCCACCGACACTGAATCCCCAAAAGATTCCCAATTTCCAAATCAAGTAAGAATTTTTTTATCGTAAATTAAGCTTCAGTTTATAACTGATCTTATACAAATACTGATATTTCTTGTATTAAATAAAGGCTTCGCAAAATGGGTCTGCTTTTAAACCAATGGATAGTTCGTTTGAGGGGGCTTCATCCACAGGTGGCTCAAAATCTTGATATTCTCTTTTTTTTTTCTTTCTATTATTTAAGCATATAGTATACATTTATGTAATTTTCTTTTTATTATTGTGTTTAATAATGAGAAAAGGCACAAAAGGACCTGCTATGTCTGTGGAAGCTTTGGAGAAGATGATGGAGGATCCGACTGTACAAAAGATGGTCTACCCGTAAGTTTAAGTTATTGCAAATAAGGGTGTAAACGAGCCGAGAGGCTCGAGCTCGGTTAAAGCTTTGTTTTCAAAGCTCGAGCTTGTCTCGTTGGTAGCTTCTTAAGCTCGGCTCTGCTCGTTTATTATCTATTAAAATAATACATTAAATAAAAATAATATAAATTTTAGGCTCGCGACCTCGATAAGTGAAGCTCAGGCTCGGGCGCGTTTACTAAACAAGCATATTTTTTGGTTCAGGCTAGGCTCGTAAACAAGTTTAAATAAGCTCGGCTCGTTTACTAGACAACTTTAAATTAGCGGTAAATGTTATTAAATATTAATAAAAACTATTATTACACTAAGGCTGACGAGCCTGTCGAGCTTCACATGTCAGGCTCGAACAAATGATTGTCTTAGGTAACGCTTTGGTTTAATTAATCATATATTCATTAGCAGAAATAAGTTCTTATAAGTTGTAATTTTTTTCTTTCTTTCCAGCTATCTTCCGGAAGAGATGAGGAACCCTACCTCCTTCAAATGTCAGTATCTTTCACTATAAGTTGTATAATCTCATACGAATATTTTCGTAATTGTTTGCCTTTTAATCAAATTTAAAACAGGGATGCTCCAAAACCCACAATACCGTCAACAATTGCAGGATATGCTGTAAGTTATTTATTCGACTCCAACATGTTCTATCCCAATAATATTTTGTTTTTTAATTTAATATTCCTTTTTTTATTTTATTTTATTTTATTCAGGAATAACATGGGGGGAAGCCCCGAATGGGACAGTCGTATGATGGACTCGTTGAAAAATTTTGATATTAGCAGTCCCGAGGTCAAGGAACAATTTGGTAATTTCTCACAAAATATGTTTACTAAATATATATATTTATTACAGTAATTTGGATACTGACAGCCGGTGATGAGATCAAATTAAGTTGTATCATTTAATAAATGCTACATATGTAAATAAATTAGGTGTCACACATGTACTCGTAGGCGTACGGTCGTATGTCTATATTGATATTTGATTAAGATATTTTTTATTCATATTTAATATTTTGGTTTTCTTTTGTTGAAGATCAAATCGGACTTACCCCGGAAGAAGTGATATCTAAAATCATGGCGAATCCCGATGTTGCGTTGGCCTTTCAAAATCCTAGAGTTCAAGCAGCCATCATGGATGTATGTTCTCACACGCACACGCACTCTGGCTACTTTTTATCTTCGGTTAAGGAATAATAATATTGATGTTATTTTTGCAGTGCTCTCAGAACCCTATGAGCATCATCAAGTACCAAAATGACAAAGAGGTAAGCTTGAAAATCGTATATATTGTTGTGTGATTTAAATACGATGCCTCGAGTGTTTGGAAAATTTTGATAATTTAATGAAGGGGAAAGTTCTTGTACAAATAATCTTAACATACTAAACATACAAATTGAAGGAAAAGTCAAAAAGACAAGGTGGCATTTTTGTAATTATCTATAACTATCAAAGTTACTCTACAAATGTATCTAAAAAACCTAAAAAAAACCTACCCCCCCCCCCCCACACACACACACACACAAGCTAAAATGCTAAAAACTAAACCCCCAAAAAATCTAAAAAAATAAAAAAAAAACACACAAAATATTTTTTTTTAATATTTTTTATAAAAAAATCGCTACTTTTAGTAGCAAAAAAAAAAAAAATTGTAACAAAATGTAGCGATTTTTATAAAAAATATTAAAAAAAAAATTTGTGTTTTTTAGGTATTTTTGGTTGAGTTCACATTTGTATAGTAACTTTGATAGTTGGTGGTAATTACAAAAATGCCACCTTGTCTTTTTGACTTTTCCTTCAATTTGTATGTTTAGTATGTTAAGTTTATTTGTATTTGATCTTTTGCCATTTAATGAACGAATAAAATGACCAAGAATGAAAATTTTCATTAAAAAAAAGAGCAGCCGTATTTTGAAATGAGAGTTAAAGTCTCCTTGATCGGGTTAAGTTGAGGGGAAAGTAGGTAAATTTTATTTTACTTTTATATAATCAGTTTTACGCTTCCTACAAAAATCGAATTACGATATGAGAGATGGGTATAATGGTCATGCTATAAAATGTACATTAAATGGGCAAATATGAAATTTAAGTGTTAAAATGTTTCTTGCAGCTCTCAACATATTAAATAAACACGGGCGTGTATATATATATATATATATGTTGCAAGATTCAAACATTACGCACTAAGGACGTTACTCATGCATTAATATCATTTTTTTTTTCAAATGTTTCAGGTTATGGATGTGTTCAATAAGATATCAGAACTCTTTCCCGGGGTGACGGGTGCACCTTGATCATGTTTTAAGTTAATTTTTGCGACTAGTTAGGGTGTTTTTTGTCTTTTTGCAACTTAGTAAGCGTAAAGCTGCTGAAGAAAATCATCATAGCCATAGTTGATCATATGAGTTTGGCCTCAGGAGACTGTAATTTTGCTATTAATCTATTCGGGTTTGCCTAACTTGGTGTTTTTTTTGTAAAAATTGTTTAACCCGTTATTCTTGGTGTTTTGATGTTTAAGATGCACTTGCTCAAAACAATATGTTTATTAAGAGGAAAGCAACCTTTTTCTTGCATTTTACAATTTGGTGTTATGTTTTTTTATAGGGTTATTGGATTTTATCACCCCCAACTATCGGCCTTTGGCCGTTGCCACCCATAACTAACACTTTAACACCCGACACCCCCAACTTGACTTTTTGTTTGCACTAGCACCACTCAGTTAAATCTTTACTAACTGGGTTTGTTTCTTATCCTACGTGGCACTAAGTTGATGAGATGGACCGGAATATCTGGCGAATGACGTGTCACTGTATCCCAATATAAAAGCCCTTCTGCTGACCCAGCCATCTTACCATTCACATCTATACATATATACTTATATACACACACCCTTATCCCGGAATATGCACCGTATAAAAACCTGCATATCCCGGAATCTGCACCGTACTTTCCGGCGATGAGTCCGATCGCTTAATCGACGGAGGTGTTACGGTTTTCTCCGCCTCCGTGTAAACAACCAGAACTCGCGGCAGTGCTTCCGGCCGTGGAAGCTGTGGATTTCGGCGGAAATCTGGAGCAAATTCAATGTATTTATGTAATGTTTTGAGTGTTTTGATTGTTGCGAGTGTTGTGAAGGCTCTGAGTTAGGTGAATTGCAGGTAATTTGTGGATTAGGGTCCAAGAAACCTGACTTCTCTCAAGCATTTCGTCAACCAGTTTCTGTGCACAGTCCATCTTCCCTAATTTCGCATACATATCGACTAAACACGTCGATACATACAAATCATGTTCGAACCCTTCTTTAACAACAAGATCATGCACTTGCTGACTTCCCCAAACATCCAAACTTAAAGCACAGAGCTTCCCCAATGTCATAAACGTATAACCATCGGGTTTAAGCCCAACCTTTCCCCTCAATTCCCTATACAAACCCACACATTCTTCATATTGGCGAATTCCCATATGAGCTCTCATCATGGTGTTGTTGATAAAGGTGTCATCTTTCACAGGCATATGATCGAACAGTTGGCGGGCGTGTCAGATGAGGAATTGGTGCTGCGGTTGATGTCGGTGGTGGTGGTGGTGGTGGAGGAGGAGTTGAAGCTGAGGCGTTGGAGGTCGTCAGAGAGATCGTTCGAATCCGGCATCGCCGGTGATGAAGATGAAGAGCCGATGAAGATGATGATTTGATTTTATATATTGAAAGGGGTTGAAGATGAAGATGATGATGATTTGTTATATAGAACTGAATTTGGGGATGATTTATTGCCACCTCATCATGACAGCTCATCAAAAATAAGCCATGTCATCAAAATATGGCCACGTAAGCAAAAAAAAACTAACCAAGTTAGTGCAAAGTTAACTGAGTGGTGTCAGCACAAACTAAAAGTAAAGTTGGGGGTGCCAGGTGTCAAAGTGTTAGTTGGGGGTGGCAGCGGCCAAAGGCCGATAGTTGGGGGTGATAAAATCCAATAACCCTTTTTTATACGTAAAATGATTCATTTTCTGGTTGCTTCATATTCCGATATGAATTTTAAAATATGGCATATCATGATATTTTGAAGGGTATTTAAGTAATTTTGTAATAAGAACACTAGATTTAGTTGTCTCCTCATCAAAACTTTACTTACGTTTAGGGGTATAAATGAGTTGAATTGATATTCTCGAAGTTCATGAAAAGACCGATATATGCAACGAGCTTGAAGAAATGAAGGTGAGGCGACGGACCTATCTTAACGAATTAAATAAAGATGTGAGTATCGTAATATATATTGTTAATAAAATCATATTCTTCGTTTTTCATAATTAGAGGTGGCACACTATAACAGTATAACAGTAATAAGAACGAAATACATCAATGCATAAATAATAAAAACATTACACTATTACATTAATTACAAAACATTCTCAATTTCATCTAAGAAAATCTTTGTATCTTGAATCTCTCTTAAGTTCATTCCTAAGTAATCCCGAATAATCTAGGGTTAATGGATTTAAACATCCCCAACTATTGTCATTTGGCCGCTGGCACTCTCAACTTTGACTTTGGCTCACACCACTCCCAACTTGGCATATTGTTTGTCATGGCACCCCTTCGTTAAATAATCACTAACCTGGTTATTAAAATTAGCCCACGTGTCAATTTAAGCTGATGTGGCATGTCCTACGTGTCATTTAAACTGATTCATCTTTAAAACCACCAATCCCTAACAACAGAACTTCATATAAAAATGAGTAAACTGCAATTTTACCCCCTGGGGTTTAGGCCAATTGGCACTCTGACCCCCCTAACGAAATAATTGCAATTTTACCCCCCAACGTTTGGTGTTATGTCGCAAGTTTACCCCCGGTGTCAATTTTGTTAACAAATCTGTTAACTATAACTTGAAATAATTATAATGCCCTTTCATATTACCCTCTGTGTTTTGTTCTACCCGTAATATTACCCCCTGGGTCTCTTGTAACCTTTTCAGGCTTACCATCCTCTGTCTTGTTCTTCCCACCAATAAAAGTAGGCAATCTACTAAACACCTGCCCTAATTTGTTATGAAACTGATCCATGTTTGGCAGGTTTTTAGCCTCTTTGACCCATATATCCAAATTCCCATGTAGCAACAGAACTTTGAGAGATCAAATCGCCATGCTGTGATCCACCATCATATCCTACTTCACACTTCAGCCATATCACACTTTTACCATGCTGTGATCTTGTTAGAGGTCTTGAATGGAATAACTTGCACACTTTGACCATGCCGTGATCCACCATCATATCCCACTTCAGCCATATCACAGCAACAAGATCAAACAATCAAATAACCCAGATTCGATAAATTCAATGGTTTTATAACACAATCGAATCTGAATTACAAGATCAAATCGCCTTAACCAATACTCACTTCACAAGATAGCTAAAAAACAAGTTTTTCAAAACCTTTACTTCACGGAGGCATTTAATCAAACACCTGGTGGGTCAAGTTTTCTTTCACAAAAGAACACGTTTACAGAGTGAATCAAACGCTACCCAGATGAGAATAGCAATCTGTATAGAGATATAATGGGTAGAAGAATTGAAAAGGTGGGTCTTTGCGTGTCGGTGGGTGGTATACCCAGATATTTTAACTTTAAGCACGTAGACCAAAGTTGAATTTGGGAAATGTAGGAGAAAAATGGTGGTGAAGAAAGAAGATTGGGGTGCCATTTATTACTTTATATGAGGAGACTGATTCCTGTTAAAAGTCTTTGTATTCTAATAGGTCTGCCAAATTTAATAAAAAAAAGTGTTCTAATAATGCAGGCGAAGTTGATGTAACGGCAGCGTATTTGGAGGTTTATTTGGTTGTTGTTCGTTCAATAGGATTTTACCCCCAACATGATTTGAGATTTTGTTAATAAACCATGATTTCATCGATTATATGAACAGGATTTGAGATTTCATCAACAACAATAGGGCTTTGAACAACTGAATAGGTAAGTTTGATCGTCACGAGCAAATACAACTTTGAGAAGCAGTTTTATGGTGGCTGGAGGTGGCAGTGGTGGTTGTGGTGGTGAATGGCGGTGGCAGTGGTGGCAGGGGGTAATATCACAGAGTAGAACAAAACACAGGGGGTAATATGAAAGGGCATTATAGTCATTCAAGTTATAGTTAACAGATCTGTTAACAAAATCGACGCCGGGGGGTAAACTTGCGACATAACACCAAACGTTGGGGGGTAAAATTGCAATTATTTCGTTAGGGGGGGGGGGTCAGAGTGCCAATTGGCCTAAATCCCAGGGGGTAAAATTGCAGTTTACTCTATCAAAAACCCTAGAACTCAGTTAACAATTTGTTAGACGCACCTTGGAGCACAACACCTCAACATACGATCCGGCCGAAGATGCCAGATACATAAGTCGCTTGACGGTTTGCCTCTAGAGGGGTTTGATTACGAGTCATTATTGGGACAGTGTTATGAAATGCCGGTTGGTTATGTTTAGATACCCGTGGGTATTGCAGGCCCGATGTTGTTGGATGGAAAGGAGTTCTCGGTGCCCATGGCCACCACTGAAGGTTGTCTTGTTGCTAGCACTAATCGGGGTTGTAAGGCGATTTATGTATCTGGTGGTGCTACCAGTGTATTACTCAAGGATGGGATGACTCGAGCTCCCGTGGTTAGGTTTGGAACCGTAAAGAGAGCTGCTGAGTTGAAGTTGTTCTTGGAGGAACCACTCAACTTTGATACTCTTGCTTCCGTTTTTAACAAGTAACACTTCTCCTTTCCACTACCTCTTATTAAAAAAAAACTACTTAATTTTATCATCTAACATTTTCTATACGGTGTTCTAAAATACCTTTTGCATAACAGTTTGAATAAGTTTATATGAATGCCATCATTGCAGATCAAGCCGGTTCGGGAGGCTTCAAAGAATCCAAAGTGTGATTGCTGGGAAAAATCTTTACATAAGGTTCACTTGCAGCACAGGTGATGCAATGGGGATGAACATGGTTTCCAATGGTGTTCAGAATGTTTTGGACTATCTGCAGCTTGACTTCCCGGATATGGATGTTCTTGGCATCTCCGACAACTATCGTTCTGACAAGAAACCGACAACCGTCAACTGGATAGAAGGAAGAGCACAACACCTAATTTTGTTAACTGATTTCTAGGGTTTTTGATATGAAGTTTCTGTTGTTAGGGATTGGGGGTTTTAAAGATGATGAATCGGTTTAAGTGACACGTAGGACATGCCACATCAGCTTACATTGACACGTAGGCTAATTTTACTAACCAGATTACTGATTATTTAACGAGGGGGTGCCATGACAAATAATGTATCAAGTTGGGAGTGGTGTGAGCCAAAGTCAAAGTTGAGAGTGCCAGCGGCCAAATGACAATATTTAGGGGTGTTTAAATCCATTAACCCAATAATCTATGGGACAACAACTATATATATATATATATATATATATATATATATATATATATATATATATATATAGGATTAGGTTAATCTTAACCCTTGATCATTTTTTAGATTAAAAGAGTAAGAATGACATTAACTAAGTATGTTTAATTAAAATCTCTTAATTTTCTCATCTCTTAACCCCCTCTCTCTCATTTTTAATTATTTCTCCATTATTTTAATTATAAGAAATTGAATGTCTTTAAATTTTGGTAGACCATCATGGATTACGGCATTATCATATCACATATGTGTATACAGGTCAGTATATACAAGATTTATACACTTGTGTATTATTACATCTTATTCCCATAGGTCGGTATAAACCAGATTTATACATATGCGTATTATTCAAGTACATATATGTATACAGGTCGGTATATACCAAACGTATACACCTGTGTATTATTCAAGTACATAGTGTATACAAGTCGGTATATACCAGATTTATACACTTGTGTATTATTACATCTTGTTTCCACTATGCATCTTTTCATCAAACATTGATCTAATACATATATGTATAGAGAATGTAATTAAATATTTTTAATCATGTTCTAGATGGAACAATATTTGATAATGTTTGTATTTTTTTTTAAAATTATCAAAGGGGTAGACTAAATATACCCCCTTTTATTACTTTTTAGACCCCATTTCTATAAAATCACATTAAAACTTTTAATATTTACCCCCTATACAAATCATCATATTAAAAAATATTCTTTTTGTTACAAAACAAATTCAAAAGTGTAAAAAAAGATTACCGACGTTTTTTTAAATATTTATTTTTTAATTTTTGTTTAAATCATATTTTTTAAAAGTTTTCTTATATTGTTTCTAAAGACACTTTCTCAAATGGTATTTTGATTATGTTTTTTATTGAACATCTTTACAAATAAATAATAACATTTTTTCTTATAAAAATAATAAAAAAGGTTTTGAACTTTCTTTAAAAAAGAAGTCTATATTATGTTTTTTCCTCGTCTAGTTTGTATTTTAAAGGTCGTACTTTTATATTTTTAATACTTTAGACGTGTTTATAAAATAATTAACAATTTTTATTTACGAAAAAAGTAAAAAAAAAATATATTAAAATAGCGTTTACAACCCATCTATGTAAGTGAACAAATAAACAATAGATACTAAAATTATTTTATCAAACTATAAATTAACAGTCTATATAAATTCAAATTTAATTAGTGTAAAGAATATATTATAAACAAGTTAAAACCAGTTTAAGACTTGGATCGAAGTGAACACTTTTCTAAAGGAAAACAAATGGATAGGGTTGATTCACAAATATTTTTCTCTTCTTCATTTAAAAAATATATCAAACTAGTTGATTTAAAAAAATATATGTGGATTTTCTTGTAATGAAAAGTAGGTCATTCGAAACCAAAAGTCACGTAAAAGCATAAACTTAATTACGAATAATCATCGGTTTTCGACCATGCATCAGATACCCACTTCAAGTCGTTCAAAAATAAAAAAAAACATTTTAAAATATTAAAAATAATAAATATAAGACATTTAAAATACAAACTAGACGAGGAAAAAATATAATGTAGACTTTTTTCAAAAATAAAATTCAAAACTTTTTTTATTATTGTTTTTATATGAAAAACGTTATTAGTAATTTGTAAAGATGTTCAATAAAAGAAAACATAATCAAAATACTATTTGAGAAAGTGTAAAAAAATATCTGAAAACCTTTTAAAAAAATATGATTTTTTAAATAAACATTTAAAAAAAATCTATAATATATTTTTATACTTTTGAATTTGTTTTGTAACAAAAAAGAATACTTAAAAAAAATATAACTTGTTTAGGGGGGTAAATATGACAAGTTTAAATGCGATTTTATGGAAATGGGGTATAAAAAGTAACAAGTGGAGGTACGTTTAGTAGCCCCCTCATCAAATATTAAGTTAGGTAATTTGTGAGAGAAAAAAAATATAGAGAATGTAATTAATTACTGTTTTAATTGGAAAGAGAAATAAGGAGAGAGAGAGAGTGAGAGAGAGAAAATCAATTAATTAAATAAAAAAAGAAAAATACAATTATGCTCTTTTGTTTATTAAAATACATGTAAGTTACAAAAGTTAATTACAATCTTACCACTAAAGAAAAAATCTAGATCTACAAAATCAGTGGTTACAATAAGTTCATTTTGTTTACAAATACATCATTGTTCACACATGAACCGTATATATATATGGGGTGTAAAAAACGGCTCGTAAAAAATCGGATGATAAAAAGACGAGTAAATACGGGGGCGTAAAACGGCGCGTAAAAACGAGGTGTAAAAAACGTCTCGTAAAAAACCGGCTCGTAAAAACGTTTTTTGTAAAAAAAATCCTAACAGAAATTGTTTTTTGTAAAAAATCATATTTTAAAATGTTTTTTAATTAAAAAAATCTGATTTTAATAAAAAACAATTAATTTAATAAGACAAAAAAGTACTAATAAAAACAATATATATAGAATAAGACAAAATAAGCAAATTTACTAAACTGCCTTTTTAACATTAAAATATTAAAAACATAATAAGATAAAAAGAATTTAATATTGGTTTTATAACTTTTAATCTTATCCATCCATCTTCAAAGATCAATGGTTCTCAATTTGTCCGGTAAACTACTAGGGGCTCCCCATGGTTTATTAAAAGGGAGGGGAGATTTGCTTCTCATCCGGGGGTTCATTTCATTCATTATGCACTCAAAAGTGAAGGTCTTAAAAACTTCATAGAATTCATGATCGACCATTCCATTTGTGCTTTCAGCAAGTAGGCGACGCGAATCTATTTCTATGCTTCAATCGGATACCAGGAAAGTGGTTCTCTGGTTTTCATTTTAGGGTCCTTAATATAATAAATAGATTAAATTCTTATCTATTATAACTATTTTTTCGGTATTCTTTTTTTTTTAAATCATCACATCACCGACTTTGCATGAAACTATATGAAACCTTCTATCCGCATCGTACCATTGCGTTCGATCAACTCCCAAATTAACGAACTAGTAAGTCATATTCACACTCTAGGTTTTATGTCGTTTTAAAATATTGTTATTCTACAATCATCAAACTCCCATTCCAAATTTCAATTCAGATTATAAGTTTCCATATTATTATCAATCATGCAACCACTTGCACCGAAGAATCGATTAAACTTAGTCAATACAAAGCCTCCGTCTAATTGCGTAGCCAGTTTTAGTCGTGGTGCAACCACTCACTCAGATATCGGCCATGCCCGTGTTGCGCCTGACCTTCTTGACTTTGAATCTGTGATGCAGAATATGATGAGGAAGATAAAGAGGCTGATGTTGTTGAAGTCTGTGATTCGAACAAACCCAAAGGGTTGGATTGAAGCTGCGAGATTAGAGGAAGATACTGGAAATATTCGGAAAGCAAGAGAGTTGATAAGAAAAGGTTGTGAAGAATTTCCAAAGAATGAGGATGTATGGATCGAGGCATGTCGGTTGGTGAATCCGGATGAAGCTAAGGGTGTTATAGCAAAGGGTGTTAACGCGATTCCCAGTTCGGTAAAACTTTGGATACAGGCTGCAAGATTGGAACATGATGATTACAATAAACGTAGGGTTTTGAGAATGGGTCTTGAAAAGATACCAGATTCTGTGAGGCTATGGAAAGCACTTGTGGAACTCGCTAATGAGGATGATGCAAAGCGTTTGCTTCAGAGAGCGGTGGAATGTTGCCCGTTGCATGTTGAGTTATGGCTTGCTTTAGCTCGGTTGGAAAAGTATGATGCGGCTAAGAAAGTGTTAAACAAGGCGAGAGAGAAGCTTCCTAAAGAACGAGCAATTTGGATCGCTGAAGCTAAACTGGAAGAAGCTTTTGGAAACACATTTATGGTTGGGAAGGTGATCGAAAAGGGTATTCGGGCTTTACATAGAGAAGGGGTGGAGATTGATCGAGAAGCTTGGATGAAAGAGGCTGAAGCCGCTGAATGGGCTGGTTACGTGTGGACATGTAATGCTATCATTAGTAACACAAAGGGGTTCCATTGAAACTGCTAGAGCAATTAATGGCAAAGCGGCCCAACTTGAGAAGGCTCATGACTGCTGATAAATATTTTGACAGTTTATTTTTCATGTTTTAACTTTTGGGGACCAAAATCTATATGAATATTCCCACAAGATGGTGCAATATCTTGTTGGTAATGTTTTATTTTGAGTAGAAGCTTTGACGAGAAGGTTAGTTTGTCAAATGGTAATGCATGCTTGGAGTTACTAGCGAAGTAGCTGAGCATTGTAGAATTCGTTAATTATTTTCAAACAGTTAATATCAAATTATATAAACAATTACATATCATCCAATATCTGATCCAAGCACTTGTTAAAATCTATAAAAAGACCAATTATTTTTTAAATCAACTCCGTTTTCATTTTTATGCTCACGAGCACAAGTTATTTGAGAAAAAATCACGTTAGATACAATAATAAAAATTAAAAAAAATTGTCTAGGTGTCCATGATTTCATTGGCTGACTTATTAAAAAATTAAAAAAAAAATCAATCTTTCTTATCTCTTTCGGTCTCTCCTCGACGATGTCACTCCATCCACGTACACGCATTTATCGATCACACGACGCACCATCGACTTGATGTGCTATGATTGTGGTGCCTAGGTGACAAGGTAGGATTGGATTCCCTCACATTCACGGACCACAACAAATGGTCTAAACTACAACTTTTAACACCTATTTATTAGGATAACATAATAAACTAGGATTCATATAGACACACGCCTAATAGATAAGATATTGGTTACGTTACATGTCACAACTATGTGAGCACACATTTTTTTTTTCAGCTTCCCTTGTTTCGCTAATTCGTATTCTATTTTTTTTTATTTTAAATTCTAACTAAAAAATTGTAATGACACATAATATTTTAAATCATATTTATAATTCCTGAAAATACTTATTACTAACGATTTTTAACTTAATCTCTCTCTACATCTATGCTATATTATAATGCATAAGAGAGGGGTATTTTAAGATACCCAAAAAATAAGAATTTCTCCCCTCTTTATTTATAAAACCACCCTTAAAATGAGGGTAAATTGGTATTTTAAACACTATTTGTATTATAGTCTCTGATATTATTACACTTAAATCCCTTTATTTTAACAAAATTATGGTTACTTAGTTACACTTCCCCCCCTCCACACAAACTTATAATTCTTTTACATATTATTATTGTCATATCTTATAAACTATACTCTTTAAAAAAAAATCCACAGGTACCAGGTACCATGATGACCTACTCATTTTTGTCGACGTTTCGATAGTTGTCTTGGTCAGTATTGTCGTGCGGATTAAAATGTACAAGTAGATGATGCATTAGTGTACAAATGATTAAAGCAATGTTTGGTCAGTATTGTCATGCAGATTAAAATGAACAATTAGATGATGCATTAGCGTACAAATGTTTGGTCCTATCACATTTCAAATGCTCAAGACCCTCTACATTGTTGTCATTATTATCAATTTAATAATATTCCAACCATTTTCACTCCGATTTTCGTTTAATTAAGATTGTTCACCAATTTGTTCAGGCGACTAGATAAAATTTCAAAACCTTGCACATACAGGTTTGATGTAAGCTTGGTTCGTATTCTGTATGTTTGTGTATTTACTTGGTTAAGTGCACACACTTACATGGGTTAGCAGGTAGTAAATTGACATCAAACAAGCTCACTTGTTTTATCTAATTGGTTATATTAAAATAACGTTTTATTAGTTTCTCCATCTAATAATGTTTTATACCTAATGAACTGGTATGTGGCCGTAATGAAAAAGAGAACCTTTAATAGGCTAAAACACACTTGTTTGAATTAGATGATGTCCCCTAAATAATGTAATAACCTTTTTTTGTCGATTTTAGCAGGTTATTTGCATTGCGATTTTTTAGTCGAAGATCCACATGTGTATGCAAAAAATATTGTTATATGTCCATAATATTTTATTTTAAAGGATAAGCATGTGGAAGAGAAGTGTTGCAGCCCCCGACCCCTACCCTGGGAGCGGGCAGCCTCGAGGACAGTATCAGTGGTATCAGTGTTTATTAATTTGGCAGCGGAAATTAACATTTGGACCGTAGTTAGGAAATAGTTTATCAGAGTTAAACACCAAACTTTTATAATAATAAATTCATGGGAAAAAACCCAAGTTTACATTACAATATGTTTATAGGGATAAATCCTAATTTATTAATATAAAACTTTTTTCTTATTTAGGTAACTTTTATAGCCACTTTTTCAAGTCTCAGTGCTCTCTAGCTGGCTTCTATTTGGCTTTCACATTTTGTTACCTGAAACACGTTTTAAAAAGTTTATCAGCAAGAAATACTGGCGAGTGCATTCCAGTTTAATCAAAACAGGATTTTATATTTTTACAGTATTGAGAGCGATTACAATGTTTATATCTACCCAATTACCACCCACGGTACTGTCAATCCTGACTTGTGATCATGCTACTACTCAGAGTGTAGTAACAAGTAATGTATACAAAACCCCAACTTACCGAGAGTACTTATAGAATACATAGACTCAATCACTCCTAAATATACTTTAAAACAATTAAGGTTTTTTTTTTTTTAAAACAGTTTACAAAAAGTGAATGTACTCACATTGCTATTTTAGACAATACTACTGCTTTCTGGTGACTTCCTGATTATAATCTATTAAAATTAAACAATGCAAACGTGTTAGTAAGATAACCCAATTTACATTAGCTATACCCTCGAGACAGAATTCCAACGACTGAGTCAGGCAGAGCTTTGACATGCGTTACGGAGCTCTAGATCAATCTGGTAGAGTAACTAATACGTAACCGGGGGTTATAATACTTACAACGAGGAAGAGCTTCGCTTTTTAGGGGGTATAATACTCGAGCAATATTACAATATATGTGTCGAGAGAGAAAAGAAATTGAGCGAATGCCCACTGAGGCCGATTGCCTCCATTTATAGGCTGGAAACAGGGGGCCTCGCGGCCTGCGACCCATCCTTCTATCTCTCTCGCGGCCTGCGAGGGACCTAGACTAGGTTTTAGCTTTGGCCAGTCACTAGTGTAGGTTGTCTGTGTGTCGTGCCACATGGCACGCTGTGGTTTCGCCAGGTTATACTTGGTCGCCCCCGCGAAGCAAAGGGTGAACCCTGTCGCGGCTTAATAATATAAAAGTATATTACATATCATCTGATATTTCCAAGCACGTGTTAAAACCGATAACAAGAACAATTATTTTTTTAAATCAACTCCATTTTCATTAAAATTAATGTCGGAATGTTAAGGAAAAAAAACAAGATTGTGTATTTAGTTTGTTTTATGCTCACTAACACAAGTTATTTGAGAAAAATCACATTAGTTCCTACACCAAAATAAAAAAAGGGGCAATTACATGTATCCCTCTACAAACTTCATAAATTACATATTTAACCAACCTAAAAATTAAATTACATATTTCCCCTTACCAAAACATAAAAATATCATATATACCTATTTTTCTTAAAATGGATTAGAGTATGAATATTTTACCCTTTAGTTTACTAATTCATAAAATTCTCAAACCTAGTGAGAGGAATTTTTGAACCAGATTTGTTTTTTTTTTTCATTGTTGAACCATTAAATTCAACTTAGATATGGACAATTTCCAATACTCCATCGTTGAACTGTTGAAGTAATTCAAACGAGAATAAAAAAGCAAACTATCTATCAATTTTAAATTGTTAACAACTCTTCATCTCTCTCACAGATTCCATTTATATAATATTCATTTCAAATAATTCAATATTGATTTATGCATCCATGTCTTTAAAGAACCTACAGATTTTGAAAAGAGAAACCACACATGTTCTCTTCTCCGTTACGGTTATTGTTACGGTTCTGAATACTCTGAATACGATGGTTTATTGCCGTTTATCATCGCCGATTCTCTTCTCCTTGTCGGTTCTTATCACTGCATCTTATTGTCGATTAAGATTGGTTGTTCATTTAACTATCATCGTCTCCAGAGAGGGTGCGAAGAAAGGTTGTAGGTTTTTTATGTTTGGAAGGGTATTTGTGTCATTTTGCTACAAGAAGGGGAAATATGTAATTTAATTTTTAGGTTGGGTAAATATGTAATTAAGATTTAAAATAGGAGGATATATGTAATTAAGATTTAAAATAGGGGGATATATGCAATTTTTGTCTAAGGGTCCATAAATAGATAAGATATTGGTTATGTTACATGTCACAACTTATGTGAGCACACAATTTTTTTTTCAGCTTCCCTTGTTTCGCTAAGTCGTATTCTATTTTTTTTTATTTTTGTAGGTCCGGCTAGGAGGATCTAGTTGCCTAATCCTTGTGTACAAACCAACCCGGTTGTGCGGAATCCAACCGGAAAGGCAAACCGAGATAGAACACGCAAATACACGACACGCAATATTCACCAATTAACACCTTTGTATTAATACGTATGAAAGGTTCAGTTACAAAGCAATGTTTACAAATATATTTTGCAAACTCTCTCAAACTCTCGTGTGTGTGTGTTTGCTCTCTATGTGCTCTCTGTGTTCTCTTGTCTGATATCAGACTATTTATAGCACTACACACTACGAAACAGAAATATCTTGGCGAAACAAGACCAAACTCGATGAAACACATTTGATATTGACGAAACACAGTTGAGGTTGACGAAACAGACTTGTTTCGTCAACTATACACATGTTTCGCCAATGTTGGGCTTGGGCCCAATTGTGTTTCGCCAAAAGTGTGACAAGCCCATGTCTTGATTTGTTTGTTTTAGCCGATTGTTTAGCCCAAAGATCATGTTCACAACCTTTATGTCTTCTTGGCCCGATATTCGATCTTTTACACGACGGAGGAAAGCCGTTGCTAAACCGAATTACGTCGCGTCGAGTCGCGTCCACAAACATGTATCAACAAACTCCCCCTTGGACGCTACTCGCGTGATTCGCCTTTAATGTCTTCTATGCAAAAAGTGAATGTACTCACATTGCTATTTTAGACAATACTACTGCTTTCTGGTGACTTCCTGATTATAATCTATTAAAATTAAACAATGCAAACGTGTTAGTAAGATAACCCAATTTACATTAGCTATACCCTCGAGACAGAATTCCAACGACTGAGTCAGGCAGAGCCTTGACATGCGTTACGGAGCTCTAGATCAATCTGGCAGAGTAACTAATACGTAACCGGGGGTTATAATACTTACTACGAGGCAGAGCTTCGCTTTTTAGGGGGTATAATACTCAAGCAATATTACAATATATGTGTCGAGAGAGAAAAGAAATTGAGCGAATGCCCACTGAGGCCGATTGCCTCCATTTATAGGCTGGAAACAGGGGGCCTCGCGGCCCGTGACCCATCCTTCTATCTCTCTCGCGGCCTGCGAGGGACCTAGACTAGGTTTTAGCTTTGGCCAGTCACGAGTGTAGGTTGTCTGGGTGTCGTGCCACATGGCACGATGTGGTTTCGCAAGGTTATACTTGGTCGCCCCCCGCGAAGCAAAGGGTGAACCCTGTCGCGGCTTAATAATATAAAAGTATATTACATATCATCTGATATTTCCAAACACGTGTTAAAACCGATAACAAGAACAATTATTTTTTTAAATCAACTCCATTTTCATTAAAATTAATGTCGGAATGTTAAGGAAAAAAAGCAAGATTGTGTATTTAGTTTGTTTTATGCTCACTAACACAAGTTATTTGATAAAAATCACATTAGTTCCTACAACAAAATAAAAAAAAGGGCAATTACATGTATCCCTCTACAAACTTCATAAATTACATATTTACCCAACCTAAAAATTAAATTACATATTTCCCCTTACCAAAGCATAAAAATATCATATATACCCATTTTTCTTAAAATGGATTAGAGTATGACTATTTTACCCTTTAATTTACTAATTCATAAAATTCTCAAACCTAGTGAGAGTAATTTTTGAACCAGATTTGTTTTTTTTTCATTGTTGAACCATTAAATTCAACTTAGATATGGACAATTTCCAATACTCCATCGTTGAACTGTTGAAGTAATTCAAACGAGAAAAAAAAAAAGCAAACTATCTATCAATTTTAAATTGTTAACAACTCTTCATCTCTCTCACAGATTCCATTTATATAATATTCATTTCAAATAATTCAATATTGATTTATGCATCCATGTCTTTAAAGAACCTACAGATTTTGAAAAGAGAAACCACACATGTTCTCTTCTCCGTTACGGTTATTGTTACGGTTCTGAATACTCTGAATCAGTGTTGTAAAAGTCGGATTACTCGGCCGAGTACTCGGCGAGTACTCGGTCCTTGGACCCCCTCCGAGGCGACTTCCTCCTAAGCGGTCTCAATTAGTCGGCCTCGGGAGTACTCGGTACCTAGTCGGCCTAGTCGGCGCCTAGTCGGACGTAGTCGGCCTAGTCGGTCTAGGCGGTCAATGTGGTTTGTTGACTTTTAATCGGTCAAAATCGGCATACTCGGCCTTGTACTCTGACTACTCGACCTTGTACTCAGACTAGTCGAACTTGTATTCAGAATATTTGAACTTTAAACATTTTTCATTTTAAATTATACTCAGTTGACATGAATTATGCTTATTTTAACACATAAATAATATATAACAATTAATTTTCTTTATATTTACCATGTCCGCGTACTCCCCGAGTACTCTCCGCGTACTCCGATTACTCCCAACTCCCCAGTCGGCCGACTAGGGACCACCTAGCGACTTTTACAACACTGCTCTGAATACGATGGTTTATTGCCGTTTATCATCGCCGATTCTCTTCTCCTTGTCGGTTCTTATCACTGCATCTTATTGTCGATTAAGATTGGTTGTTCATTTAACTATCATCGTCTCCAGAGAGGGTGGGAAGAAAGGTTGTAGGTTTTTTATGTTTGGAAGGGTATTTGTGTCATTTTGCTACAAGAAGGGGAAATATGTAATTTAATTTTTAGGTTGGGTAAATATGTAATTAAGATTTAAAATAGGAGGATATATGTAATTAAAATTTAAAATAGGGGGATATATGCAATTTTTGTCTAAGGGTCCATAAATAGATAAGATATTGGTTATGTTACATGTCACAACTTATGTGAGCACACAATTTTTTTTTTTCAGCTTCCTTTGTTTCGCTAAGTCGTATTCTATTTTTTTTTTATTTTTGTAGGTCCGGCTAGGAGGATCTAGTCGCCTAATCCTTGTGTACAAACCAACCCGGTTGTGCGGAATCCAACCGGAAAGGCAAACCGAGATAGAACACGCAAATACACGACACGCAATATTCACCGATTAACACCTCAGTATTAATACGTATGAAAGGTTCAGTTACAAAGCAATGTTTACAAATATATTTTGCAAACTCTCTCAAACTCTCGTGTGTGTGTGTTTGCTCTCTGTGTGCTCTCTGTGTTCTCTTGTATGATATCAGACTATTTATAGCACTACACACTACGAAACAGAACTATCTTGGCGAAACAAGACCAAACTCGATGAAACACATTTGATATTGACGAAACACAGTTGAGGTTGACGAAACAGACTTGTTTCGTCAACTATACACATGTTTCGCCAATGTTGGGCTTGGGCCCAAGTGTGTTTCGCCAAAAGTGTGACAAGCCCATGTCTTGATTTGTTTGTTTTAGCCGATTGTTTAGCCCAAAGATCATGTTCACAACCTTTATGTCTTCTTGGCCCGATATTCGATCTTTTACACGACGGAGGAAAGCCGTTGCTAAACCGAATTACATCGCGTCGAGTCGCGTCCATAAACATGTATCCACAAACTCCCCCTTGGACGCTACTCGCGTGATTCGCCTTTAATGTCTTCTATGTCGGAGGATCTTCAAAGTCTTCACGTCTTGAAAGCAGAAAGTGTATCAACAAACTACCCGTTTCATGTAGGAAGTGTGTTGACAAACTCTCCCTTAACATAAGCTCTCCCTTGAGTTATGCTCGTGAATGACTTGATCATTAGTACTTGAGATCCTTGTGGTGTTGATGATGGTCAGCGGCAACTCGATCATCTTCATCATTTGAGTGCCTTCACGTCGTGTCTTCATTCCGAAGCTTGTCATCAACTATGTTCTCCTTGCCTTTAGAATCTGCACATGCAAGAAATCTAAACGCGTAATGAGAACAACTGCTTGGAATATAGTTAGTATAAACAAATGACACACGTATGACCATGTTTCAATCAAACACCGTCCGACAGTTTGAAAGTTTAACAAATTTGTTAATTTTAGTTTTCAACTTTCAAAACTTGCAAATTTCGACCGTTTATGAAGATTTAGTCAATTCGGTTTTGGTTCAGGTTTCAGGTAACGAAGACTCGAGATCCAACATCGTACGATCGAAAATAAGATAGAAATAAAATCTTTTTGTCTTTTATAAAGTTTATATTAAAACACACCTAAAATCTTTTTGGTATTTTTGAATATTTTGAAATGTAAAGACTGAAAGCAGTAAATAAATATTTACAGACATTCT
Organism: Helianthus annuus; assembly: GCF_002127325.2. Lineage (NCBI taxonomy): Eukaryota > Viridiplantae > Streptophyta > Magnoliopsida > Asterales > Asteraceae > Helianthus > Helianthus annuus. Next base: position 27,851,884 of record NC_035436.2, read on the forward strand.
TTTTGCGAGTTTCGAGGGTAAGAGAATCATATCAGTGTACGGTCATACCAAGACGCTCTCGTTGTTCAGTTCGTTAACATTAAGATAAGCATCCTATAACAATTATCGGTATTGTTGTCCACATAAGCTCAACTTATAAGATGTAATCATTGCGAGGGGATACGTTAAGGTATGATTTATACTTACCGACCGGTGTTCATCCACATCACGACACATTCCCGTATCAAGGTATGCACGAGGGTTCATCTTACCGGTGAGTATACCGATTATCATCTGTTATCTGTTTGACCGTATATGATGTGAGATTCTCACTTATTTTGATTTGAAAACAAGCCCTATGTGATAGAATCACTTATTGATGAGGAACTTGATTTTCATATGCATGAGGGCACAGGAGCAAGTCCGTGAACAGGTCAGTACTTTCGTACAGCAGAGAGACGAACTTGACTCCCGGATAAATGTGATATTTTATCACTTATTTGTTTGGACATGTGATTGTTTATCACTTATTGAGGTCGAATGCAATATGTACACGTATGTATAGTATCATGGAAGATCTAGACTTGCGTCCCCGTTATTTTTCGGTAAAAGATACAACCATGATACCCAGATGATAAGCAGCATAAAGACCGAATATCTCAGAACCTCGGCAATCTCTCAAACGAAATTTCGTTACTAAGACCATATGCCAATGAATGGTTCCCACCTGGTCTTCAGTCGATTTAAGATTTATATCACCCTGCACACTTTCAAATGATTGTGAGCCTACCAATACATCTTATATAGAGCTGCTTATCGTTTTTCATTTAAGGTTTAAAGAGGTTTGGATAGACCACTGATGTACTATCATTTTCTCTTTTGCTCGCCAGGAAACTCATTTTTGTTTTTCTATTGTTTTTGTGTTTTTGAAATTTTTTGATGTTTTTGGATTTTCAAGTTTGGATTTACTCCCCCTAAAATCAACAAACTAAGATAAAATTTAAAAGACACAAAGAGATGAACAAAAATGATTTTCTGATGTTGGTTTAACTCATGTTTTACCTCAATGCCGTTAATCAAAATTAATTTTAATCAGAAATGATTTATCGAATTTTGGAACAATGAGTTGGCACGTCGGTAAGCGGTGCGGACCATGACAACATTGACGAGTTTCATAGTGAAACAATCACGTGTAAGGTGATATTCGAGATCAACGTGTCAGGCCAAAAAGTGCTGTACGAGATGATATAGTTCATAAAGCAGCTTAAACATCGACAAGTATAGGAGAGATTAGAAATTCAAAACCGTATCCTGCAACTGCTTCGTGCATTGCAAGGAACCTGAGTGCTCTCCAAAACTGGATATCCACCCGGTGTGGACTTCAAAGCCGATTTTTGTAGCTACTGAGAAATCTCTTCACAGCAACAAGATCAAACACCTCCGGGTCTGGCTGGTCTTCCATATTGCACTAGCGAAGGTCTTTGTCTTTCTCTTTCAGAAGTGGTGTGCGGATGTTCAATCCACGCCAAGGCATCTGCACACATTTCATTGTATTCTTTCCTGAGGACCCGATCAAAAACCACAACAACCAAATTTTGGCACATTTTTCATCTGGTCGAATTTTGCAACTTCATTCAACCACATTCTTTCACCAACATATTCTTCTTCCTTTCTTTTTCTCTCTCTCTCCATCAATGGCAACAACATTCTCCTAGATGTAACAATAGTTCGGAGCCTTATGTCCCCGATCTTGTGCATGGACGCTCCACTATCAACAATCCTAAGACTATCAATAGTTCCTCCTGGAACATCCTGCACACTCATTCAGAGATTAGTTGGAGAGGGGGACCCAAGCCATTGTGGTCTTGGGTCTTCCATTTTCATCAACAACAATAACTTCTATTCTTTGATGATTCGTAAATTGTGATGGTCCCCCTGATTCGACAACCGTTTTTGGTTTCCAGGTCTGTTTTGTTTTACCAGTGTTATTCTTTAAAATCTTAACTTCATGGTTGTCTGAAGTTTTTAAATTGTCTGGTTTGACAGAAACAGATGTTTTGTTAACCACATCGGTTTTAATCGCCTTTTCAATTTCCTTGACCTGTTGGCGTTTCTGTTTCTTCTCCCTTTCTTTTACAAGACGGGGATCTTGTTTTACAGAAACAGATCGCTTACGGTCAGTTTGGTCACTGGGAACACCAACTTTGCCTTTTAGTTTATGAAGATATGGACAATTTCGAATTACATGTCCAATTGTACCACATTCAAAACATGATCTTCGTTCAACAAACCCCGAAGTATCATGTGATCGTCTTGCTGATGATGATGAACTTTGTGATCCCGAGGTACTAGGTTTCGAACTGTTTGATTCATTTCTTTTCAACACAGTTGCTTTCTTAACAAAATCCAAGTTAGATTTGTTTTCAAACGTTTCAATCCTGTCCGTTCCCTTTGATTTCACAAAGTTCACATTCCTGTTCTTCTTTTGATTCGGCTTCTTTTGACCTTGAGCCGGTAATTTTCCTTTTTGCTTAGTGTGATTTTGTTGTTTTTGCACTGTTGGTAATTTCTTATTGCCAAATTGTTTTCGAACTTCGGCCTTTGGAATAGGAGGACATTGTGTTACTGTAACACGTGATCCTGTCTTTCCCAAAAACTTACTTGTCGAATTTTCAAAGACTTTACTGATTAAAGATTGATTTACATTCTTAATAGGAAAATATTTGTCAGAATAGATTTTATCATCACCAACAAGAGTGTACAGCAAATTCACACTCTTCGACTCGTTTACAGACGAGGACTTGATTGCAACAGTCTTAGCGGGTTTTGCAGGAGGATCACATAGAATATGATTCTCAAGAGGTATGTCCTCTTCTTTGATTTCCGCATCAGACTTTGCTGGGTTAATATCATCGGATTCATCATCAGAAGAATCAGCATCCTCAATAATAACTGGAGGATCCTGATTCAGTTCAGCAGAAGACACACATGCATCTGCTGACACATCTGAATCGGATGATACTTCTTTCTTGTATCCGAGTCCTGTTGCAAATTCCTTGATGTCTAAAGGAACAAATGGTTCAAAGAAAGTTCTATCCTCCTCGTCAGGCATGGCATCATAATTGTGTCTCACTGGTGGTGGACATTTCTTGTAACCTATGCATGTGACATCCCGTTTCTCTTTCTGAACGTCGATGATGTGATCCAACACATAGCTAGAGCTCAAATAACTGTCTAGCTTGAGCTGGATCGCCTCACTTTCCGTTTTCACACAAGCCATTTCTTTTTGCATAATCTCAAGGCGAGTTATATACAAATTAATGTCAGTTTGTTTTCTGGAAACCATTTTAGTTAATTCGGTTTTATCTTTCTTTAATTTCTCAATTATCGATTTAAACTCCTTTTCATGGTTTTCATAAAACATGTTGGCTTCAGTGCACTTTGAAAGATCCACGGTCAACTTCTGGTTGTGGATAAACGTCACATCATATTTTTCTTGCAAAGCCTCGTGTTTGCTTTGCAACTCACACCACTTATCATTCAATGCAACATGTTTGTCATGCAAATCAAACAAACTAGCTTGTAAAGCATCATGTTTGCCTTGCAACTCAGACATGTTTGCCTAAAAATCAGCATATTTAACACGCAAACTATCACACTTATCACAATTAACAGCAGTGGGTTCATCGACACATACCTGACTTGATGAACTGTCGACATTCGCCATAAAGGCTGAATGGAGAGAAGACGAAGAATAAGCAGCTTGATCCACCAAAATAGATCTTCTGTTTGTTCCTGCTACAGCTTCCTCCAAAAGCTCATCAATATCTGCATCAATATCTGCATCAGCTGACGCACTAGACGTCTCACCCACATAATCATCGCCTGAACTCGAGGATTCTTCATCTGAACTCCTACTATAACCAGAAGAGTCTTCATCCTCAGAAGATTCACCACCATTGGCGAAAGATTCTCCACCACTGGTGTGAATTAAATCCTTCACAACTTCAGCAAAACAGGCTGTTCCATCTGGAGCATCACCACTCAACTGGATTGACCAATCACAACCTTCATCTACTTGAACCACAAGTGCCTGGTTGGCATTTGATGGTCCTGCTTGGCTTTGGTTGTTGACAGGTATCAAGGTACGCTCATTGTTCCTGTTCTGGTTCTGCTGATTGCCTTGATTTCTGAAGGGATTCTGGTTCCCATGCTGTGCTGGCCTTGTACATTCCCTTTTGAAGTGACCCCGTTTACCACAGTTAAAGCACTTCACTGCCTGTTTATCGAACCCATACTTGGTGTCTTTCTTGCTCTCCAAGCTGGTTCTGCCCGTTCTCTCCCTGAAATCCTTTGCCCTCCTCACAGCACTAGCAAAGGCCCACTTGATGTCGATCAAGTCCATCTCTTCTTTGTCAATCTGCTGATAGTCTTCCTGTGTCAGATTAATGTTCGCAATCTGACCTTCCACTAACCCACAATACGCGCTCACTAAGGTGTTAAGCAGCTCCATGTGTTCCTTTGCTACTTCCACACTGACCTTTGAAAAGCTTGAAGTGTCGAGCCGTACTGTATTTGGCTTAGATTGCTGACCAGCAGATGATGTACTTCCATAACATGCCTGTTGTTGAGCAGGAAGTGGATTCCCATACAAGTCTGTGGCGGGAGCTGGCTTAACAGGAACTTGTATCTGATTGCCATACAAATCGGTGCTTGTGACAAACGCCGTTTGAAGTGGAGTATGTGAACCGAGTCTTGCAGATGAAGGACTGGAAGTTCCATAATACATCTCAGGATTGCATGGCACAATGGATTTTGCAGAAGAAGTACTTGAAGTTCCATAATACATTTCAGGATTTTGTGGCACTGGAACTCTTTTTGCCTTTAAGGTTTCCTCCTGATCTTTGTTTTCCAAGAGCTGAACAAAGTCATTGATGTGTGTTGTAGCCAAGACTCCATTATACTTCAGAATTTCCAAGAAACTATTCCACTGAGGTGGCAATGCATCTGCAAACTTTTTCACTACCTCTGGAGGAGTGGTTACTACCCCAAAATTACCCAACTCAGTAAGCAAATGATAAAACCGACTTGTCATGTCTCCCAAAGATTCCTTTTCCATACATGTGAAACTGTCAAATTCTTTCTTGAGTAAGTCGTGTCGCAATTGGCGAGTTGCTTCATTTCCTACCCCTCTAGTCTTCAACGCGTCCCACAATTTCTTTGTCGTCTTGAAACTGACGAATTGATGGTAAATATCTTTGCTTAATGCCTGAGTAAGAATAGCATAAGCCTTCTTTTCCAGATCACACGTCTTCTTTTGATCTTCAGGAAGATCGGCAAACGTAGCAGCAGATGAAGCGGCAACCTCTATCTCTTGATCGAAATCTGTGGTGAAACGTAACCACAATTCTGTATTTTGCCCAAGCACGTATGTGTTGAACCTCTCTGCCCATCCTGGATATTCATTTAAGTGCATCAACTTTGGAGGTCGATTCAAACTTCCGGTTTCGCTTTCGCTCAATAAGATACTTTGAATGCTCGGAGTTTGATTTGATACTAATGCCCATTGACCGGTAGATATGGCATTGGCTTGTGAAGATGTCGATACGGGAGATTCGGCCCATGAGGGAGATAAACTTGTATTTCTATACTTTCCCTTATCCGGAGCCGTAGTACCCCACCATGAGGGAGATGAACTTGTATTTCTATACTTTCCCCCATCCGGAGCCGGAGTACCCCACCATGAGGGAGATGAACTTGTATTTCTATACTTTCCCCCATCCGGAGCCGGAGTACCCCACCAACTTGGATTCATGTTTGGTATAGAAAACCGAATACCTGAAAATCACACTCAGATCAAACAGTTAAATCACACTTACAAACCTTCTGTTAAAATAAACAAGTGTTTCGACGAAATAGATCTGGACAATACGCGTCGACGAAACAGGCCCAAGATATTCTAAGGCCCAATGATAATAATTGGCGAAACAAGTCTTTTAATTCAAATCGGCGAAACCAAGAACTCAAAACATTGCGACGGAACAGGCTTTTGCTTTGGGCTCCCTTTGTCGACGAAATTGATGTTAAATAGAGCCCAGTTAGTAAGCCCACTTTAAAAATGACGAAACATAATTCCTAATGTTGTTGGCGAAACAGGAAAAGTCCTTTTGGGCTTTTAATGTGACAAAACAAGTTTACTATAGGCCCACTTTACTAGTCGACGAAACAAGTTTTTATAACTTGGGCCTATTAGTTTGACGAAACAAAAGTTGTTTAAAGGCCCAAATGAGGTTGACGAAACATAATTCCTTTCGTCGAATGTGTTTTGATGAAATGAATTGTGTTTCATCGGATGCGTGTTTTGTCGAAAAAGGTGACTGAGGGGTTGGTAAACTTTTTGACTTTATCCTCTACTGACACACAGGAACTGCTTTCGGCTAGACCTTATCTGTTCTGACACAAGATACAACCTTTTCAACACATTCCCATACCCATCATACCAACCGGTAAAGTATGTAATATTATAATTATAATTCTATTACAAATTCCAACACAAACAACTTTCACATCTAATCTTCAAGGATCAAAAAGTGTAGAACTTGAAGAACACTTTGAATGTCACAAGAACACAATGAATTTTCCGGTGACCTCACAAATTTCCGAAACCCGGTTTTGCTTGAAACTTCACTAAAAATCAACTTCTAATATGTGAACATGAAAGAAAAAGTGATTTTTATAAGAACTTCCAACAAAACAACAAGATTTAAAACCGATTAACAATGTTTTTCAGAAAAATATAAACTTTTCAAAACCCGAAAAACAAACAAGAACACCTCGGTTTTAACAAGGAGAAGAGTTAAGGCTCTGATACCACTTGTAGGTCCGGCTAGGAGGATCTAGTCGCCTAATCTTTGTGTACAAACCAACCCGGTTGTGCGGAATCCAACCGGAAAGGCAAACCGAGATAGAACACGCAAATACACGACACGCAATATTCACCGATTAACACCTCTGTATTAATACGTATGAAAGGTTCAGTTACAAAGCAATGTTTACAAATATATTTTGCAAACTCTCCCAAACTCTCGTGTGTGTGTGTTTGCTCTCTATGTGCTCTCTGTGTTCTCTTGTCTGATATCAGACTATTTATAGCACTACACACTACGAAACAGAACTATCTTGGCGAAACAAGACCAAACTCGATGAAACACATTTGATATTGACGAAACACAGTTGAGGTTGACGAAACAGACTTGTTTCGTCAACTATACACACGTTTCGCCAATGTTGGGCTTGGGCCCAAGTGTGTTTCGCCAAAAGTGTGACAAGCCCATGTCTTGATTTGTTTGTTTTAGCCGATTGTTTAGCCCAAAGATCATGCTCACAGCCTTTATGTCTTTTTGGCCCGATATTCGACCTTTTACACGACGGAGGAAAGCCGTTGCTAAACCGAATTACGTCGCGTCGAGTCGCGTCCACAAACATGTATCAACAATTTTAAAAATTTAATTAAAAAATTGTAACGCCACATAATATTTTAAATCATATTTATAATTCCTAAAAACACTCATTACTAACGATTTTTAACTTAATCTCTCACTACATATAATATATAATATAATAAATAGATTAAATTCTTATCTGTTATAACTATTTTTTCGGTATTCTTTTTTTTTTAAATCATCACATCACCGACTTTGCATGAAACTATATGAATCCTTCTATCCGCATGATACCATTGCATTCGATCAACTTCCACATTAACGAACTAGTAAGTCATATTCACACTCTAGGTTTTATATCATTTTAAAAATATTGTTCTTCTACAATATGATGAAGAAGATAAAGAGGCTGATGTTGTTGAAGTCTGTGATTCGAACAAATCCAAAGGGTTGGATTGAAGCTGTGAGATTAGAGGAAGATACGGGAAATATTCGGAAAGCAAGAGAGTTGATAAGAAAAGGTTGTGAAGAATTTCCAAAGAATGAGGATGTATGGATCGAGGCATGTCGGTTGGTGAATCCGGATGAAGCTAAGGGTGTTATAGCAAAGGGTGTTAATGCGATTCCCAATTCAGTAAAACTTTGGATACAGGCTGCAAGATTGGAACATGATGATTACAATAAACGTAGGGTTTTGAGATTGGGTCTTGAAAAGATACCAGATTCTGTGAGGCTATGGAAAGCACTTGTGGAACTTGCTAATGAGGATGATGCAAAGCGTTTGCTTCAGCGAGCGGTGGAATGTTGCCCGTTGCATGTTGAGTTATGGCTTGCTTTAGCTCGGTTGGAAAAGTATGATGCGGCTAAGAAAGTGTTAAACAAGGCGAGAGAGAAGCTTCCTAAAGAACGAGCGATTTGGATCGCTGAAGCTAAACTGGAAGAAGCTTTCGGAAACACATTTATGGTTGGGAAGGTAATAGAAAGGGGTATTCGGGCTTTACATAGAGAAGGGGTGGAGATTGATCGAGAAGCTTGGATGAAAGAGGCTGAAGCTGCTGAATGGGCTGGTTACGTGTGGACATGTAATGCTATCATTCGTAACACAAAGGGGTTCCGTTGAAACTGCTAGAGCAATTTATGGCAAAGCGGCCCAAGTGCTCAACTTGAGAAGGCTCATGACTGATAAATATTTTGACAGTTTATTTTTCATGTTTTCACTTTTGGGGACCAAAATCTATATGAATATTTTGTAAAGGGTTTGTGTTTATGATCATCTTTCAAGATTCGTTCCCTCTCTACTTTCTGCTTGAATGATTTCGTATTTAAACTACAGATTTGATATCATATTGCCAATTATATTGAACTTCATAGTTTAAACATAAAGTTTTGCTAGTGTAAAAGTTTTAGTAAAATTGAGAATATGACTTCTGGTAGTAAAATCTTTATCTCGGAGCTTTGAATCCAATGCTTAGCTTTCAGTGATGTAATATCTGTTAGATAATTGTGTGTGGAATTGGATAATTATCCAAGACAAACTCATATAAAATTTTGAATTGCTTGGGTTGGTTCGAGCCTATAGTTTATAACTGAGCTCGGCTTGTTTGTTTGTTGAGTGTAAACGAGATAAAGCTTGGATCAAGCTAGGCTTTTAAGTAGTATTAATCTAAGGTTGTATGTTTACTTAGTGCTCATTAGTTATGAACTAGTTTAAAATGGTAAATGACACTTAAGAAAAACAATTTGGATTTTGGTGGATCATGACAGTAAGGCAACTTGGGTTGCTGATGCAATGCCGTGTTGTTCCCTGATTGCTATTGGAATCTGGCGTCGTCTCTAAACCACCACCAAAAGTTGCTGCTAATGACTTCAATATCCTCAAAGTTGCTACCTCTAAACAAGATACAAGCGATCCTCTTGGTTTATTTGAGAGTTGCATCAGTGGGCTAGCTAAACAAGCAACACACAATGGTTTTATTGGATTACATTGTTTGACTCAACCCAACCGGGTAGGCGATCTCTTTCACCTTGACATGGTGAATTTCAAAGAAGGAAGTAATGTTAGGAATCATCCACGGCAGGGGCAGAAGTAGTGTATTAGGAGCCCACTTGCGTAGATATCCACTGGCACGGGCAGGTGTAGATATCTTATCGTATAGTACGGGTTTCTAAACTCGTTTTATTTAACAGAAACTGTCTTGGTATACCTACCTCACATAGTTTTTTTTTGTTATTACTTGTGTACTCTATCCAACTCACGCCTACTTGCGGGGGGACCATATGCACGACACTACAACATCAATTTCTTGATATTAGAGGTGAGCAAATTAACCGTTATAACTGATAACCGCACCATAACCGCTATTAACCGATACTTTAACCAAAAGTGTAGTATTGGTTATCTTGTAAGCTCAAACCATGCATGCCCCAAATGCACACCCCTATTTATTTCAAATGTTGCTTGGTTAATTAACCGAAATTAACCATAATTGAAGCTAGCCGTTATGGTTATGGTTAATGGTAAAAACCAAACCAACCCGACCCGACCAATGCACACCCTTACCATTCGTGACGGTGAGCCAAGATCATGATGTCTCGTATGTTTTATATAAAGGTGTACATGTCATATGGTTCAAAGCATATTGATCAATTCTAACATAATATTACTTAGCTGGTGAATGAATTGTATGAAGGCTCGCTACCCATGTTTCTTACCATTACACATAGGTACACACAGGCCTATGTTTCTTATCTAAATGGGTTCAAATGATATTTCTTATAAATGAACTTCTGAGCCAAATCGTTTCCGATACCCCCGGTTAAACCGTTTCTGAGCCCAACAGGTTTTAAAAGGATTCTTTCAGCAGCAAACTGTCACACCCCGATTTCCACGTGTATCACCGGTGAGCCCGGTGGGAGATTACCGTGACGTAGTTGGCAACAATATAGTCAAACCACACAATTATATGAATGCACAGCGGAAGCATAAAGATAAATATAATTCAACCATTGATTGTAATATCGAATGTATCACAATAGTCGAATGGTATCCACAGGGGATCAAAATAATAATAAAAATATTGTTCAACAGACAAGGCATCAAAGCTTGCGAGACTTCTTAAGATGCTAAGGAGCTATAACCAGCCGATTACGTGTAGTACCTGCACTCAATCTTTTTGGGAAAATACGTGTAAATACATTCAACCGACACTTTTGAAAATGTTTATTTAAAATTGATTTTAATGCACAAGGCACAAACTCTTTTATAACTTGGGAGAATTATTTAATATTATAATCTTGTGAACGAATTACATGTTCCTTCTTTGCGTTCAGTAGCCCGGATCTAGTCCGGGTTAAAGATCAATAGACACACCACATTGCGTAAAACCGAGGTGGGTAAACCATTGGTTACGTCTTTTAATAATATAGACATAATGCCGGGTGTACGCCTACACCCGGATGTCAAAGTCGTGGCCACTTCGTAAAATGATGCCTAGGATATCCGGGACATGGTCATTAACCCCCCAAAGGCTTTTAAGTAACAAGACTGTTTAAACGAGCTGATCAAATTATTCAATTAACCACCAAACGATGGAAGATTTGATGCTCGATCAAGCGGTATTTTATATATACCGTAACCCAAGCCCGTAATACGGAAAATAAGTTAAAAGTATTTACCTTTGCAAGTATTGTCCTTAATTGATTAAATCACAGATATCTTTTACTGGGGCTCCTATTCTGGAACGAAGGTTTTAAATAACCTATTAGAATCCTAACGGGTCTTTATATTAGCCGTAGCCTAGACCGGTCAGTTTCAAGGGATAGATACGGTTTAATCGCGTGAAAGGCGAAAACCGAGAATGGAGTGTATTTCTGACCCAACAAGTTCGAAGACTTGTATTATGTGGGTTTAATATTCACACTTTGGATTTTGGGGTCAAAATAATATGGTTTGACCCGTGTCGGCTAATTTATGTAAACTAGTAACATAAGCCGAACCGTGCGCGCAATAGGCGCAACGCGTAACCGTAAGAGTCCTACACTTGTTTCCTAAGTGAATATGCCTTAAAGAGGTTGTGGTATCAGTAGGATACCTTCCGTGATGCCCGTAACGAGTTTAAGTTTATTATACGCCCCGAAGGGGTTTTCCGGTCATTTTAAAGACTTTTAAAGGAGGTTTTAGAGTTCTACAGGAAATCTGAGTTTCCCGATCAGTTTACAAAGTCTAAAATACTTTATTTATTATTTAAAATTAGTAGCAACTGGAATCGGGTCAAAAGACTTTATAGAACTCAAGTTTTGGCCGAAAAGGGCATATTCGGTATTTACCGAACCGTAGCCATAACCGTAGGTTATGAGCAGGTTAAAAATGATTAAAAATCTTTAAAAATCCCGAAATATTAATTTACAACAGTGTGTAAAAGGTTTGGTGACGAAATCTTGGTTTAGGTAGGCGTTATGCTAATCGCGCCGTTTATTACAAAAGTTTCTTTTAATTGCGCTATTTAGCATAACTCCTATTCTAGACCTCGGATTGGCGTGAAACTTTAGGGACATGCTTAGAATTTAATAAGCAAGGTTATGGTCCCTTCATGTGTCCGAAATACTCGTTTTATTTTGAAAAGGGCGTTACGGTCAACTTTTAAGCAATTAACGGAAATGCGTAAAAGACTCGGACAAACAACGAACCGGTCACAGAGGGTGATACCATCACGTGACCTGGTCCTAAGAGAGTCCTAAGGCATATCTACATTGCACTAAAACGGGCCAGAACTGAAGTCAAAGCAAAAGTCAAACTTTTGCGACATTCGACTCCGAACCGGGTCAATATAGCAAATGGCCGAATCAAACGAGCTTAGACAAGTTTATATACTTAATATCATGTTTTATAAGTGTTCAAACAGGTTTCATATCATCTATATTACAGATTATGCAAGAATCGCAAAAATGGCTTTCTGTTGACTTTTTAAGTATACGTTTGACTCGACATTTGAACTAGTTAGAGTGGTGATCAGGGGGAACCCTTTTAGAGGTTTATTACCCACATAAATACCAACACATAACTACTTTTGATTCGACAATTCACTGGACCATTCGTGATTTATCGCAAAGTCAATCGTTAGTTACGACGGATTGACTTTTAAGCTAAACTAAGCAAAAACAAGGCCATAGAAGGTTTGGCATACTTACAGAGACTTAGAGCACGACTTAGAATTATAGAAGAACACTTGGGAGCTTCAGGAATGAGCAGAAGATGTGTTTTGAGGTGTGATGAACTTATGCACAATGTAGGCCTATTTATAGTGAAAGAAAGGCCCTTAGATCATTACAACTCAGGCTACAAGTGAGTATGGATGTTCAGCAGGTGTCCTAAGGTGCTAGGGGTCAGGTAGAGGGCACCCATGCCTCATTGAGTGCTCACAAGTTCGTCTACAAGCCAAATCATTGAATCTGCCCATACTTTCTGCATCTGTATGGTTCACGCGGCCCGCATGGGAGATCAGGCAGACTTGGACGCGGGTCGCCTGAGTTCTCTAAATCAGACGCGTATAAACAGAAGGCTCGCGGCCCGCATTAACTTACCCAAGACCTTAACGCGGCCCGCGTTAGGTCTAATTTTTCTGGATTTTGAATATTTTATAATCATGATTAAATCTTTGTAATTAATAACGAAATCTTCGGTAATTAATAACCTGACCTTTCGGGTTTGAAGGGGTAACTTTGCGATTTGGCCCTCGATTATTTACAACTAAGGGCCTCGTGTTATTTACTCGCATTGTTAAGTCCCTGGTTATTTTGTTAGTTATCCAGAAAGTCTTAACTTTCATTGTTGACGCTTTTAATCCTTTTCGTACGAATTTGATCATAACTTTCTCGTTTTAAAACGGAACTTCGCGGAATTTATATAGTACATTCTAGCGAGCGTATTTTACTGTTACAAAGCCTCGGGTACGTCAAAGGGTCACTCAGAGGTATAATTAAACATGTTGACACAGTTGACCCCTGCAGCTTGTAATCTCTCACTTTCTTCCGCGTTTCGCTTCCGTACGATCCATGATTTATTCATTTGAAGGTACGAGCATTGTTTAGGGTTACTATACAGTATACTTACCCTTGTTTGACATTTATAACCCTTGAATTTTACATACTTTCAAGGTTTGTCAACCTTAGTCCTTTATTTAATATTAAATGCCACGTGTAACTCAAGACACGTGTCAATACATTATTGGACACAAAATTTCGAGGTGTTTCATTCTCACCCCCTTAAAATAAATCTCGACCCGAGATTTACTCGAACAAATAGGGATATTTCTCTTTCATCGTGGATTCAACTTCCCACGTGAACTCGGGACCTCTCCGGGCATCCCATTTAACCTTGACTATAGGTACGTGCTTTCTTCGAAGCTTTTTCACCTGTCGGTCTTCAATCGACAAAGGCTTCTCCACAAACTTCAAGCTCTCATCTATATGCACATCTGTGTGTGGGATCACCAATGATTCATCGGCGAAGCATTTCTTTAGATTGCAGATGTGGAACACGTTGTGAATTCCATTGAGCTCTTCTGGTAAGTTCAACTTATAGGCAACTGACCTGACACGTTCGATAACCTCGAAGGTCCTATGTATCTCGGGCTCAGTTTGCCCTTCTTACCGAAGCGCATCAGGTGATACTTTTAGTAACACTTTTTCACCTACCTCGAAGTGAAAATCCTTACGCTTTGGATCAGCGTAGCTTTTCTGCCTATCACGGGCAGCTTTGAGACGTTCCCGAATCTGGACAATCTTGTCCGTTGTTTCGAAAACTATCTCTGGCCCTGATAATTGGACCTCTCCCACTTCCGCCCAACAAACAGGCGATCTACACTTCCTACCGTATAATGCCTCGAAAGGCGCAGCCTTTATGCTGGTATGGTAGCTGTTGTTGTAGGAGAATTCGATTAGTGGTAGGTTCTTATCCCAACTACCACCTAAATCGATAGCACATGCCCGCAGCATGTCTTCTAACGTTTGAATATTACTCTCACTCTGACCTTCTGTCTGAGGATGGTAAGCCGTACTAAAGTTCAAACGTGTGCCCAAAGATTGTTGGAAACTCTTCCAGAAATGAGACGTGTATCTAGTATCTCGATCGGAGATAATAGACACAGGTATGCCATGTAAGGCTACAATCTTATCAACATATAACTGGGCTAATGTGTCGGAGCTATAAGTCTCCTTGATGGGTAAGAAATGAGCTGACTTAGTCAGTCTATCGACTATAACCCATATTGTGTCGTTTCCTTTGTTCGTTTTTGGTAACTTGGTGATAAAATCCATAGTTACACACTCCCATTTCCATTCAGGAAGTTCAGGCTGTTGTAGCAAGCCAGATGGCTTTTGATGCTCAGCCTTGACTTGCGCACAAGTTAAGCATTTGGCTACATAAGCGGCTACAGACTTTTTCAAGCCTATCCACCAATAATTTGCCTTTAAATCCTGATACATTTTATCTGCTCCAGGATGGACAGAATATTTGGAACTATGGGCTTCCTGGAGGATAACATCTCGTAGCCCTCCATAAATAGGAACCCATATTCGCCCATTTAGTCGCAGGATTCCATCCTTGCTAAGAGTTAACTGCTCCTCAGTTACTCCTAACTTTTCTTTAGGATAATTAGCTTCCAACACAGCCTCTCGCTGTGCAGCTAATATCCTTTCAATCAAGTTATTCTTGACTTCAATGCTCTTGGCATTGATGCGGATGGGTTCCATCCTTTCTTTCCGGCTCAGGGCATCAGCGACTACATTCGCCTTGCCGGGATGGTATCTGATCTCACAATCATAATCATTTAAGGTTTCCATCCAACGACGTTGCCTCATGTTCAACTCCTTCTGATTAAACAGATGTTGAAGGCTCTTGTGATCTGAATAGATCACAAACTTGATTCCGTACAGATAATGCCTCCACAGTTTTAGTGCGAACACAACGGCACCCAACTCCAAGTCATGGGTGGTGTAATTCTTTTCGTGCACCTTCAACTGTCTCGAAGCATAGGCAATCACCTTGCCTTTCTGCATGAGCACACACCCCATGCCAGTGTGTGACGCGTCGCAGTAAACTACGAACTCTTAAGTACCTTCCGGTAGCGTAAACACAGGAGCGTTGCTTAGCTTTCGCTTTAAGATATCAAAGGATTCTTGCTGCTTAGGGCCCCAAACAAATTTTATCTTCTTCTTGGTTAGAGAAGTTAAGGGCGCAGCAATCCTTGAGAAATTTTCAATGAATCTTCTGTAGTATCCTGCTAACCCCAGGAAACTACGGATCTCTGTAGGCGTCTTTGGCTCTTGCCAATTCATGACCGCCTCTACCTTAGCGGGATCCACCTGGATACCACGCTCGCTTACGACATGTCCAAGAAATTGGACTTCTCGTAGCCAGAATTTGCATTTTGAGAATTTGGCATAGAGTTTCTCGCGATGCAGCAATTTGAGAATACACCGTAGGTGTTTCTCATGGTCAGCTTTGTTCTTTGAATAGATAAGAATGTCGTCGATGAATACGATGACGAATTTGTCCAAGTACGGCTTGCAGACGCGATTCATGAGATCCATGAACGCAGCCAGTGCATTTGTGAGCCCAAAAGGCATCACTAGGAACTCGTAGTGACCGTATCGAGTCCTAAACGCTGTTTTATGCACGTCTTATAACAACCCTCGGTAAAACCGACACCCTCATAATATTTCTAACACCCTAATATATTTTAAATATCTCAATGTGTCCTTATATGTGCCCCGTATGTGAAAACCGAGCCCAAAATACAAAATAACATATAATATAAATAAAAACAATAAAAACTAAGTTGAGGCGGGCCGCATGGGACCTCACCTCAACTTAACGCGGGCCGCGCGAGAGTATAACCAGATTTCGTTTAAATCCTTAGTTCATGCGGGCCGCGTAGAAGTGCATCCAAGTTAATGCGGGCCGCGAGCGATCTGGAATGTGGCGCAGCCCTGGGCCGCCACGTGGCCCAACACACGGCGAAGCTATACGATGACCGGGCCAAGCTACGCGTTGACCCAGCTTTGACGCGGGCCGCGTAAGCTCAGCCCAACTGTCACGCGGGCCGCGAGGAAGTCCAATTTCAGCACTATAAATAGAAGGCAACGGGCCTTCAGTCTGCTCGTTCAATTTTCGCTTCTCAAATCACAATTTCTGTAGTAGTGTTATTATACCCGGGCATTATACCCCCTAAAATAGCGAGGTTCTGCTACGATGTAAGTATTATAACCCCTGGAGACGTATTAGATACGCTGCCCGATTGATCTAGGGTTCCGTAACGGCTGTCGTGGTTCTGCCCGACGTAGTCGTTGGAATGCCGTCTCGGGGAGGGTATTACTAATGTTAAAATGGGTTATTATACTAACACACGTGCATTTGTGTAAATTATAGATATTCACCAGGAAACCCTAAAGAATAACCTAAGACAGCAATGTGAGTAATCCTCTTTTTGTGTAAACCTTTTTGTGAGTAATCTCCTTTTTGTTAACAGTTTTTACAAAACCTTAACCTTTTTACAATGCAATTTAGCAGTGATTGAGTCTTTGTAATTCTACAATTACTGCCGGTATGTTGGGGTTTTGTATACAAAATGTGAGTAACGTTACCATTGGACGAAGAGTTAGCCAATGTGTAATATGACCCTCAGTCAGACTTGACACTACTGAATGAGTAATTGGGTAGATATAAACATTGTAATCGCCCTCAATACTGTTTAAAGTAAATTAATATTTCTTGATTAAACTGGGATTCACTCACCAGTATTTCCCACTGACAAAACCTTTTTAAAACGCGTTTCAGGTAACAAAATGTGAAAGCCAAATAGAAGCCAGCTGGACAGCACTGAAGGCTTGGAAAAGTGGCTATAAAAGTTACCTAAATAAAAGAAAGCGTTTATTTCAATAAAGTGGGATTTATCCCTGTAAATCAGTTTGTAATAAAAACTTAGGTTTTACCCATTTGTTTAAGATTATAAAATATGGTGGTTTACTCTGATTTAATATTTCCTAACTACGGTCCTGATGAAAATTTCCGCTGCCAAATAAGTAATTAACGTGATACCACCGAAACCGGCTCACGGCCGCCCGTTCCCGGGAACTAGGGACCGGGGGTTGTGACACGTCTTCATCTCTGACCTTCAGCTGATGGTAGCCCGACCTCAAGTCGATCTTTGAGAAATAGCTAGCCCCTTGCAACTGATCGAACAAATCGTCGATCCTTGGCAATGGATATCTATTCTTTATCGTGACCTTATTAAGTTCACGATAATCGATGCACAGCCGCATCGATCCGTCCTTCTTCTTAACAAATAGGACAGGTGCTCCCCAAGGGGATGAACTTGGTTTAATGAAGCCTTTAGCCAGCAGTTTATCCAGCTGGGTCCTTAATTCCTTCATTTCAGTTGGTGCTAGTCTGTAGGGTGCTCTAGCAATGGGAGCTGCTCCAGGGATGATATCTATTCTGAATTCCACTTGCCTATCTGGTGGCAACCCAGGTAGATCTTCGGGGAAAACTTCTGGATACTCCGAAATGACAGGAATGTCCTCTATCTTTGGTTTGGGCTTTTCAATTATCACCTGTGCCAGGTAGATGACACAGCCTCTTTTTAAACATCTAGAAGCCTTGAGCATAGTTACATTCTCGGGCAATCCATACTGCGTATCTCCTCGAATGGTGAGCGATTCACCAGTCGGGGTCTTTAGCACAATTTGTTTTCTATTGCAGACGATCTGGGCCTGGTTGTGTGATAACCAGTCCATGCCCAGAACGATGTCAAAACCAGCTAGATTAAAGGGAAGTAGAGATAGAGGAAAAGAATGGTTCTTAATGGATATCATACATCCATCTAATATAGTGGAGACGGTTTCTACTGTGCCGTCTGCTAGCTCTACCTCGTATTTCACATTTAGGGTTTTGACAGGCATGTTCAGCAATTTGCAAAATTTTTGGTCTACGAAGGATTTATCAGCGCCTGAATCGAAAAGTACTCTTGCAAAGATATTATTCACGAGAAAAGTACATGTGATTACGTTGTCGTCTTGCAAAGCTTCCTTCACATCCATCTTGAAGACTCTAGCGTTATTCTTTTTGGTTTCTTCCGTCTTCTTGGCAAATTTGGGGCAGTTGCTCTTAATGTGCCCCTTCTCATTGCAGTTATAGCAGGTCGCATCTTTAATCTTCTTACAATCCACAGTCTTGTGGTCCTTGGACTTGCACAGTCCACAAGTATGCGACTTCGACTGGGACTGTGAGTTCGACCCAAGCCTACATTTCCCAAAGTGGAATTGATGGCTGTTTTTGCACTTGGGCTTCTCTCCGGATTGTTGCCTATCTTTCCTCGACTCTGTCCCTCTCTTGCCATCACCGTTCCCACGGTGCTTCTTTCCCGACCTTCGTGAGGTATCGTCCTCACGCTTCCTCTTCTCGGCCTCTTTGTTCCTCAGCGATCTCAGTCGGACCGCGTCCATTGTGAGGGACAAAGAGAGGTCAGTTACAGACCTGAAGGTCGTTGGCCGAGAGGCCTTCACACTTGCCTTTATCGCGGGTTCTAACCCCCCGATAAAACGAGCGATTCTCCTTGGCTCCGGGGTTACTAGATATGGAACCAAGCGAGACATCGTGTTGAAGCTCGTCAAGTAGGCCTGGCAGTCCAGGTTTGTCATCACCAATGACACAAAATCGGACTCTATCTTCTCTACCTCATGTTGAGGGCAGTAATTTTCTTTGATGAGAGAAACGAATTCCTCCCTCGTCATGCTGTATAGCACAGCTTTTCCCGAGGCCTGAACCAGCTCTCTCCACCAAGCTAGGGCCTCGCCCTTAAACGATTGCGACACAAACTTCACTACGTCCCTTTCCGCACAGCCACTTGTTGGTGCACTTGTGTCTGTACTTTGTCTGTATTCGGTCATGATGTAAAACGATGTTCTTGTTAGTCCTGTAAGTTTGACCAAGTCAACCATCCTCCTGGTTTGACTTGGACAAACAGTTAGATTATGGTTGTATAATGTTTTGTGTCGAAGGATAAGGCATCGAAGGATTGTGTATATCCTTCGATGAGCTCGAAAGATACCATTCGATGGATAAAGATGGACTTCGAAGGATATGCCATCCTTCGAAGTATATGAGGATCCTTCGATGGCTTTGTGATCGACAGATGATCTATCGATCGGTCAGTTTGATCCTTCGACCATACAACCTGTGTTTGGGTATATAAACCCATGCAAATGTGTTCATTTGGACCAAGACACTTAGACACTCAAGACAGAAAGATAGACTCGAGAGATAGAGAGTATTCTGTCAAGAACACACACACACACTGTTAGAGAGTTTACAAAACAGATTTGTAAACATTGAGCTTGTAACCGAACCTTCATACGTATTAATACAAGTGGTGTTAATCGGTGAATCTTGTGTGTTTTGTGTTTGTGCTTGTTTCATCTCGGTTTGCACTCTAGCTTGGATTCCGCACTCGCTAGTGTGTTTAACATAACAAGGATTAGGTTTAACCTCAACCTCCGAGGGACCTTCAAGTGGTATCAGAGCTAAGGCTCTTTTCCTTGTTAAAACCGAGTTTGTACAAGGTCTTGGTGTGTTTGGACACTTGGTTTAGTACCCGTTTTTGGTGGTTTTCTTGCACTTTTAAACATAAAAACGTGTTCTAAACTAACCGGGTGTGTTCAAAGACGGGTTGGGAACTTAAAAATCTTGTTTTAAAAGGTTTGGTAATTTCCGGCCAATATTCCGGCTTACTCCGGTGACCGGATTCTGGATAAGAAGCTTCCTTTTTGGGCAATATTTTAAAAGTCAAATCTGAGTTGGTGAAAAGGTGAGGTCTGAACATACCTTCTGCCGAAAGTTGTCCACCAACCAATCACCTTTTTCACCAACCTGTCAACCTTTTGTCTGTTGTGTCAGATCCATTCGAAAGATATCCTTCGAAGTCGAAAGATTATCTTTCGATCAAAGGAGGTTCGACAGATAACCATCCTTCGAACATCTTTTGAAGTTTGTGATCTA
Organism: Helianthus annuus; assembly: GCF_002127325.2. Taxonomy (NCBI): domain Eukaryota; kingdom Viridiplantae; phylum Streptophyta; class Magnoliopsida; order Asterales; family Asteraceae; genus Helianthus; species Helianthus annuus. The sequence continues at coordinate 27,872,359 of NC_035436.2, forward strand.
TCTTTCGAGCTCAGGGGAATCTATTCGAAGGATACATATTCGAAAGATAAGGATCATTAAATTGTGAATCTTTCGAAATCACTGTTCGAAAGATAAGGATCTTTCAAAATTGTGAATCTTTCGAAATCATTGTTCGAAAGATAAGGATCTGTCAATTGTGAATCTTTCGAAATCAATTGTTCGAAATTCAACAGTGATCTTTCGAACACTGTTGATCCTTCGAACAAGTGTTGATCCTTCGAACAAGGTGTTGATCCTTCGATCTTAGTTTGTTTGAAGTTAACAGTTTGTGTTTGTGTAGGTCTTCTATTAGTATTTCATCAAAATGAGTTGTACAAGTCCTTGGGACTGGAGTATTGACTCACAATCTAGTCAAGAGCTAACCTCTGCTGCAGCTTGGGCGAAAAGTATGTTTCCACCGCCATCAATCAGTCCAAGTCAATGGGCATTGGTATCCAATCAAAGTCAAAGCATTCAAAATCTTTTGATTAGTGAAAGCGAAACGGGCAGCAACAATCGTCCACCAAAGTTGAACCATATGAACGACTTTCCATCATGGAAAAACCGCTTTCACACGTATGTTCAAGGGCAAAGCACCGATCTTTGGACATGTTTCATCAATGCATTCAATGCTAATCTTGAGGTTGCAGCGTCCACTTCAGAAGGTTATGCTAACATGCTCGAAAATGACAAGAAGGCTTATGAATTGGAGAAAAAGGCCTTTGCTACACTTACACAAGCACTCAACAAAGATATCTATCATCAGTTCTCCTACTGCAAGACCACGAAAACATTGTGGGATGCCTTAGTTGCTAGAGGAGAAGGCAATGCAGCTACTCGAAAATCTCGTCATGATTTGTTGAAGAAAGAGTTTGAATCGTTTCAATTTTTGGAAAACGAAACTCTAAATGATATGACAACACGGTTCTATCATCTGATTAGTGAAATGTGTGCTTATGGGGTTGTATCTACTCAACAAGACATGGTGAATAGGTTTGCTGACGCCTTACCTCCAAAATGGAGTTCTTTTATTGAGTTGTTGAAGCATACTGGAACTCTAGACACGGTTAACATCTATGAGTTCATTCAGAAACTGGAACATAAAAATGATGAAGAAATCAGGAAAGCAAAGCGAGCTCCCGCTCCTCAGAATACAGAAATGTACCTTCCAGGCTTCGATGTTTTGGCAAGATCTGCTGCAGCTCAGCAACCTAAACTGCAAACTGCATTTGTGTCCAACACAAGTTCTCTTCCGTTTCCTCAATCAAATGCTGCTCCGGCTTTTGATCCGAGGTCTTACATTCCTGTCCCAACACAGCCACAAGTCCAACCACCACAACAACAACAGCAGGCTCATTATACAAACAATCCTCAACCTCAAAACCCTAACACAATCCGAGTCGATAATTCAAACCTCTCACACATCACCATTGAAGTTGCTAAGGAGCATATGGAAATTATCAATACAATGGTCAGTGCCTACTGTGGTTTGGTAGCAGGTCAGCTTGGAAACATCAACATGACCAATGAAGATTATCAACAGATCGACAAGGAAGAAATGGAGTTGATGGATATCAAATGAGCTTTTGCTAGTGCAGTGAGAAGGGCAAAAGATTTCATGGCTCGAACTGGAAGAACTTCGTTGGAAGGAAAGAAAGATACGAAGTATGGGTTTGATATTAACGCCGTTACATGCTTCAATTGTGGTAATAAAGGGCACTTCAAACGTGAGTGCACTCGACCAACAAAACAAGGCAATCACAACCCTTTCAGAAACCAGACGAGTAATACAAATGTGAATGCCCAGCAAGAAAACCGTGATAGGAGGATTGTGGCAGTTAATAACAATCAGGGCCAGCCTGGAACTTCAAACCCCAATCGGGCTTTGACTGTTCAAGCTGATGAGGGATGTGACTGGTCTGTGCAGTTTGGTGAAGGTGATCAAGGAAGTGGAACAGCTTGTTATGCAAAGATCATCAATCACATCAAGCATGATCATAAAGAAGAGTCCTCTGAAAGTGATGACAGTTCTGGTTATTCTGGAAGTTCTGATGAAGAAGGCTCTGTTTCTGGGGATAATCAATCAGAGTCTGATGTGAAGGAGGAAGCAGGTTCTGGTGTTGAGGATTTATTGAATGAAGCTGATGATCTCATATGTCAGAAATCAATTCTGATCAAGAAGGCTGCAACTACATCCAGGGAAATGGAAAAGTTCTTTTCTGAAGACGGATCTTTTTCTTTTCAAACTGCTTTTATGACAAATGTGTCAGCCTCTTCGAGTCAGGTAAATTCTGAACCTCCTGCTCCTAGTGTTTGTGAATCATGTGCTGAAATGAAGCTTGAGCTAGAAAAGCTTCATAGTCATAATCAAAATTTGGTTATTGAACTTTCCAAATGCAAAGAGGCAAATATGGCTTTAACTCGGAACGAAAAAGATTTTAAATCAGTAATTGAAACATTAAAGAAAAATGTGTCTGAAGTGAACAAAGTAGTTTACCACAAGCAAGTAAGTATAAATGAATACATTAACATTGTGGAAGAAACTAAGAAGCAATTAGCCATTGCCCAATGCGAGCATGATGCGATCAAACAAAAATTGGAGAGTTATTCTAACTCCCAATTTGTGCTTGATTACATCATCGATGTTCAACAACCGAAGGGAAATCAGAAAGGCATAGGGTATAAGAAATGTCCGCCCCCTTTGATGAATAATTATACCAAGATGCCTGATGAGGAGGAAATGCCTCGGTATGAACCCAGTGTGCCTCTTGATGTTGAGGAATTTGCTACTGGCCTAGGGTTCAAACCGGACAATTCTTCAAACACATCCTCTAAGCAACAAGAAACTTCATCATCCATGAAGCAAAGTCCTCCAATTATCGAGGACTATGAAACATCGGATGATGAATCAGAATTGGATGTAGGTGATCAGGATAAATCACTTAACAAGATGAAAGGAGTAGTTATTCCACGAGAGAATCACATTCTTTGTGATCCTGATACTCCTGACGCCTCATCTGTTAAGAAACAAGTGATTGATTCTGTCAAAGTTGATAAGACATGTGTGTCTACTGTTAAAAGCAGTAATGTGTTGTATACATTGGTTAGAGATGATAAAATCTACTCAGATCACGATTTCCCAATTAAAAATGTAAATCAATCTTTGATTGATAAAGTCTTTGAAGACAACACAAACAAATTTTTGGGAAAAACACTTCCGGGAATTGTTGTAACACAATGTGATCCAATTCCTAAGGCTGAGATTAGAAAACAGTTTGGTAATCAAAAATCTTCAACCACTCAACAACCTAGTGCTTCTAATGGTAAACAACCAGTCAAACGAGCTCAAAAGCATAAAGGCTCTCAGATGAAATCTGAAACAAAAGGAGCTCGATCTCAAAAGAAAGCAAAAAATGTCAAATTCGTGGCATCCACAGGTACTGATAAGATTGAGACTTTTGAGAATAAATCAAACAAAGATTTTGTACAACAGGTCACGATCTTAAAACGTAACATTGATAACAATTACACTCAACGTACAAATGGGTGTGATGAAAAGGCTAGTACCTTAGGTTCCACGAGTTTGACATCTTGTGGTCAATCAAGTTCTCCTAAATTTGTTGAAAGGAGAACATGTTTTAAATGTGGAGAAATTGGGCACATCATCAAAAACTGCCCAAATGCTCCAAAGAATAAATTTGTTGAGAAAGCTCCACCTGAAACAGTTCATCCTCTACGTCGGTCAGTTTCACCTAAACATGATAAACGAACTGTAAAAGAACAAGAAACTAAACAACGACGTAAAAACATGAAAACTGTTGAAAAAGCTTTGAAATCTGAAGTTAAAACAGTTCAAAGGGAACCAAGTGTGTCACAACCTGTAAAACCAGAATCTTCAAAAACTGTTTACAACACTCAAACTGGTAGGCAAAAACAAACTTGGTTACCTAAGGCGGGTGACAATTCAGGGGGAGCAGTTGTTCTTGAAAACCATCAAGAGATTGATATCACATTTCGTGATGCTCAGGGACGACCCAAGACCACTAAGGCTTGGGTCCCCATCCTCAACTGATGTTTTTTAAATGACATGTGCAGGGTGTTCTAGGAGGAACTATTAATAGTCACTGGATTGTTGATAGTGGAGCATCCAGGCACATGACTGGCGACTTACGGCTCCTATACGACGTGAGAAATATTAGAGGAGGGTATGTCGCATTTGCGGGAGACAAAGGCGGATTCATCACTGGAGAGGGAAGTATTTCCAATGGTTTTGTGTGCTTCGATAAGATCAATTATGTTAAGCAAATTGATCATAATCTTCTCAGTGTGTCACAAATCTGTGATAAAAAATTCTCCGTGCATTTTGATGATGCCGGCTGCTATGTGCTGAAACCTGGATTCAAAATTCCACAAGAATGGATTCTCTTATCGGCTCCGAGAGTTAATGATCTTTATATTCTCGACATGAGCCAAGCGATTACAACATCTGCACAAGTCACTTGCTTTGTCTCGAAAGCCACGGAAAAGGAGTCTATATCTTGGCACAGAAGAATGGGACACATTCACTTGAGAAAGATGAACCATTTGGTGAAAAATAATCTTGTGAATGGTGTGCCTGTGAGAAGTTTTCATTTACAAGATATCTGTGTCTCGTGCCAAAAAGGGAAGCAAACAAAGAAGTCTCACCCTTTGAAGAAAATCAACACTGTCAGCATGCCTCTCGAACGTCTTCATATGGATCTTTTTGGACCTATGAAACACAAGACAACATTCGGAGATGCTTATTGTCTAGTTGTTACTGATGATTATTCTAGATTTTCTTGGGTATCCTTCATGGCACACAAGAGTCAAACTCCTGGCATCCTCAAGGATCTTCTTACAATGTTGGAGAATCTCTATTCGTTGAAAGTGAAGAGGATCCGAAGCGACAATGGAACCGAATTCAAGAATCAAGTTATGGATGAGTTTTGTACTTCTAAAGGCATTCTTCATGAGTACAGTTCTCGTTATACTCCACAACAAAATGGTGTCGCGGAGAGGAAGAATCGGACGATTATAGAAACTGCAAGAACAGTGTTAGTAGAGTCGGAACTCCCTATTCAATTCTGGGGGGAGGCTGTATCGGCTGCATGCTACACGTTAAACAGAGTTCTTACAGTAAAGAGACATGGCAAAACTTGCTTCGAACTCCTTCAGAAAAGGAAACCGGATCTTTCTTACCTAGAACCGTTTGGTGCTCCATGTACTATGATTGAGCCGGATGGAAAGTTTGGAGCTAAAGCTATCGAGGGTTTCTTCCTTGGATATGCTACTCCGAATTTTCGTGTTTGGAATCTGGCTACCAAAAAGATTGAGCTATGGAGTGAAGTGAGGGTTCAAAGGTACACAAGTCCTGTTAGGGCTCCGGGTGATCCGTGGATGTTCGATTATGATGGACTATTTGACTCCTTCAATCTGCCAACCTTTGACGAAGAGTCAGCAGCGGCTAGGATGTTGTTGGAAAGTGACAACGCTGTTATCTCGCCTTTGGTTAGACCTATTGTTGTTGACCCACAAGCTTCTTCGTCTGTCAACAATATGGTTCAAAATGAGGTTTATGAAGATGCTGCTGATTATAATGAATCTTCTGAAGATGATGAATATCATGATGCAGCTGAAGGATCTTCGGCTCCAGTTGCTCCTGTTCAAGGTGCCTCTGTTGATACACCTCATATGTAGAATGTAGACACTGCTGAAGGGAATGCATCCACCTCTACACACATTCCTGGTGTGGAGTTGGTTGTTGATCTTAATCTTAACAATTTGGGTATCAATGCACGTGTGTCAGAAAATCCTGAAATGAGGATTCATGGTACCCACCCCCAGCAGAATATTATAGGAGATGTCCATCGCGGTGTGCAGACGCGTAATCAGCTGAGAAACAACCGGAATGCTGGTTTGTATTCAGCTATAAGAGAATCTGGTCTTCAGAATGACTGGTCCTTCGCGTGTTACGTGTCACAAGAAGAACCAAAATCGTGGAAAGAAGCCATGAAAGATAACTCTTGGGTTGAAGCCATGCAGGAAGAATTGCAGCAATTTCAAAAGCTTGGTGTTTGGAAGCTTGTTGAAAGACCTGAGAACTACAAGAAAATTGGCACTCGATGGGTTTTCAAATGCAAGAAAGACGACCGTGGAGTGGTTATTCGGAACAAAGCACGTTTAGTCGTTCAAGGTTTTCGACATATAGAAGGAATCGACTACAACGAAGTCTATGCACCTGTTGCACATCTGGAAGCAATTCGGATCTTTCTGGCTTATGCCTCATTCAAAGGATTCAAGGTTTATCAGATGGACGTGAAAGTGCATTCTTACATGGTGTGGTTGAAGAAGAGGTATACGTCGAACAGCCTCCAGGTTTTGAAGATCCTATCCATCCCGATCGGGTTTGGTTGCTCAACAAAGCTCTCTATGGTCTACATCAAGCACCGCGCGCTTGGTATGCAACCTTATCTACCTATCTGCTGGAGAACGGTTTTCGAAGAGGTCTTATCGATTGTACTCTCTTCATCAAAGAACAAGATGGAGATCTTCTTCTGGTACAGGTATATGTTGATGATATTATTTTTGGTTCTACTAATGATGTCTTGTGTAGGAATTTCGAGCGCATTATGCAGGATAAATTCGAGATGAGTGCTATGGGGGAAATGACCTTCTTCTTGGGCCTACAAGTGCAACAAACTGAGTCTGGGATATTCATCCATCAGACTAAATATGTTGGTGACATCTTGAGCCGGTTCCAGATGTCTGATGCAACGCCTATTGGTACCCCACTGCCACAAAATCACGGAATTACTCCAGACTTGAAGGGTGAAGCTGTTAGCCCCTCATACTACCGCGCAATGATCGGATCTCTTATGTACCTCACAGCATCAAGGCCAGACATAATGTACCCAACGTGCCTGCTTGCCAGATATCAAGCAACCCGAAGGCCTCACATCTTGCAGCTGTAAAAAGGATTTTTCGTTATTTGAAGGGTTACCCTGACACCGGTCTATGGTACCCTAGGGATAATAACTTTGACTTGATCGCATTCAGTGATTCTGATCATGGCGGATGCAAAATCGACGGCAAATCCACAACGGCTGGATGTCAGTTTTTAGGAAATCGCCTAGTCACATGGCAGTGCAAGAAGCAGACGTGCGTCGCTACATCAACATGCGAAGCTGAATACATTGCTGCCTCAAGTTGTTGCTCCCAAGTTCTGTGGATCCAACAACAATTGCGGGACTACGGTTTTGAATTCCTAACTACTCCTATTTACGTTGATAATTCTGCTGCATTACAGATCACTAGAAATCCTGTGCAGCACTCAAAGACCAAACACATCGAAATCAAATATCACTTCATACGTGATTGCTTTGAGAAAAGGCTAATCGATGTTGTTAAGGTCCACACCGATGACCAACGTGCCGACCTTTTTACCAAAGCATTTGACAAATCAAGATTTGACTTTTTATTATTGGTAAACGACATTAAGGTCAAGCAAGAGTAAACCAACATCGGAAAATCATTTTTGTAAATACCTTTGTGTTTTAAATTTGTCTTAGTTTATTGATTTTAGGGGGAGTAAATCCAAAAATCGGAAAATCCAAAAACATCGAAAAATTTCAAAAACACAAAAACAATAGAAAAACAAAAATGAGTTTCCTGGCGAGCAAAAGAGAAAATGATAGTACATCAGTGGTCTATTCAAACCTCTTTAAACCTTAAATGAAAAACGACAAGCAGCTCTATATAAGATGTATCGGTAGGCTCACAATCATTTTAAAGTGTGCAGGGTGATATAAACTTAAATCGACTGAAGATCAGGTGGGAACCATTCATTGGCATATGGTCTTAGTACCGAAATTTCGTTTGATAGATTGCCGAGGTTCTGAGATATTCGGTCTTTATGCTGCTTATCATCTGGGTATCATGGTTGTATCTTTTACCGAAAAATAACGGGGACGCAAGTCTAGATCTTCCATGATACTATACATACGTGTACATATCTCATACTGCATTCGACCTCAATAAGTGATAAACAATCACATGTCCAAACAAATAAGTGATAAAATATCACATTTATCCGGGAGTCAAGTTCGTCTCTCTGCTGTACGAAAGTACTGACCTGTTCACGGACTTGCTCCTGTGCCCTCATGCATATGAAAATCAAGTTCCTCATCAATAAGTGATTATATCACACAGGGCTTGTTTTCAAATCAAAATAAGTGAGTATCTCACATCTTATACGGTCAAACAGATGATAATCAGTATACTCACCGGTAAGATGAACCCTCGTGCATACCTTGATACGGGAATGTGTCGTGATGTGGATGAACACCGGTCGGTAAGTATAAATCATACCTTAACGTATCCCCTCGCCATGATTACATCTGATAAGTTGAGCTTAAGTGGACAACAATACCGATAATTGTTATAGGATGCTTATCTTAATGTTAACTAACTGAACAACAAGAGTGTTTTGACATGACCGTACACTGATATGATTCTCTTACCCTCGAAACTCGCAAAAAGAATGTCTGTATATATTTACTTACTGCTTAACTTTTATTGTTTTATTTTAAACAGTTTCGTCGTTTGGTGCATATCAGCACGACATTAGCGGTGATGTCGTTTGATAACACTCAAAGGATATTAAAATTGTTGTCTTTTAATTTATTCAAAAATACCAAAAAGATTTTAGGTGTGTTTTAATATAAACTTTATAAAAGCCAAAAAGATTTTATTTCTATCTTATTTTCGATCGTACGATGTTGGAGCTCGAGTCTTCATTACCTGAAACCTGAACGAAAACCGAATTGACTAAATCTTCATAAACGGTCGAAATTTGCAAGTTTTGAAAGTTAAATCTAAAATTGAGAAATTTATTAAACTTTCAAACTGTCGGACGGTGTTTGTCTGTGACATGGTCATTCGTGTGTCATTTGTTTATACTAACTATATTCCAAGCAGTTGTTCTCATTACGCGTTTAGATTTCTTGCATGTGCAGATTCTAAAGGCAAGGAGAACATAGTCGATGACAAGCTTCGGAATGAAGACACGACGTGAAGGCACTCAAAAGATGAAGATGATCGAGTTGCCGCGGACCATCATCAACACCACAAGGATCTTAAGCTTTGAAGATCAAGTCATTCACGAGCATAACTCAAGGGGGAGCTTATGTTAAGGGGGAGTTTGTCAACACACTTCCTACATGATACGGGTAGTTTGTTGATACACTTTCTGCTTTCAAGACGTGAAGACTTTGAAGATCCTCCGACATTGAAGACTTGAAAGGACATCAGAGTCTTGAAGACACGAAGATCAAAGATGATCAAGATCGAGACAAAGCTACAGCCAAGGGGGAGTTTGTTGGTGCACTTGTGTCTGTACTTTGTCTGTATTCGGTCATGATGTAAAACGATGTTCTTGTTAGTCCTGTAAGTTTGACCAAGTCAACCATCCTCCTGGTTTGACTTGGACAAACAGTTAGATTATGGTTGTATCATGTTTTGTGTCGAAGGATAAGGCATCGAAGGATTGTGTATATCCTTCGATGAGCTCGAAAGATACCATTCGATGGATAAAGATGGACTTCGAAGGATATGCCATCCTTCGAAGTATATGAGGATCCTTCGATGGCTTTGTGATCGACAGATGATCTATCGATCGGTCAGTTTGATCCTTCGACCATACAACCTGTGTTTGGGTATATAAACCCATGCAAATGTGTTCATTTGGACCAAGACACTTAGACACTCAAGACAGAAAGATAGACTCGAGAGATAGAGAGTATTCTGTCAAGAACACACACACACTGTTAGAGAGTTTACAAAACAGATTTGTAAACATTGAGCTTGTAACCGAACCTTCATACGTATTAATACAAGTGGTGTTAATCGGTGAATCTTGTGTGTTTTGTGTTTGTGCTTGTTTCATCTCGGTTTGCACTCTAGCTTGGATTCCGCACTCGCTAGTGTGTTTAACATAACAAGGATTAGGTTTAACCTCAACCTCCGAGGGACCTTCACCACTGATGTCCACCACAGTGTCCATCTCATCCAGCCACGTCATACATTCGACGACACCTTTCTCCCCCGTGAAGTCTCGGGGTTTACAAGACACAAAGTACTTGTATGTGCAGCCCCTGGCACGGGAAGCATCAGTATACTCCCTTTCACGATGAACACTGTTTTCGTTTGATGAGTGATTGTCGTCGTCCTTTTTGGGTTTGGAGAGTGGTTTGGATAATGGTTTGCTGTGGGATTTTGAGTGTGTCTTCGGTTTTGATGGTGGTTTGGAAACGGTTCTGCTTCGAGATTCGGTATATTGTCGATCTAGAGCTGCTTGAACAGCGTTGTCGACAAGAGCCTTAAGTTGAGCGCCCGTTAAATGTACTTGGGCATTATCATAATCATCTTTGCTCGTATGGCTATTTTCTCCATTGGGGTTCGCCATAGTAGCTTGTATCTGCTGCAGAAGATAATGAAAATTCTATTCAGGAGTTTATTATTGAATTGTCTTTCATGGCAATTCATTAACCATGGTAACGAAGACCATATCTGGTTAATTTGTTACCCACTTTTCATTTTAGGATTTGAACATACTTATCCTAATTACAATATAACATTGTTAGTGGCATAAAAGTCTAGTCACGTGGACATTATTATAATATTAGCCGAGATTTCAGGGAATCAAGGTATGAAGGTTTGAACCGTAGTTCTTTTACCTCCTTCTGACAGGGAGTCATAGACCACCACTGTCTTTTGTCTTATTAGGACAACAATTATGGCCCGTAGGCACTACATCACTAATGGATGTTTGATAAGGTTGGCCCGTAGGCACTACATTGCTAATGGATGTTTAATAAGTGATCATCTTCATTGATGATTTAACCCATGATTTATTATATCATTGATTTGGGCTTTGGAATCCTTTAAAGGAATCTTGTATAAGAATGACGTGTGTGATTTTAACGAATCACACCTGCCATGATTGTTAACATGCTTACAGAGGTTAACAGGGAATCTGAATCTTTTAATTAGGTCTTACCATCTTGGCCGGATCTTAAAAGACACCTGGCTAGGTTTCACTCTTAAGATTCTTTATTTAGGCAGATTTAATTAAAAGGAATGATTTTGATTTATTTCATATATAGTAATAATAAAATGAAATTCATAACATAACATTCCAAAACTTCAATACGATTACACGCTGCCCTAAACGGGACTTTTGAACAAGTACATACCTACATAGAGGTTAAAATAAGAGACAAGTCCACGCAGGGACTAATACAAGATAGATGTCCGCGCAGGGACTAAAAGATAAGTCCACGTAGGGACTGAAATGCGATAAATGTCCACGCAGGGACTAAATTGTAAGTACAACAACCCATAAGGAGACTAAGGGTCTCTTTTCTTCTTCTTGCCCTTCAGTAGGTTTGCCAAGCTCTTGAGGAATCCTCGGTGGCTCTTACGTTCTTCCTCGAAGTCTCTTTCCACACGACTCAAACGATGGAGTATTTCTTCTTGTTCAGGTGGGGAAAAACGTGGTTGTGGCGCCGGTTGTGGAACTGGAGGTCTAGGAGGTGCTGGATACCCATGAGCTGAGTAGTCTGGTATTCCCATGTTTCCATATGCTCCGTCTGGATATCGGGCATTATATCTAGCCCCTACCATATATGGGTCTTGCTCATAGTTGTAATTGTAATGTGCATGCGACGATGGTTCGAACGGGTTGTATGCCGTTGGGCCCATGTACGCAGGTATTGGGTGGTCATACCCAAACGGTGGCGAAGATGGTGCAACTGGTGCGGAGTTCGCCTCCTGTACTGGACTTGCAGGTCCTTCTTCTGGTAGTGGCGGGTAGTGGCTACTACTAGAGTGTTGAGGGGTGCTGAAGTGGAAATCCCCTCCTCCTCGTGTGGACATACGGGCATTTGTCCTCCTACGCCTTGGCGGATCAGGCATTACTGGCTGTACCGGTGGCGGAGGTGGTGGCGTAACTGCCACGAAACGTGGATCCTCGGAGGGATCTTGCGGATGTTGCGGCTGTTGTGATGTCTGATGAGATGGTGTATAGTACCACTCATGTCGGTCGAACAATGCTTGGAAGCTATCTGGGCCTTGATAAGGTGTCCCATGAAAAGAAGATCCATCTGAGATCTCGATAGGATGCGTGGGCGTACCACGAGCAGGTTCTATTGGATCCGTGTCCTCATCCATGTGGTCTTCGGAGAAGTGATCCTGTGGTCCTAACGGAACAAAGCGTGCGGGCTCCTGAATGTAGTCAGCTGGGTTAAACTGACCTCTGAAGTATGGAGTAGGATCGTCAAAATTACGGTGCGATACCGAACGTTGCAGAGGTATGTAGGAGGGTTGAGGGTTGTTGGGATCATTCTCGGAATCTGGCCCGAACGAGTGACGGTACGATGGCGTCGAGCTGTGCGTGGTGGAATGCCTCGCAGGTTCGAAAAGGTTTCTCCGTCTTTGCGGTTCTTCACTCCTTGTGGTCGAAGGAGCTCGCGTATTTGAAGGTCCAGCTTCGTGATCGTTGTGAGTAACGATCTCTCCTCTGCCTCTTCTTCCTCTTCCTCTTCCTCGGAAAATTACAGGTGCCATATTTCCTGCTTTCAAAACTATTAAAAAATCATAATAACAATAAAAGACAACTGGAATAAAGAATTCGAATTTGTCCTATGTTCTTGTCTAGACTCAAGTATGTGCAATTCTGTCACTGAGATTAAACACATTAGGATAGTGTTTAATTCACTCAATGTTGGCTCTGATACCAACCTGTCACACCCCGATTTCCACGTGTATCACCGGTGGGCCCGGTGGGGGATTACCGTGACGTAGTTGGCAACAATATAGTCAAACCACACAATTATATGAATGCACAGCGGAAGCATAAAGATAAATATAATTCAACCATTGATTGTAATATCGAATGTATCACAATAGTCGGATGGTATCCACAGGGGATCAAAATAATAATAAAAATATTGTTCAACAGACAAGGCATCAAAGCTTGCGAGACTTCTTAAGATGCTAAGGAGCTATAACCAGCCGATTACGTGTAGTACCTGCACTCAATCTTTTTGGGAAAATACGTCAGTTTACACTGGTAAATACATTCAACCGACACTTTTGAAAATGTTTATTTAAAATTGATTTGAATGCACAAGGCACAAACTCTTTTATAACTTGGAAGAATTATTTAATATTATAATCTTGTGAACGAATTACATGTTCCTTCTTTGCGTTCAGTAGCCCGGATCTAGTCCGGGTTAAAGATCAATAGACACACCACATTGCGTAAAACCGAGGTGGGTAAACCATCGGTTACGTCTTTTAATAATATAGACATAATGCCGGGTGTACGCCTACACCCGGATGTCAAGGTCGTGGCCACTTCGTAAAATGATGCCTAGGATATCCGGGACATGGTCATTAACCCCCCAAAGGCTTTTAAGTAACAAGACTGTTTAAACGAGCTGATCAAATTATTCAATTAACCACCAAACGATGGAAGATTTGATGCTCGATCAAGCGGTATTTTATATATACCGTAACCCAAGCCCGTAATACGGAAAATAAGTTAAAAGTATTTACCTTTGCAAGTATTGTCCTTAATTGATTAAATCACAGATATCTTTTACTGGGGCTCCTATTCTGGAACGAAGGTTTTAAATAACCTATTAGAATCCTAACGGGTCTTTATATTAGCCGTAGCCTAGACCGGTCAGTTTCAAGGGATAGATACGGTTTAATCGCGTGAAAGGCGAAAACCGAGAATGGAGTGTGTTTCTGACCCAACAAGTTCGAAGACTTGTTTTATGTGGGTTTAATATTCACACTCTGGATTTTGGGGTCAAAATAATATGGGTTGACCCGTGTCGGCTAATTTATGTAAACTAGTTACATAAGCCGAGCCGTGCGCGCAATAGGCGCAACGGGTAACCGTAAGAGTCCTACACTTGTTTCCTAAGTGAATATGCCTTAAAGAGGTTGTGGTATCAGTAGGATACCTTCCGTGATGCCCGTAACGAGTTTAAGTTTATTATACGCCCCGAAGGGGTTTTCCGGTCATTTTAAAGACTTTTAAAGGAGGTTTTAGAGTTCTACAGGAAATCTGAGTTTCCCGATCAGTTTACAAAGTCTAAAATACTTTATTTATTATTTAAAATTAGTAGCAACTGGAATCGGGTCAAAAGACTTTATAGAACTCAAGTTTTGGCCGAAAAGGGCATATTCGGTATTTACCGAACCGTAGCCATAACCGTAGGTTATGAGCAGGTTAAAAATGATTAAAAATCTTTAAAAATCCCGAAATATTAATTTACAACAGTGTGTAAAAGGTTTGGTGACGAAATCTTGGTTTAGGTAGGCGTTATGCTAATCGCGCCGTTTATTACAAAAGTTTCTTTTAATTGCGCTATTTAGCATAACTCCTATTCTAGACCTCGGATTGGCGTGAAACTTTAGGGACATGCTTAGAATTTAATAAGCAAGGTTATGGTCCCTTCACGTGTCTGAAATACTCGTTTTATTTTGAAAAGGGCGTTACGGTCAACTTTTAAGCAATTAACGGAAATGCGTAAAAGACTCGGACAAACAACGAACCGGTCACAGAGGGTGATACCATCACGTGACCTGGTCCTAAGAGAGTCCTAAGGCATATCTACATTGCACTAAAACGGGTCAGAACTGAAGTCAAAGCAAAAGTCAAACTTTTGCGACATTCGGCTCCGAACCGGGTCAATATAGCAAATGGCCGAATCAAATGAGCTTAGACAAGTTTATATACTTAATATCATGTTTTATAAGTGTTCAAACAGGTTTCATATCATCTATATTACAGATTATGCAAGAATCGCAAAAATGGCTTTCTGTTGACTTTTTAAGTATACGTTTGACTCGACATTTGAACTAGTTAGAGTGGTGATCAGGGGGAACCCTTTTAGTGGTTTATTACCCACATAAATACCAACATATAGCTACTTTTGATTCGACAATTCACTGGACCATTCGTGATTTATCGCAAAGTCAATCGTTAGTTACGACAGATTGACTTTTAAGCTAAACTAAGCAAAAACAAGACCATAGAAGGTTTGGCATACTTACAGAGACTTAGAGCACGACTTAGAATTATAGAAGAACACTTGGGAGCTTCAGGAATGAGCAGAAGATCTGTTTTGAGGTGTGATGAACTTATGCACAATGTAGGCCTATTTATAGTGAAAGAAAGGCCCTTAGATCATTACAACTCAGGCTACAGGTGAGTATGGATGTTCAGCAGGTGTCCTAAGGTGCTAGGGGTCAGGTAGAGGGCACCCATGCCTCATTGATTGCTCACAAGTTCGTCTACAAGCCAAATCATTGAATCTACCCATACTTTCTGCATCTGTATGGTTCACGCGGCCCGCATGGGAGATCAGGCAGACTTGGACGCGGGTCGCCTGAGTTCTCTAAATCAGACGCGTATAAACAGAAGGCTCGCGGCCCGCATTAACTTACCCAAGACCTTAACGCGGCCCACGTTAGGTCTAATTTTTCTGGATTTTGAATCTTTTATAATCATGACTAAATCTTTGTAATTAATAACGAAATCTTCGGTAATTAATAACCTGACCTTTCGGGTTTGAAGGGGTAACTTTGCGATTTGGCCCTCGATTATTTACAACTAAGGGCCTCGTGTTATTTACTCGCATTGTTAAGTCCCCGGTTATTTTGTTAGTTATCCGGAAAGTCTTAACTTTCATTGTTGACGCTTTTAATCCTTTTCGTACGAATTTGATCATAACTTTCTCGTTTTAAAACGGAACTTCGCGGAATTTATATAGTACATTCTAGCGAGCGTATTTTACTGTTACAAAGCCTCGGGTACGTCAAAGGGTCACTCAGAGGTATAATTAAACATGTTGACACAGTTAACCCCTGCAGCTTGTAATCTCTCACTTTCTTCCGCGTTTCGCTTCCGTACGATCCATGATTTATTCATTTGAAGGTACGAGCAATGTTTAGGGTTACTATACAGTATACTTACCCTTGTTTGACATTTATAACCCTCGAATTTTACATACTTTCAAGGTTTGTCAACCTTAGTCCTTTATTTAATATTAAATGCCACGTGTAACTCAAGACACGTGTCAATACATTATTGGACACAAAATTTCGAGGTGTTACACAAACAAAATAGAGAGAACAGTAGCAGCACACCAGAGAGTTTTCTTGTTCAAACATTGTAAACAAACTCTCTGATAAATACATTTGAAGCTGTAAACGTTATATCTTGTTATTGTGCTTACTCTCTCGCTCGGTTTGTGTCGCAACGAGGATTCCGCACTCGTTACGACATTCGAAACAAGAAATAATCTAAGTCCGACGATCCGTATCGGGACCTACAAAAAAACCACATATGGGAAACCTCGTTTCTTCTATATTGAGTATTGAATGAAGTTTCACTGAATGGATTCTTCTCTGAGGTGGGTATCTCTATAAACTTTTGCCGAATGAGATGGACGAATATTCAAGATGATATGTCATCATGTCACTTTGTTCTTGATTGATATATTGATGGCATGAAGTGATCAATACATTCGAGCAGGCGTTGATCTTCAAGATGTCACCAAACAAGTATATATCAAACTAAAATACAGGATGCCACGAAAAATAAGCTTATTCTAAAGACGGGCATTATGTAGGAAAATTAGCATCTAGGTAAGGTATTTAAAAAGGTTCAAAACGCCAAAAAGGTTAAAGAAGAAGAGGCTGATGACAGTGAATAATTGAATGAGAAATTAGATTAGAATTTTTAATTTCTTTTTTCATTTTCGATTGTTTGTTATCTAATTCTATGTTGTTTATTATCTAATTCTCTACTAATAAAAAAAAATTGAGTATAAAACGCCAAAAACTACAGACACCAGAACGCCTGATAGTATGAAAACTGTGAGAACGGATGCTAGCAAAGCACGTTGTTGCTATATAAAACACAAAAATGCCAAACAATGTATTACTGGAAAACAAGACTAATTGACAGATGAAACTGAACGAAACAGTAATTGCAAAAGAGTAAATTGAAGAAACGGTAACATTATTGCTAAACATTTATTATATTAAAAGCCATTACATGGGAAATTGAATTTATTTATCTTTTCAAAACGCCATAATTGCCTGTCAGATTATAGGTCTGCATCCTACATGGCACAACAATTGATAAAAAAAATAAACATAAAAAAAATATTACTGATGTTTTTTTACCGCCAAAAACAAATATCTACCTGGCCCTAAAAAAAGAAAAAAAAAACTCATTATATAAGTACATCAGCTAAACAAAAGCTTCACACTCCACACATTCACTAAAAATGCCACATCTTGTCTAAAACTCCATTTAATTTAAAAAAATTGTACATGTTATTGCATGGAGGTTTGAGAGGCCAGAGGATGTTTCGTCATTAAGTTCTCTGACAGTAGAAGGGTGAAAGTTAAAACAATCAAAGCCATACTTAGTTAAAACGTCAAAATATTTACTATGCTCCTGATCTAAAAAAACAATAAAAACGTCGCGTAGTTGTTAAACGCCAAAAAATGGAGAGGTGATGTGAGACGCGTTTAAAAAAAGAATATAAAACGACAAAAAAGCTCCTCTGCCCTTCACTATGTCGGTTGACACGTGTTACGCCAGGATCCGTTCTCACACTTTTGGGCGTTTTCTCCTGATCTCGTACCTATATATATATATATATATATATATATATATATATATATATATATATATATATATATATATATATATATATATATATATATATGGGAGGGATAGAAAACTCACTTGACTTAAAAAAAAACTCAAGAAAACTTTATGTAACAAACTTTTTTTTTTCTAAAAAAAATAGGGAATCTAAGTTACGTGTTATTGAACGTTTTGTAACAAAAACAAAAAGCGCCGAGGGGATTCCTTTATAAAAAAATTTAAAAATTCAGTTTTTTAGCATATATATGTATATAGAGAGAAAGTGTAAAACATAATTAGGTTTAACGTACGCTTGTAAATTGTAACATGCGCATTCTGGGTATACAACATGCGGTTTTCTGGATGGGAGGTAAATTCGCATGTACATGAAAAAAACAAAATCCCGCATGTTAAAAAAAGTTAGACGCCTGTTGGAAATTTGTCCGTGTTTATGAAGAAGTGTCAGTATTTGAGAAGAAGTGTCAGAGTTTGTGAAGAAGTGTCCGAGTTTTTGAAGAAGTGTCAGAGTTTGTGAAACTGCATGTTGAAAGTGTCCGAGTTTGTGAAATCCGCATATTGTAATCGTTCGGGTTTGTGAAGCTGCATGATGAATCGTCCAGGTTTGGGAGTCTTCCGAGTTTATGACCTCAATTCTGCATGTTATGTTTCACAGGGTACACATCGTACGTTAAGACTAATTGTACGTTAATCAACCCCTATATATATACTTAATTTAAAAAATATAAATAAACACTCGGCACTTTTTGGTTTTTTCTGTTACAAAATGTTCGATAACATGTAACTTACATTCCCTAATTTTTTTAAAAAAAAAAGTTTGTTACATAAGGTTTTCTTGAGTTTTCTTAACTCAAGTGACTTTTCTCTTTATAATTCCCCTATATTATATATATATATATATAGGAGAAGGTTCATTTGAGAAGAAAATTAAATTAAGAAGAAAAGAACAAATGGTACAAATGTAAAACATTAAATAGTTTTTCTCTCAACTCATTTATTATTATCTTTGACTAATTAATTAGTCATAAACACTATCATCCTCCACACTTAAACTTTTGCTTACACACATCAAAATTTATCCGACACGTTTTGCAATTTATCCTACACATATTGAAATTTATCCTACACAGCTCGTAATTCCTCCTACACACCTTGTAATTTATGCTACACTTTAAATTATATATTTTTTTATTTTTTTGAAAAATATGTGTTTTTTTGAAAATAAGTTACAAATTTAGAGTAGTTAGCTATTAAAAAGGAAGACTACCAATTAATGATTCATTTAAGTTTACCAATATACCCTTACACTAATATTAAATGCAAAAATTTAATGAAGTAAAATGAAGCATCCTTATTTATTGAAACTTCTTCTTTTTTCTTCTTAAAAAAATTCTTCTCATTTGAACTCTCCACTATATATATATATATATATACTTCATTTAATATTTGCATTTAATTTTAATATAAGGGTATATTGGTAAACTTACATAAATTATTAATTTGTATTCTTCCCCTTTAATAACTAACTAAATTAAATTTGTAACTCTTTTTCAAAATATATACTTTTTCCAAATTAAAAAAAAAACAACTTAATTTAAAGTGTAGAATAAAATACTCGTTATGTAGGATAAATTACGAGTTGTGTAGGATATATTTCGAGGTGTGTAGGATAAATTTCGACTGTGTAGGATAAAATTCTGTAATGTGTAGGGTATATGTAGGAAAGTTTTGATATGTGTAGGTTTTGTAGATTATATGTAGGATAATTAATGATTAGTTGACTAAATAATTAAAGAGAAAAAATTAATGATATGAGTTATAAATGAAATACTATTTTACTAATATGCCCTTTCTTGTTTTTCTTCTCACATTAAATTTCTTCTCACATTAAATTTCTTCTCAAATGAACTTTCCCCTATATATATATATAGGGTAATGCTCTATAAAAACCCCTTAAAATGAGAAACTTTGCAAACTCAACATGTGGCCAAGGACCTTCCACGTATGCATAGTATTCTGATTATGGTTTTTGCCTTTAAGGGTATATTTGTAATTGTACATCTATCCACCCAACCCCCAAGATATCTTCCCCAATTGATTTGACATTATCATTAATACACATCACCTCATTGTCAAACCCATATTTCTTTTCGATTATTTCTTTTTTAAAAGCAAAAATTACAAGATATCTTCTCCATTAATTTCCCTCATATCTCCATTTACCCCTCTTCTCCTGCATATCATCCTACTTCCATTAATGTCCATGGAGACAAATCCACCAAGTTATTATGTGAAGGTTGGATTTTTTTTAATTGAAGAAGTGTCAAATTGCAGGTTGTGTTGATGACGATTTGGGAACTCGATTTGCAGGAAGCGATGGATGAAGATGATGTGCGTACCCGGCTTCTTATGTGAAGGTTGGATTTCTTTTAATCAAGTTATTACCCTTATTTTTCTATATTTGATTTTGATATCAAGCAAGCAATTTGCTTTGAAGTTTAACTGTAGGGTTTGATTTCTTTGTGTATTGTATCCATACTCTCATCAAGTTTTTTGTTTGATGTTTTCTTTATTTATTATGTGGATTAGTTCAATATGATTATTTTATATCATCTTAGAAAACCTAAGTTGAAATACATACATAGATGAAGATGAATTTGTTTGATGTTTGGTTTATTAACGTCAATTTGTTTTATTTTTGCTTCTACATACACCAGTAGACCTTTGCCTATAATCTTGGCATGTTTTGGACCAACAACATTGGTTATTTCATTTTGCTTCCAATATAATGTATAAGAAAGAAAGTAAGAAACAAGGTAATAAAATACAATTTTTAGACCAAATTAGAAATTTTGAACATATTTGAGAAGAAGAAGATAGATTGCAATGTGGATCTGATTACAATTTTGAACATCGTCATACCCTAATACATGTTACACTTTATCCTATTAGACATAGCCATACATTTTAAATTATTATAGTTATGACATGTTTAACACATGCCTGTTTTTTTTTTAATTTTTAGACGTCTAATAATCGGCACATCTGTTTTTAGAAACGAAAGCCAAGTTTGTCTTACAACACAACCAACGTAACACGTGTTATAGTCTGAACTCCTGTTTCACAGCTAAGCCAAGTTTGTCTTACAGCACAACCAACGTAACACGTGTTATAGTCTGAACTCCTGTTTCACAGCTAAACCATAGTAACATGTTATAGAGACATGTATTAGGGTATGACGATGTATTTGAGACATGTATTAGGGTATGACGAATTAATTGCAGGTTTTTAGTTCTGTGTACTTTGTTAGTTGTTGTTTCAGTTGTGTAAGATTAATTTGCAGGTTTTTATTTTTGTGTTAAAAAGTTGTGCTTGGTTTGGTTGCTTGTTTGGGCTTTTGATCTGAATAGTAACTGTTTTTGTGATGTTATTTGAGGAAAAAGATTTTCTGGCTATGAATGTGTTAATATTTATGTCTGGTTAACGACTTAACGGTTATCTTATCTTTTCGTTATTAGGACGGTCATGGATTCAAGGGAAATAAGATCAAATTCTCGGGTCAGTTGGTTTCGTCAAACGTGGATCAGATGCTCAAGGATCATGACCATGTTTATGTTACAGCACAACACAACTAACACGTGTTATAGGTTGAACTTCTCGGACATGCATGTGTTACATGTGACATGAAACCCATGTACGACGTAACACGTGTAATGTGCGACATGAAAACACATTTTTATAACTTCCCTGGCATACGCACACCCACATGTTTACAAACCGTTTCAAGACCGACCCAAACAATAAAGCAAGGGTAGCCGCTGAAAAGCTAAGGCAGCAAAGGTAGCCGTTGAAAAGCTAAGGCAGACTGTCAAAGGAAGCTCCACCATTTTTCTTAGTGCTATGTATTTTCGTTTACTAGTAATATGTAATGTGAGACTCTTATTTTGTTTTTTCTAGTACATGATGTTAAAACGGTATGGACTTAACACATTCAGGAAGTCTTAACACACGTTATAAAAGAGGCTTAACACACGTTATATCAGGTATACTATGTTGTTATTAAGTTACTATTGGAGTTTATGCATCCATTCTGGAAGTCTTAACACACGTTATAATAGAGGCTTAACACATGTTATACATGTCAGGCGCGTAACACATGTTACAGTATGTATATACAAATCATGGTGTTTTGGAAACCACTAGCTTATACATGACACCATGTTGGGTTAAATCAAGATTATAACAGAGGCTTAACACATGTTATCACAGGTATACGGTGTTACAATATTAACTTGTATGTTCCATATTAACTTGTACACGTGTTACGATCAGTATATGCACATCATGGTGTTTTGCAAACCACTTTTGATATACATGAATACAAGTCGGGTTATAATGGATGCTTACATGTTATCATATGTATACACGTGGGGTTACAACAAGATTACGATATTAACTAAGCTCACCATTAAACTCATCGCCCCCGTCGACTGTTTTCACCCTTGTCACATGTTAATCAATTACATGTTCCGAACAGAGAAATTGTAACACATTATCAGTATATACACATCATAGTGTTTTGTAAACCACTAGCTTATACATGAATACATGTCAGGTTACAAAAAGATTATAACAGAGGCTTAACACATGTTATACATTTCCAAAATGTGCAAAACAAAGACATGTTATAAACGAACGAAGAGTTCTTTCCCATATAATATATCATTCTAACAGGGGCTTAACACATGTTATACATGAACACATGTCAGGTTACATCATGGTGTTCTGTTACAGCATGAACCACTAACACATGTTATAAACGAACGAAAACTTCTTTCCCAAAAGATTTGACTTATTCAATGTCCCCGCATTAACGTCGCCTACATCCATCCAGCTTGTCAATTGAATATCTTTATGGATCTGTTTCTGTAAATCAACACACGTTATATATCATTCTAACATGTGCTTAACACATGTTATTGGTCTGTTTCTGTAAATCAAACAACCCAACAAAAAAAAAAAAACACTTACTGTTCAGATCAAAAGCCCAAACCAGCAACCAAACCAACAAAAAAAAAAATTATTGTTAAGATCAAAATCCCCAAACAAGCAACCAAACCAACAAAAAATCCCGTTCAAAATCTCATCCTAAAGTTTTCGATTTATTTAAAATACATGAACATTAACCATTACTAGATCTTGATTGAAGACAGCGGAGAGGAAAGAGAGAGAGAGAACATTAACCATTACTATATCTTGACTCCGACGACGTTCCGAACTCCGGCGCCACCAACCACCCACCCTCCACCACCTTCTACAACCACCCACTGTCGCCGCTATCAACTACCAACAACCCAGATCTGCAACCACCTTCCACCAACCACCAGATCTGCAACCAGCCACCACCTTCCACCAACCACCAGATCTGCAACCACTATCGTGCCTCACTCATCGTGCATCTACCGCCTCCCCTGTCCCAACCATAACGGTCAACAACACCACCGCCACAGCGCTGCTGCTGCCGTGGGTGGTTGGAAACCCACCAGTTTTCTCTCTCTCTTTCGATTTCTCTGGACCTCTCTTTCTCTTTCGATTTATCTGGTACTCTCTCTCACGGCTCTCACTCTCTCTCTACGCTTGCAGGTTGTAAGTGCTATGTAGAGAGAAGGGAAAGTCATGGGGGCTAGGGTTTTGATTCGGGGAGGAGATAATGAGATCTGTAATTTTAGAGAGAGGGAATTGAGAGAGCTGAGATGAGATTGCGATTTTGAATTGGATATGAAGAGAGAGAAAGAGAGGTGCATTAAAGATAGATGATAGGAATGGACAGTGGAGAGAGAAGGAATATACTACCGAAAATGCCCTTCCAGTTGACTAATGTGTATTATTACATTTCTTTTAAATCTAATTCTTCCCCAAATTAAGAGAGCCTTTGATCAAGTGTGATGAAACATAATCAATGGTTGATATTGGGTTTTCATAGTTTTTTAATTTTAAAAAAGATGGGGTTTTCCACTTAGCCCTCCCCTATATATATATATAGGGAGAAGATCATGCGAGAACCACCTCTTATTGTGAGAACCGCGAGAACCAATGTGAACACACCAAAAATGCCTAAAAATAGCTAAAAATCACACAAATTTTTTTTTTTGAATTTTTTAATATTTTTTATAAAAAAATCGCTACTTTTCGAAGCCAAAACAAAAATTTTTTTTTTTAAAAAAAAAAAAATTTTTTTTTTGGCTTCTAAAAGTAGCGATTTTAACATAAAAAATATTAAAAAATTCAAAAAAAAAATTTTTACATTTTTTTTTATTTTTTTAGGTTTTTTGGGGGTTTAGTTTTTAGCATTTTAGCTTGGGGGGGGGGGTTAGGTTTTTGGGGGGGTGGGGGAGGGGGGTTTAGGTTTTTTTTTTTTGGGGGGGGGGGGTGGGGTTAGGTTTTTTTTAGGTTTTTTTAGCATTTAGCTTGGGGGAGGGGGGTTTAGGTTTTTTTTGGGGGAGGGGGGGCGGTTAGGTTTTTTTTTTGGGGGGGGGGGGTGGGGGTTAGGTTTTTTTAGGTTTTTTTTAGGTTTTTTTTTAGGTTTTTTTAGCTATTTTAGGTTGTGTTCACATTGGTTCTCAAGGTTCTCACAATAAGGGTGGTTCTCGCATGAGCCCCTCCCTATATATATATATATATATATATATATATATATATATATATATATATATATATATATATATATATATAACTCGTGGAATTCCCGCACTTCGCTGTAGGCTTTCAGTCGGTATCAGGTTGGTTCGTTACGGTACCGGTGTTTTTTGGCTGGTATCCGTTCAACTCATTGCAACATCGTTACGGTACCAATGTTGTTTGGTAGATTAAGAATATCATTAAAAACGTATATGGTACAGGTACCGGTACCGATGTTATTCAGTTGGTATTGGTTTAGTTTTGAAGGCAAAGAACAAACGATAACTATATTTGACTCATTCGAATAAACTTTCATCAAATCGTGTATAAAAATAAGCACGTTGTAACGAATATTCAAAATTCAAAAAAAAAAGTTATACTATTTTGCTAAAATAACAAAAAAGGAAAACACGTCACTTAGAAAAAAACAAAACCTGATGACATGTACGTTTGTGTTTGTGCTCTGATCACTTATAAATTATTATTCACAACTCGACTTTGGGTAAAATTTATGTCTAAACATAGATAAAGATGAACACATCTTTTAATAGTTATAAACGGAAAATAAAATACGTTTAAAAGTAATTATAATATAAAAATATTCTAAAAAGATGTAAAAAAATCGTAAAATAAATCCACACTTAGCCGGTTTACATATAAAACTTAACTTTAGGTAATGTCATTTTATATAGTCGGTTTACGTACAGAGAGTAATAATTTAGTTTTTAAAGGATCATTTGTGTAATTTATTTAAAATAGTAAAAATATACAGAAAATAAAAACATTTCTAGCACCTTCTATGGACACTTTGTAAAACTTTAAGCAACCAGTGCATTTCAAATTGTAACTTGGGTTTATTATTTTGTAGTACATGTCCTTTACAATTGTTAGGGTATATAAAATATTATATAATTTCTTAACAATATCTATATATTAAAAAAATACATAACACATTCAGTTAGCCACATTCGGTAGTTCAGTGCGTAGTTAGTTCACATTCGGTGCGTCACATTCGACAATTGTGGTTGCGCATCACCTTTCGGTGCGACACCATCATCAGTAGTTCAGTGCGTCATATTCGATAATTCGCTAACCATTATATAACAACATACATATATGTATAATACCACATAATCTTGGAGGTCACAAAAACATACAATTACGAATTTAGATTTCCGACTATGAGGTGGTGGAAACCCAAACTCGTACGCATAAGTTGTTCAGATACGTACGTTAAAACGTACGATCAAATTTGTCAACAGCTTAACACCCTCGTGAATAATCCCTGTAACCTCAAAGAGAAGTTTACTCAAGATCAATACATAGATCAATACATGATTGTTTTTTCTTTGGTGGTTTCACACACACATATATATATATATATGTATATATATATATATAGGTTGAGGTTTATAGAGTGAACTCTAGTGTATTTGTAAACTGAGTGAACATTATCATGGCTATTCATTTACATCATCAAATCGTGAAATACGCTAGTGTATTTTCATCATCAAATCCTAGCCATTAATTTACACTTGTTTATTGATAATCAAATGCTAGGATTAGTTCACTAGTGTTCACAAAAAAACGGGTTGTTCACAAAAGAACCTAACCTTATATATGTATAGGATCAAGATCAAGGGAAAACCCTTTCGAGTTGTGAGAACTTAGAGAACTCGACCTTCCCGTGCGAGTTTTGCCCCCATTTTTTTCTTACCCCTATATTAAAATGTTAGAAAAGGTTGTCGTAAAAAAATTAAAAAAAAAATCAAAGTGGTGTTTTTCTGCCCCTTACAGCAGCTGTAAAAACTGATGAGATAAGCATGACATCACTTTTTACAGCATTTACGGCTGCCGTAAATGAAAAAAAAAACTAGTTTTTTTTTTTTTAATTTTTTATCTTTTTGGAGAAGTTGATTTTTTAGGATTTTTGGTAATTTTTTTTTTGAAAAAACCTTTCGTAAGGTCGAGTTCTCTAAGTTCTCACAACTCGTATAAGTTTTCATTTTACCGTAACTATATATACATATATATATATATATACACATATATATAGTAAGAACACTTCTCTTTCTTCTTCAACCCTATCTCTGTCTTTCTACCTTCTCTATCACTAGCCTCCACCCAACCACGGCCAACAACCACCCACTAAACACACGCATGTACACACACCTTCCCTCTCTCTTTCTCTCTCTCATTTTTTCAAAGATAAAAGGAGCTCTAATCACTCGTGAACCACGAAGATGATGGTGGGGCTAGGTTTCAAGCTCAGATCCGATTTCGTGTGGTCAATTTGGTTAGTTTTAGTGAGCTCTGATTTGGGGGCTAAGGTTTCCTCAATCTTGATTAAGACGATAAGGGTTTCGTGCGATGAAGAGGGGTGGTGGTTGGTGTTGGTTTAGAGAGAGAGAGAGAGAGAAACAATGGTTGCATTTAGAAAAAGGGATTGTTTGCTCAGATCTGATCAAATTTATAACATGCTAAGTAAACCATGATAAACTACTATCGGCTTTGCCTCTTATGGGTTGCCTATCCAGGGACTTTTAGTTTTGTTTTTACCCGACGAGTTAGTTGCCAAAGCAAAACGCGTCTTGGTATAGAAGGTTACATCTCCACATCGTTTGAGAAGGAGAACTAACCCTTACTTTCTAAAGAGGGTGTTATTCTAAAGACAGAGAAATTTGAGGTATTTTGTAGACAAGGGTGGGGTCATTGAAATGAGAGGTGACCCCTCTATTTATAGGGAAAGGAACACCAGATCCTAATAGGCGTGGTCCTTAAGGGTTAGGTCGGCCCAAAATTATTTGATATCTTGTATATTGAGCGTTGTTGGCTTTACCTGCTTTCTTGTATTTTGTGTTTTCTTAGCCCAATACCACATACGCTATCAGCCCCCAATCATATGTCCCCGTGACGAAGTTGTGGGTGCTTGTGTCTAATATCTTGGTTTCACGTCTTTCTTTCATTGTTGTTCATGTACTTCTTTGCTCGTCTAACATTTAAAGTCTTCTTCGCTCTATTCCTCTAGCGATTCGACACATGCAATATTCCAACAAGATGGTGCAATATCTTATTGGTAATGTTTTATTCTGAGTAAAAGCTTTGACGTGAAGGTTAGTTTGTCAAATAGTGACGACGACTGTAATACTTGGAGGTACTAGTGAAGTAGCCAAGCGTTGTCGAACAATTAATATTAATGCGTATCGTTAATTATTTTCAAACAGTTAATATATTAAATTATTTATAAATAATTACATATCATCTGATATTTCCAAGCACGTGTTAAAACCGATAACAAGAACAAATATTTTTTTTTAAATCAACTCCATTTTCATTAAAATTAATGTCGGAATGTTAAGGAAAAAAAGTAAGATTGTTTATTTAGTTTGTTTTATGCTCACTACCACAAGTTATTTGAGAAAAATCACATTAGTTCCTATAACAAAATTAAAAAAAAAATTGTCTTTAAGTGTCCATAATTTCATTGGCTTATTAAAAATAGAAAAAATCATTCTTTCTTGTCTCTTTCGGTCTCTCCCAGACGATGTGACTCCATCCACATACACGCATTTAACGACAACACGATGCACCACCGACTCGATGTGCCATAGTCGTGGTGCCCAGGTGTCAAGGTAGGACTGCCTCCCCTCACGTTCACGGACCACAACGAATGGTCTAGACTACAACTTCTAGCACCTATTATTAGGATAACCATAATAGATAAGATATTGGTTGTCACAAGTACAAGTATGTAAGCATATAATTTTTTTTCAGCTTCTCTTATTTCTTTAATTCGTATTCTATTTTTTATTTTAAAAGTAAATTTTAGAAAATTGTAATTACACATAATATTTCAAATCGTATTTATAATTCCTAAAAGTATTCATTACTAACGATTTTTAACTTAATCCAGTATCTATGTCTCTCTCTATAGATATATAATATATAATATAAATAAATTAAATCCTTATCTATTATAACCACTTTTTCAGTATTCTTTTTTTTTTAATTATCACATCACCGACTTTGCATGAAACTATATGAAACCTTCTATCATGCATTCGATCAACTCCCAAATTACGAACCACTAAGTCATATTCATAGGTTTTATATCGTTTTAAAAATATTGTTCTTCTACAATCATCAAACTCCCATTACAAATTTCAATTTAGATTATAAGTTTCCATATTATTATCAATCATGCAACCACTTGCACCGAAGAATCGATTAAACTTAGTCAATACAAAGCCTCCGTCTAATTGCGTAGCCAGTTTTAGTCGTGGTGCAACCACTCACTCAGATATCGGCCATGCCCGTGTTGCGCCTGACCTTCTTGACTTTGAATCTGTGATGCTGAATATGATGAGGAAGATAAAGAGGCTGATGTTGTTGAAGTCTGTGATTCGAACAAATCCAAAGGGTTGGATTGAAGCTGCGAGATTAGAGGAAGATACTGGAAATATTCGGAAAGCAAGAGAGTTGATAAGAAAAGGTTGTGAAGAATTTCCAAAGAATGAGGATGTATGGATCGAGGCATGTCGGTTGGCGAATCCGGATGAAGCTAAGGGTGTTATAGCAAAGGGTGTTAACACGATTCCCAATTCGGTAAAACTTTGGATACAGGCTGCAAGATTGGAACATGATGATTACAACAAACGTAGGGTTTTGAGAAAGGGTCTTGAAAAGATACCAGATTCTGTGAGGCTATGGAAAGCACTTGTGGAACTTGCTAATGAGGATGAGGCAAAGCGTTTGCTTCAGAGAGCGGTGGAATGTTGCCCGTTGCATGTTGAGTTATGGCTTGCTTTAGCTCGGTTGGAAAAGTATGATGCGGCTAAGAAAGTGTTAAACAAGGCGAGAGAGAAGCTTACTAAAAAACGAGCGATTTGGATCGCTGAAGCTAAACTGGAAGAAGCTTTCGGAAACACATTTATGGTTGGGAAGGTAATAGAAAGGGGTATTCGGGCTTTACAGAGAGAAGGGGTGGAGATTGATCGAGAAGCTTGGATGAAAGAGGCTGAAGCTGCTGAATGGGCTGGTTACGTGTGGACATGTAATGCTATCATTAGTAACACAAAGGGGTTCCACTGAAACTGCTAGAGCAATTTATGGCAAAGCGGCCCAACTTGAAGGCTCATGACTGATAAATATTTTGACAGTTTATTTTTCATGTTTTAAATTTTGGGGACCAAAATCTATATGAATATTTTGTAAAGGGTGTGTGTTTATGATCATCTTTCGAGATCCGTTCCCTCTCTACTTTCTCGTTGAGTGATTTCGTAATTAAACTACAGATTTGATATCATATTGCCAATTATATTGAACTTCATAGTTTAAACATAAAGTTTTGCTAGTGTAAAAATTTTAGTAAAATTGAGAATATGACTTCTGGTAGTACAATTCTTTATCTCGGAGCTTTGAATCCAACGCTTAGCTTTCAGTGATGTAATATCTGTTAGATAATTGTGTGTGGAATTGGGTAATTATCCAAGACAAACTCAGATAAAATTTTGAATCGCTTGGCTTGGTTCGAGCCTATAGTTTATAACTGAGCTCAGCTTGTTTGTTTGTTGAGTGTAAACGAGGTAAAGCTTGGATCAAGCTAGGCTTTTAAGTAGTATTAATCTAAGGTTGTATGTTTACTTAGTGCTCCTTAGTTATGAACTAGTTTAAAATGGTAAATGACACTTAAGAAAAACGATTTGAATTTTGGTGGATCATGACAGTAAGGCAACTTGGGTTGCTGATGCAATGCCGTGTTGTTCCC
Source organism: Helianthus annuus (assembly GCF_002127325.2). Taxonomy (NCBI): domain Eukaryota; kingdom Viridiplantae; phylum Streptophyta; class Magnoliopsida; order Asterales; family Asteraceae; genus Helianthus; species Helianthus annuus. Next base: position 27,902,583 of record NC_035436.2, read on the forward strand.
TGATTCCTATTGGAATATGGTGTCGTCTCTAAACCACCGCCAAAAGTTGCTGCTAATGACTTCAATATCCTCAAAGTTGCTACCTCTAAACAAGATACAAGCGGTCCTCTTGGTTTATTTGAGTGTTGCATCAGTGGGCTAACTAAACAAGCAACACACAATGGTTTTATTGGATTACATTGTTTGACTCAACCCAACCAGGTAGGCGATCTCTTTCACCTTGACATTGTGAATTTCAAAGAAGTAATGTTACGAATCATCCATGGCAGGGGCAGAAGTAGTGTATTAGGAGCCCACTTGCGTAGATATCCACTGGCACGGGCAGGTGTAGATATCTTATCGTATAGAACGGGTTTCTAAACTCGTTTTATTTAACAGAAACTGTCTTGGTATACCTACCTCACATAGTTTTTTTTTTGTTATTACTTGTGTACTCTATCCAACTCACGCCTACTTGCGGGGGGACCATATGCACGACACTACAACATCAATTTCTTGATAACCGCACCATAACCGCTATTAACCAATACTTTAACCAAAAGTGTAGTATTGGTTATCTTGTAAGCCCAAACCATGCATGCCCCAAATGCACACCCCTATTTATTTCAAATGTTGCTTGGTTAATTAACTGAAATTAACCATAACTGAAGCTAGCCGTTATGGTTATTGGTTAAATAAAGATGTGAGTATGGTAATGTATATTGTTAATAAAATCGTATTCTTCGTTTTTTATAATTAGACGTGGCACACTATAACAGTATAACAGTAATAAGAACGAAATACATCAATGAATAAATAATACAAACATTACACTATTACATTAATTACAAAATCAATTTCATCTAAGAAAATCTTTGTATCTTGAATCTCTCTTAAGTTCATTCCTAAGTAATCCTGGATAATCTAGGGTTAATGGATTTAAACACCCCCAACTATTGTCATTTGGCCGCTGGCACTCTCAACTTTGACTTTGGCTCACACCACTCCCAACTTGGCATATTGTTTGTAATGGCACCCCTTCGTTAAATAATCACTAACCTGGTTATTAAAATTAGCCCACGTGTCAATTTAAGCTGATGTCGCATGTCCTACGTGTCATTTAAACTGATTCATCTTTAAAACCCCCAATCCCTAACAACAGAACTTCATATCAAAAATGAGTAAACTGCAATTTTACCCCCTGGGGTTTAGGCCAATTGGCACTCTGACCCCCCTAACGAAATAATTGCAATTTTACCCCCCAACGTTTGGTGTTATGTCGCAAGTTTACCCCCGGGCGTCAATTTTGTTAACAAATCTGTTAACTATAACTCGAAATAATTATAATGCCCTTTCATATTACCCTCTGTGTTTTGTTCTACCCATAATATTACCCCCTGGGTCTCTTGTAACCTTTTCAGGCTTACCATCCTCTGTCTTGTTCTTCCCACCAATAAAAGTAGGCAATCTACTAAACACCTGCCCTAATTTGTTATGAAACTGATCCATGTTTGGCAGGTTTTTAGCCTCTTTGACCCATATATCCAAATTCCCATGTAGCAACAGAACTTTGAGAGATCAAATCGCCATGCGGTGATCCACCATCATATCCCACTTCACACTTCAGCCATATCACACTTTTACCATGCTGTGATCTTGTTAGAGGTCTTGAATGGAATAACTTGCACACTTTGACCATGCCGTGATCCACCATCATATCCCACTTCAGCCATATCACAGCAACAAGATCAGACAATCAAATAACCTAGATTCGATAAATTCAATGGTTTTATAACACAATCGAATCTGAATTACAAGATCAAATCGCCTTAACCAATACCCACTTCACAAGATAGCTAAAAAACAAGTTTTTCAAAACCTTTACTTTACGGAGGCATTTAATTAAACACCTGGTGGTCAAGTTTTCTTTCACAAAAGAACACGTTTACAGAGTGAATCAAACGCTACCCAGATGAGAATAGCAATCTGTATAGAGATATAATGGGTAGAAGAATTGAAAAGGTGGGTCTTTGCGTGTCGGCGGGTGGTATACCCAGATATTTTAACATTAAGCACGTAGACCAAAGTTGAATTTGGGAAATGTAGGAGAAAAATGGTGGTGAAGAAAGAAGATTAGGGTGCCATTTATTACTTTATATCAGGAGACTGATTCCTGTTAAAAGTCTTTGTATTCTAATAGGTCTGCCAAATTTAATAAAAAAAAGTGTTCTAATAATGCAGGCGAAGTTGATGTAACGGCAGCGTATTTGGAAGTTTATTTGGTTGTTGTTCGTTCAATCGGATTTTACCCCCAACATGATTTGAGATTTTGTTAATAAACCATGATTTCATCGATTATATGAACAGGATTTGAGATTTCATCAACAACAATAGGGCTTTGAACAACTGAACAGGTACGTTTGATCGCCACGAGCAAATACAACTTTGAGAAGCAGTTTTATGGTGGCTGGAGGTGGCAGTGGTGGTTGTGGTGGTGAATGGCGGTGACAGTGGTGGCAGGGGGTAATATCATAGAGTGGAACAAAACACAGGGGGTAATATGAAAGGGCATTATAGTCATTTCAAGTTATAGTTAACAGATCTGTTAACAAAATTGACGCCGGGGGGTAAACTTGCGACATAACACCAAACGTTGGGGGGTAAAATTGCAATTATTTCGTTAGGGGGGGGGGGGGGGGCTCAGAGTGCCAATTGGCCTAAACCCCAGGGGGTAAAATTGCAGTTTACTCTATCAAAAACCGTATAACTCAGTTAACAATTTGTTAGACGCACCTTGGAGCACAACACCTCAACATACGATCCGGCCGAAGATGCCAGATACATAAGTCGCTTGACGGTTTGCCTCTAGAGGGGTTTGATTACGAGTCAATATTGGGACAATGTTATGAAATGCCGGTTGGTTATGTTTAGATACCCGTGGGTATTGCAGGCCCGATGTTGTTGGATGGAAAGGAGTTCTCGGTGCCTATGGCCACCACTGAAGGTTGTCTTGTTGCTAGCACTAATCGGGGTTGTAAGGCGATTTATGTATCTGGTGGTGCTACCAGTGTATTACTCAAGGATGGGATGACTCTAGCTCCCGTGGTTAGGTTTGGAACCGTAAAGAGAGCTGCTGAGTTGAAGTTGTTCTTGGAGGAACCACTCAACTTTGATACTCTTGCTTCCGTTTTTAACAAGTAACACTTCTCCTTTCCACTACCTCTTATTTAAAAAAAAAACTACTTAATTTTATCATCTAACATTTTCTATACGGTGTTCTAAAATACCTTTTGCATAACAGTTTGAATAAGTTTATATGAATGCCATCATTGCAGATCAAGCCGGTTCGGGAGGCTTCAAAGAATCCAAAGTGTGATTGCTGGGAAAAATCTTTACATAAGGTTCACTTGCAGCACAGGTGATGCAATGGGGATGAACATGGTTTCCAAAGGTGTTCAAAATGTTTTGGACTATCTGCAGCTTGACTTCCCGGATATGGATGTTCTTGGCATCTCCGACAACTATCGTTCTGACAAGAAACCGACAACCGTCAATTGGATAGAAGGAAGAGCACAACACCTAATTTTGTTAACTGATTTCTAGGGTTTTTGATATGAAGTTTCTGTTGTTAGGGATTGGGGGTTTAAAAGATGATGAATCTGTTTAAGTGACACGTAGGACATGCCACATCAGCTTACATTGACACGTAGGCTAATTTTACTAACCAGATTAGTGATTATTTAACGAGGGGGTGCCATGACAAATAATGTGTCAAGTTGGGAGTGGTGTGAGCCAAAGTCAAAGTTGAGAGTGCCAGCGGCCAAATGACAATATTTAGGGGTGTTTAAATCCATTAACCCAATAATCTATGGGACAACTATATATATATATATATATATATATATATATATATATATATATATATATATATATATATATATATATATATATAGGATTAGGTTAATCTTAACCCTTGATCATTTTTTAGATTAAAAGGGTAAGAATGACATTAACTAAGTATGTTTAATGAAAATCTCTTAATTTTCTCATATCTTAACTCTCTCTCATTTTTAATTATTTCTCCATTATTTTAATTATAAGAAATTGAATGTCTTTAAATTTTGGTAGACCATCATGGATTACGGCATTATCATATCACATATGTGTATACAGGTCAGTATATACAAGATTTATACACTTGTGTATTATTACATCTTATTCCCATAGGTCGGTATAAACCAGATTTATACATATGTGTATTATTCAAGTACATATATGTATACAGGTCGGTATATACCAAACGTATACACCTGTGTATTATTCAAGTACATAGTGTATACAAGTCGGTATATACCAGATTTATACACTTGTGTCTTATTACATCTTGTTTCCACTATGCATCTTTTCATCAAACATTGATCTAATACATATATGTATAGAGAATGTAATTAAATATTTTTAATTATGTTCTAGATGGAACAATATTTGATAATGTTTGTATTTTTTTTTTAAATTATCAATGGGGTAGGCTAAATATACCCCCCTTTTATTACTTTTTATACCCCATTTCTATAAAATCACATTAAAACTTTTAATATTTACCCCCTATACAAATCATCATATTAAAAAATATTCTTTTTGTTACAAAACAAATTCAAAAGTGTAAAAAAAGATTACTGACGTTTTTTTAAATATTTATTTTTTAATTTTTGTTTAAATCATATTTTTTAAAAGTTTTCTTATATTGTTTCTAAAGACACTTTCTCAAATGGTATTTTGATTATGTTTTTTATTGAACATCTTTACAAATAAATAATAACATTTTTTCTTATAAAAATAATAAAAAAGGTTTTGAACTTTCTTTTAAAAAAAAGTCTATATTATGTTTTTTCCTCGTCTAGTTTGTATTTTAAAGGTCTTACTTTTATATTTTTAATACTTTAGACGTGTTTATAAAATAATTAACAATTTTTATTTACCAAAAAAGTAAAAAAAATCTTTTAAAATAGCGTTTACAACCCATCTATGTATGTAAGTGAACAAATAAACAATAGATACTAAAATTATTTTATCAAACTATAAATTAACAGTCTATATAAATTCAAATTTAATTAGTGTAAAGAATATGTTATAAACAAGTTAAAACCAGTTTAAGACTTGGATCGAAGTGAACACTTTTCTAAAGCAAAACAAATGGATAAGGTTGATTCACAAATATTTTTCTCTTCTTCATTTAAAAAATATATCAAACTAGTTGATTTAAAAAAATATATGTGGATTTTCTTGTAATGAAAAGTAGGTCATTCGAAACCAAAAGTCACGTAAAAGCATAAACTTAATTACGAATAATCATCGGCTTTCGACCATGCATCAGATACCCACTTCAAGTCGTTCAAAAATAAAAAAAAAACATTTTAAAATATTAAAAATAATAAATATAAGACATTTAAAATACAAACTAGGCGAGGAAAAAAATATAATGTAGACTTTTCTCAAAAATAAAATTCAAAACTTTTTTATTATTGTTTTTATATGAAAAACGTTATTAGTAATTTGTAAAGATGTTCAATAAAAGAAAACATAATCAAAATACTATTTGAGAAAGTGTAAAAAAATATCTGAAAACCTTTTAAAAAAATATGATTTTTTAAATAAACATTTAAAAAAATCTATAATATATTTTTATACTTTTGAATTTGTTTTGTAACAAAAAAGAATACTTAAAAAATATAACTTGTTTATTGGGGCAAATATGACAAGTTTAAATGTGATTTTATGTAAAGGAGGTATAAAAAGTAACAAGTGGAGGTACGTTTAGTAGCCCCCTCATCAAACATTAAGTTAGGTAATTTGTGAGAGAAAAAAAATATAGAGAATGTTATTAATTACTGTTTTAATTGGAAAGAGAAATCAGGAGAGAGAGAGTGAGGGAGAGAAAAATTAATTAATTAAATAAAAAGAGAAAAATACAATTATACTCTTTTGTTTATTAAAATACATGTAAGTTACAAAAGTTAATTACAATCTTACCACTAAAGAAAAAATCTAGATCTACAAAATCAGTGGTTAGGATAAGTTCATTTTGTTTACAAATAAATCATTGTTCACACATGAACCGTATATATATACGGGGTGTAAAAAACGGCTCGTAAAAAAATCGGATGATAAAAAGACGAGTAAATACGGGGGCGTAAAACGGCGCGTAAAAATGAGGCGTAAAAAACGGCTCGTAAAAAACCGGCTCGTAAAAACGTTTTTTGTAAAAAAATCCAAACAAAAATTGTTTTTTGTAAAAAATCATATTTTAAAATGTTTTTTAATTAAAAAAATCTGATTTTAATAAAAAACAATTAATTTAATAAGACAAAAAGGTACTAATAAAAACAAGGCAAATTGGATTTAAATAATCCCAACTCACTGTTATTGGCCAATAATAATCCTAACTCATTTAATCACCAATAATAATCCGAACTATTCACTTTTTTTTGTAAAATACTCCCAGTTAAAAAAACACTAACTAGGTTAAAAATTGCTGACGTGGCATGTGACGTGGCATGCCACATCAGCAAATTTGCTGACGTGGCTGTTGATGTGACATTTTTTGATGATATGGCAGCTGATGTGGCTGTCTATGTGGCATTTTTGATGACGTGGCAACTGATGTGGCAGGTGACGTGGCATGCCACATCAGCAATTTTTAACCTAGTTAGTGTTTTTTTAACTGGGAGTATTTTACAAATAAAAGTGAATAGTTCGGATTATTATTGGTGATTAAATGAGTTGGGATTATTATTGGCCAATAATAGTGAGTTGAGATTATTTAAATCCAATTTGCCTAAAAACAATATATACAATAAGACAAAATAAGCAAATTTACTAAACTGCCTTTTTAACATTAAAATATTAAAAACATAATAAGATAAAAAGAATTTAATATTGGTTTTATAACTTTTTATCTTATCCATCCATCTTCAAAGATCAATGGTTCTCAATTTGTCCGGTAAACTACTAGGGGCCCCCATGGTTTATTAAAAGGGAGGGGAGATTTGCTCCTCATCCGGGGTTTCATTTCATTCATTATGCACTCAAAAGTGAAGGTCTTAAAAACTTCATAGAATTCATGATCGACCATTCCATTTGTGCTTTCAGCAAGTAGGCGACGCGAATCCATTTCTATGCTTCAATCGGATACCAGGAAAGTGATTCTCCGGTTTTCATTTTAGGGTCCTTAATATAATAAATAGATTAAATTCTTATCTATTATAACTATTTTTTCGGTATTCTTTTTTTTTTAAATCATCACATCACCGACTTTGCATGAAACTATATGAAACCTTCTATCCGCATCGTACCATTGCGTTCGATCAACTCCCAAATTAACGAACTAGTAAGTCATATTCACACTCTAGGTTTTATATCGTTTTAAAATATTGTTATTCTACAATCATCAAACTCCCATTCCAAATTTCAATTCAGATTATAAGTTTCCATATTATTATCAATCATGCAACCACTTGCACCGAAGAATCGATTAAACTTAGTCAATACAAAGCCTCCGTCTAATTGCGTAGCCAGTTTTAGTCGTGGTGCAACCACTCACTCAGATATCGGCCATGCCCGTGTTGCGCCTGACCTTCTTGACTTTGAATCTGTGATGCAGAAATGATGAGGAAGATAAAGAGGCTGATGTTGTTGAAGTCTGTGATTCGAACAAACCTAAAGGGTTGGATTGAAGCTGCGAGATTAGAGGAAGATACTGGAAATATTCGGAAAGCAAGAGAGTTGATAAGAAAAGGTTGTGAAGAATTTGCAAAGAATGAGGATGTATGGATCGAGGCATGTCGGTTGGTGAATCCGGATGAAGCTTGTAGGTCCCTCTCGGAGGATCGAGAACAAACCTAAACCTTGTTATACAAACTCACTAGCGAGTGCGGAATCCAAGCTAGCGAGCAAACCGGGATAATGCAAGAACAAACACAAGAATACACAAGACTCAACGATTAACACCACTTGTATTAATGCGTAGAAAGTTTCCGGTTACAAGCACAATGTTTACAATCAGTTTGCAAACTCTCAAAGTGTGTGTGTGTGTTTCGGACAGAATGCTCTCAACTTCCTAACTTTCTGTCTATGTGTGTCTCTCTTCAAACACAATACACTGCATGGGTATTTATACCCAGCCCATGATGTCTGGTCCGAAGGATCCGATAGATGGTCCGAAGGATCATCTTTCGGATATAATGCTTTCGAAGGATCAGCAAGGACCTCGAAAGATCACCTTTCGAGGTCTATCATTCGAAACATATCTTTCGATGAGATCGAAGGATCCACATTATCCTTCGATCTCCTATCCTTCGAGTCAGACAAACAACAAACATATTCTAACCGTTGGCCAAGTCAATCCGGAGGATGGTTGACTTGGTCAACTTACAGGCTACCAAGGACATCGTTTACATACAGACCGAATACAGACAAAGTACAGACACAAGTGCACCAACAAACTCCCCCTTGGCTGTAGCTTTGTCTTTATCTTCTATAGTTGTAGACTCGTCTCGAACTTCGACGGTCTTTGGTCTTCGAGTTACCAAAACTCTGATGTCCTTTCAAGTCTTCAATGTCGGAGGATCTTTAAAGTCTTCACGTCTTGAAAGCAGAGAGTGTATCAACAAACTGCCCGTATCATGTAGGAAGTGTGTTGACAAACTCCCCCTTAACATAAGCTCCCCCTTGAGCTGTGCTCGTGAATGACTTGATCTTTATGAAGTGAGATCCTTGTGGTGTTGATGATGGTCAGCGGCTACTCGATCATCTTCATCTTTTGAGCGCCTTCTCGTCGTGTCTTCATTCCAAAGCTTGTCATCGACCATGTTCTCCTAGCCTTTAGAATCTGCACATGCAAGAAATCTAAACGCGTAATGAGAACAACTGCTTGGAACATAGTATAAGCAAATGACACACGAATGACCATGTCACAATCAAACACCGTCCGACAGTTTGAAAGATTAATAAATTTGTCAATTTTAGATTTAACTTTCAAAACTTGCAAATTTTGACCGTTTATGAAGATTTAGTCAATTCGGTTTTCGTTCAGGTTTCAGGTAACGAAGACTCGAGCTCCAACATCGTACGATCGAAAATAAAGAAGAAATAAAATCTTTTTGGCTTTTATAAAGTTTATATTAAAACACGCCTAAAATCTTTTTGGTATTTTTGAAATTAAAAGACAACAATTTAAAATCCTTTGAGTGTTATCAAACGACATCACCGCTAATGTCGTGCTGATATGCACCAAACGACGAAACTGTTTAACAGAAAGACAATAAAAGTTAAGCAGTAAATAAATAAATATATACAAACATTCTTTTTGCGAGTTTCGAGGGTAAGAGAATCATATCAGTGTACGGTCATGCCAAAACACTCTTGTTGTTCAGTTAGTTAACATTAAGATAAGCATCCTATAACAATTATCGGTATTGTTGTCCACTTAAGCTCAACTTATCAGATGTAATCATGGCGAGGGGATACGTTAAGGTATGATTTATACTTACCGACCGGTGTTCATCCACATCACGACACATTCCCGTATCAAGGTATGCACGAGGGTTCATCTTACCGGTGAGTATACCGATTATCATCTGTTTGACCGTATAAGCTGTGAGATACTCACTTATTTTGATTTGAAAACAAGCCCTATGTGATATAATCACTTATTGATGAGGAACTTGATTTTCGTATGCATGAGGGCACAGGTGCAAGTCCGTGAACAGGTCAGTACTTCCGTACAGCAGAGAGACGAACTTGACACCCGGATAAATGTGATATTTTTATCACTTATTTGTTTTGGACATGTGATTGTTTATCACTTATTGAGGTCGAATGCAGTATGTAATATGTACACGTATGTATAGTATCATGGAAGATCTAGACTTGCGTCCCCGTTATTTTTCGGTAAAAGATACAACCATGATACCCAGATGATAAGCAGCATAAAGACCGAATATCTCAGAACCTCGGCAATCTATCAAACGAAATTTCGGTACTAAGACCATATGCCAATGAATGGTTCCCACCTGATCTTCAGTCGATTAAGATTTATATCACCCTGCACACTTTAAAATGATTGTGAGCCTACCGATACATCTTATATAGAGCTGCTTATCGTTTTTCATTTAAGGTTTAAAGAGGTTTGGATAGACCACTGATGTACTATCATTTTCTCTTTTGCTCGCCAGGAAACTCATTTTTGTTTTTCTATGTTTTTGTGTTTTTGAAATTTTTCAATGTTTTTGGATTTTCAGATTTTCGGATTTACTCCCCCTAAAATCAATAAACTAAGATAAATTTAAAACACAAAGATATTTACAAAAATGATTTTCCGATGTTGGTTTTACTCTTGCTTGACCTTAATGCCGTTTACCAATAATAAGAAGTCAAATCTGGATTTGTCAAAAGCTTTGGTAAATAAGTCGGCACGTTGGTCATCGGTGTGGACCTTAACAACATCGATTAGCCTTTTCTCAAAGCAATCACGTATGAAGTGATATTTGATTTCGATGTGTTTGGTCTTTGAATGCTGCACAGGATTTTTAGTGATATCTAAAGCAGCAGAATTATCAACGTAAATAGGAGTAGTTAGGAATTCAAAACCGTAGTCCCGCAATTGTTGTTGGATCCAAAGAACTTGTGAGCAACAACTTGAGGCAGCAATGTATTCAGCTTCGCATGTTGATGTAGCTACACACGTCTGCTTCTTGCACTGCCATGTGACTAGGCGATTTCCTAAAAACTGACATCCAGCCGTTGTTGATTTGCCGTCGATTTTGCATCCGCCAAAATCAGAATCACTGAATGCGACCAAGTCAAAGTTATTATCCCTAGGATACCACAGACCGGTGTCGGGGTAAGCCTTCAAATAACGAAAAATCCTTTTGACAGCTGCGAGATGTGAGGCCTTCGGGTTAACTTGATATCTGGCAAGCAGGCACGTTGGGTACATTATGTCTGGCCTTGATGCTGTGAGGTACATAAGAGATCCGATCATCGCGCGATAGTATGAAGGGCTAACAGGTTCACCCTTCAAGTCTGGAGTAATTCCGTGATTAGTTGGCAGTGGGGTACCAATGGGCGTTGCATCGGACATCTGGAACCGGCTCAAGATGTCACCAACATATTTAGTCTGATGGATGAATATCCCAGACTCCGTTTGTTGTACTTGTAGGCCCAAGAAGAAATTCATTTCCCCCATAGCACTCATCTCGAACTTATCCTGCATGATGCGCTCGAAATTCCTACACAAAACATCATTAGTAGAACCAAAAATAATATCATCAACATATACCTGTACCAGAAGAAGATCTCCATCTTGTTCTTTGATGAAGAGAGTACAATCGATAAGACCTCTTCGAAAACCGTTCTCCAGCAGATATGTAGATAAGGTTGCATACCAAGCTCGTGGCGCTTGATGAAGACCATAGAGAGCTTTGTTGAGCAACCAAACCCGATCGGGATGAACAGGATCTTCAAAACCTGGAGGCTGTTCGACATATACCTCTTCTTCAACCACACCATGTAGAAATGCACTTTTGACGTCCATCTGGTAAACCTTGAATCCTTTGAATGAGGCATAAGCCAAAAAGATCCGAATAGCTTCCAGACGTGCAACTGGTGCATAGACTTCGTTGTAGTCGATCCCCTCTATCTGACGAAAACCTTGAACGACTAAACGAGCTTTGTTTCGAATAACCACTCCACGGTCATCTTTCTTGCATTTGAAGACCCATCGAGTGCCAATCTTCTTGTAATTCTCAGGCTTTTCAACAAGCTTCCAAACACCAAGCTTGTGAAATTGCTGTAATTCTTCCTGCATGGCTTCAACCCAAGCACTGTCTTTCAATGCTTCTTTCCACGACTTTGGTTCTTCTTGTGACACGTAACACGCGAAGGACCAGTCATTTTGTTGACCAGATTCTCTTATAGCTGAATACAAACCAGCATTCCGGTTGTTTCTCAGCTGATTACGCGTCTGCACACCGCGATGGACATCTCCTACTATGTTCTGCTGGGGATGGGTATCGTGAATCCTCATTTCAGGATTATCTGGCACACGAGCGTTGATACCCAAGTTGGTAAGATTAAGATCAACAACCAACTCCACACCAGGAATGTGTGTAGAGGTGGATGCATTCCCTTCAGCAGTGTCTACATTCTGCGTATGAGGTGTATCTACAGAAGCACCTTGAACAGGAGCAGCTGGAGCTGAAGATCCTTCGGCTGCATCATGATATTCATCATCTTCAGAAGAGTCATTATAATCAGCAGCATCTTCATAAACCTCATTTTGAACCATATTGTTGACTGACGAAGAAGCTTGAGGGTCAACAACAATAGGTCTAACCAATGGCGAGACAGCAGCGTTGTCACTTTCCAACAACATCCGAGCCGCTGCTGATTCTTCGTCAAAGGTTGGCAGATTGAAGGACTCAAATAGCCCATCATAATCGAACATCCACGGATCACCCGGAGCCCTAACAGGACTCGTGTACCTTTGAACCCTAACTTCGCTCCATAGCTCAATCTTCTTGGTAGCTAGATTCCAAACACGAAAATTTGGAGTAGCATATCCAAGGAAGAAACCCTCGATAGCTCTTGCACCAAACTTTCCATCTGGCTCAATCATAGTACACGGAGCACCAAACGGTTCAAGGTAAGAAAGATCCGGTTTCCTTTTCTGAAGAAGTTCGAAGCAAGTCTTGCCATGTCTCTTAACTGTAAGAACTCTGTTCAACGTGTAGCAAGCAGCCGATACAGCCTCTCCCCAGAATTGAATAGGGAGTTCCGACTCTACTAACATTGTTCTTGCAGTTTCTATAATCGTCCGATTCTTCCTCTCAGCGACACCATTTTGTTGTGGAGTATAACGAGAACTGTACTCATGAAGAATCCCTTTAGAAGTACAAAACTCATCCATAACTTGATTCTTGAATTCGGTTCCATTGTCGCTTCGGATCCTTTTTACTTTCAACGAATAGAGATTCTCTAACATTGTAAGAAGATCCTTGAGGATGCCAGGAGTTTCACTCTTGTGTGCCATAAAAGATACCCAAGAAAATCTAGAGTAGTCATCAGTAACTACTAAACAATAAGCATCACCAAACGTTGTCTTGTGCTTCATAGGTCCAAAAAGGTCCATATGAAGACGTTCGAGAGGCATGCTGACAGTGTTGATTTTCTTCAAAGGGTGAGACTTCTTTGTTTGCTTCCCCTTTTGGCACGAGACACAGATATCTTGCAAATGAAAACTTCTTACAGGCACACCATTCACAAGATTATTTTTCACCAAATGGTTCATCTTTCTCAAGTGAATGTGTCCCATTCTTCTGTGCCAAGATATAGACTCCTTTTCCGTGGCTTTTGAGACAAAGCAAGTGACTTGTGCAGATGTAGTAATCGCCTGGCTCATATCGAGAATATAAAGATCATTAACTCTCGGAGCCGATAAGAGAATCCATTCTTGTGGAATTTTGAATCCAGGTTTCAGCACATAGCAGCCAGCGTCATCAAAAATCACTGAGAACTTTTTATCGCAGATTTGCGACACACTCAGAAGATTGTGATCAATTTGCTTCACATAATTGATCTTATCAAAGCACACGATACCATTGGAGATACTTCCTTCTCCAGTGATGTACCCACCTTTATCACCCGCAAAAGCAACATACCCTCCTCTAATATTTCTCACGTCGTATAGGAGCCGTAAGTCGCCAGTCATGTGCCTGGATGCTCCACTATCAACAATCCAATGACTATTAATAGTTCCTCCTAGAACATCCTGCACATGTCAATTAAACACATCAGTTGAGAATGGGGACCCAAGCCTTAGTGGTCTTGGGTCGTCCCTTAGCATCACGAAACGTGAGCTCGATCTCTTGATGATTTTCAAGAACAACTGCTCCCCCTGAATTGTCACCCGGGGTTGTCTTGCTACCAGTTTTTGAAGATTCTGGTTTTACAGGTTGTGACACACTTGGTACCTTTTGCACTGTTTTAACTTCAGATTTTAAAGCTTTTTCAACAGTTTTCATGTTTTTACGTCGTTGTTTAGTTTCTTGTTCTTTTACAGTTCGTTTATCATGTTTAGGTGAAACTGACCGACGTTGAGGGTGAACTGTTTCAGGTGGAGCTTTTTCAACAAATTTCTTCTTTGGAGCATTTGGGCAGTTTCTGATAATGTGCCCAATTTCTCCACATTTGAAACAAGTTCTCCTTTCAACAGACTTAGGAGAACTTGATCGACTACCAGATGTTGAACCTGTAGAACCTGAGGTACTTGCTCTTTCATCACACCCGTTTGTGTGTTGGGTGTAATTGTTATCACTGTTACGTTTCAAAATCTTGACTTGTTGTACAAAATCAGTGTTTGATTTGTTTTCAAAAGTCTCAATTTTATCTGTACCTTTTGATGCTACAAATTGAACATCTTTTCCTTTCTTCGTGTAACGAGCTCCTTTTGATTCAACCTTAGCCTTAGGCTTTGGAGCTCGTTGTAGTTGTTTACCCTTAGAAGCAGTAGGTTGTTGAGTGGTTGGAGATTTTTGATTACCAAACTGTTTTCTAATCTCAGCCTTAGGAATTGGATCACATTGTGTTACCACAATTCCCGGAAGTGTTTTTCCCAAAAATTTGTTTGTATTGTCTTCAAAGACTTTGTCAATCAAAGATTTATTTACATTTTTAATTGGAAAAACATGATCTGAGTAGATTTTATTATCTCCAACCAAAGTGTACAACACATTACTGCTTTTAACAGTAGACACACCTGTCTTATCAACTTTGACAGGATCAATCACTTGCCTCTTGACAAAAGGAACCTCAGGAGTATCAGGATCACAAAGGATGTGATTCTCTCGTGGAATATCTACTCCTTTCATCTTGCTAAGTGATTTATCCTGATCACTTACAGCCACTTCTGATTCATCATCCGATGTCTCATAGTCCTCGATAATTGGAGGACTTTGCTTCATGGATGGTGAAGTTTCTTGTTCCTTAGAGGCTGTGTTTGAAGAATTGTCCGGTTTGAACCCAAGGCCAGTAGCAAACTCCTCAACATCAAGAGGCACACCGGGTTCATACCGAGGCATTTCCTCCTCATCAGGCATCTTGGTATAGTTGTTCATCAAGGGGGGCGGACATTTATTATACCCTATGCCTTTCTGATTTCCCTTTAGTTGTTGAACATCGATGATGTGATCAAGCACAAATTGGGAGTTAGAATAACTATCCAATTTCTGTTTGATCGCATCATGTTCGCATTGGGCAATGGCTAATTGCTTTTTAGTTTCTTCCACAATGTTAATATATTCATTTATACTCACTTGCTTGTGGTAAACTACTTTGTTAACCTCGGACACATTTTTCTTTAATGTTTCTATTACAGATTTAAATTCTTTTTCATTCCGGGTTAAAGCCATGTTTGCCTCTTTGCATTCCGACAGTTCAATAACCAAATTCTGGTTATGACTATGAAGCTTTTCTGATTCAAGCTTCATCTCAGCACATGAGCTACAAATACTAGGAGCAGGAGGTTCAGAATTTACCTGACTAGTAGAGGCTGAGCCGTTTGCCATAAAGGCAGTTTGAAAAGAAAAAGCTCCATCTTCAGAAAATAGCTTCTCCATTTCCTTTGATGCAGTAGCAGCCTTCCTAATCAGAATTGATTTCTGACATTTAAGCTCATCAGCTTCATTCAGTAGATCCTGAATATCATCATCTCCTTCTTCCTTCACATCAGGCTCTGAGTGATTATCCCCAGAAACAGAGCCTTCTTCATCCGAACTTCCAGAATAACCAGAACTGTCATCACTCCCAGAAGATTCTTCTTTATGAACCTGCTCGATGACCTTAGCATACAAAGCAGTTCCACTTCCCTGATCACCTTCACCAAACTGCACTGACCAGTCACATCCTTCATCAGCTTGAACAGCCAAAGCCCGATTGTGATTTGTAGTTCCAGGCTGTCCCTGATTATTATTCACTGCCACCATCCTCCTCTCACGGTTTTCTTGTTGGGCATTCACATTCGTCTGGTTTCTGAAAGGGTTGTGATTGCCGTGTTTTGTTGGTCGAGTGCACTCACGTTTAAAGTGCCCTTTCTCGCCACAGTTAAAGCATGTGACAGCATTAATATCAAACCCATACTTCGTGTTTTTCTTTCCTTCCAACGAAGTTCTTCCAGTTCGAGCCATAAAATCTTTCGCCCTTCTAACCGCACTAGCAAAAGCCCATTTAATATCCATCAACTCCATTTCTTCCTTGTCGATCTGATCATAATCTTCATTGGTCATGTTGATGTTTCCAAGCTGACCTGCTACCAAACCACAGTAAGCACTGATCATGGTGTTGATAATTTCCATGTGTTCCTTAGCAACTTCAATGCTAAGGTGTGAAAGATTTGAGTTGTCGACTCGGATTGTGTTAGGATTTTGGGGTTGAGGTTGAGAATTGCTTGTATAATGAGCTTGCTGTTGTTGTTGTTGTTGAGGTTGTGGTTGTGGCTGTGTTGGGACAGGGATGTAAGACCTCGGATCAAATTGAGGTTGAGGTTGTGGTGGAGCAGCTGTTGACTGAGGAAATGGAAAGGAACTTGTGTTGGAGACAAATGCAGTCTGCAGTTTGGGTTGCTGGGCTGCAGCTGCTCTAGCTAGAGCATCGAAACCCGGAAGATACATTTCTGTATTTTGAGGGGCGGGGGCTCTCTTGGCTTTCCTGATTTCTTCATCATTCTTGTGTTCCAGCTTTTGAATGAACTCGTAGATATTAACCGTGTCTAGAGTTCCAGTGTGCTTCAACAACTCAATGAAAGAGCTCCACTTTGGAGGTAAGGCGTCAGCAAACCTACTCACCATGTCTTGTTGAGTAGAGACAACTCCATAAGCACACATTTCACTAATCAAATGATAGAAACGTGTGATCATATCATTCAGAGTCTCGTTTTCCAAAAACTGAAAAGATTCAAACTCTTTCTTCAACAAATCATGCCGAGACTTTCGAGCAGCTGCATTGCCTTCTCCTCTAGCTACTAAACAATCCCACAATGCTTTCGTAGTCTTGCAGTATGAGAACTGATGGTAGATGTCTTTGTTGAGTGCTTGAGTAAGTGTGGCAAAGGCCTTTTTCTCCAATTCATAAGCCTTCTTGTCTTTTTCAAGCATATTGGCATAACCCTCAGAAGTGGACGCAGCAGTCTCCAGATTTTCATTGAATGCATTGATGAAACACGTCCAAAGATCGGTGCTTTGTCCTTGGACATACGTGTGAAAACGGTTTTTCCATGATGGAAACTCATTCATATGATTTAGCTTTGGTGGACGATTGTTACTGCCCGTTTCGCTTTCACTGATCAAAAGGTTTTGAATACTTTGACTTTGATTGGATACCAAAGCCCATTGACTTGGACTGATTGATGATTGAGGAAGCATACTCTTTGCCCAATCTGCAGCAGTGACTAGCTCTTGATTGGATCGTGAGTCCAAACTCCAATCCCATGGACTTGTACAACTCATTTTTAATCAGATACTAATAGAAGAGCTGAAAAACCACAAACTGTTAGAAAAACACAAGCAAATAAGAATCGAAAGATACTGACTTGTTCGAAAGATCAATGCTTGTTCGAATGATCAACAAGGTTCGAAAGATCCCTGTTGAGTTTCGAACAAAGACTTCGAAGGATTGATTTCGAAAGATTGATCACACGAAGGATCCTTATCTGTCGAAAGATGATTTCGAAAGATTCTCCTTATGTTTCGAACACAGATCTCTAAAGATTCACCAACACGAAGGATCCTTATCTTTCGTAGAGAAACAGTAGCTCGAAAGATGTATCCTACGACAAGATTCCTTGGCTCGAAAGATAGAACACAGGCTTCGAAGGATATTCGAAGGATGGGTATCTGTCGAGCTTCCTTGATCGAAAGATGATCTGTCGAGGTCGAAGGATATCTTTCGGAAACTTCTGACACTACTGACACAAAGTTGACTGGTAGGTGAAAAAGGTGATGGGTTGGTGCACAACTTTCGGCAGAAGGTATGTGCAGACACAACCTTTTCAACAACTTTGAAAAGTTTACCCAAAATGGACACAACCTTATCCAAACCAGTCACCGGAGATATGACCGGAAAAATGGCCGGAAAACACAAAGTTTCACAAAAACAAAATTTTATGTTACCCAAACCGACCTTGAACACTCCCGAAAGGTTTAGAACGCGTTTTTATGCAGAAAACTACCAAAAACGGGTGCTAAACCAAGTGTCCAAACACACCAAGAACTTGAACAAAACCCGGTTTTAAACAAGGTAAAGAGCCAAAGCTCTGATACCACTTGTAGGTCCCTCTCGGAGGATCGAGAACAAACCTAAACCTTGTTATACAAACTCACTAGCGAGTGCGGAATCCAAGCTAGCGAGCAAACCGGGATAATGCAAGAACAAACACAAGAACACACAAGACTCAACGATTAACACCACTTGTATTAATGCGTAGAAAGTTTCCGGTTACAAGCACAATGTTTACAATCAGTTTGCAAACTCTCAAAGTGTGTGTGTGTGTTTCGGACAGAATGCTCTCAACTTCCTAACTTTCTGTCTATGTGTGTCTCTCTTCAAACACAATACACTGCATGGGTATTTATACCCAGCCCATGATGTCTGGTCCGAAGGATCCGATAGATGGTCCGAAGGATCATCTTTCGGATATAATGCTTTCGAAGGATCAGCAAGGACCTCGAAAGATCACCTTTCGAGGTCTATCATTCGAAACATATCTTTCGATGAGATCGAAGGATCCACATTATCCTTCGATCTCCTATCCTTCGAGTCAGACAAACAACAAACATATTCTAACCGTTGGCCAAGTCAATCCGGAGGATGGTTGACTTGGTCAACTTACAGGCTACCAAGGACATCGTTTACATACAGACCGAATACAGACAAAGTACAGACACAAGTGCACCAACAAAGCTAAGGGTGTTATAGCAAAGGGTGTTAACGCGATTCCCAGTTGGGTAAAACTTTGGATACAGGCTGCAAGATTGGAACATGATGATTACAATAAACGTAGGGTTTTGAGAATGGGTCTTGAAAAGATACCAGATTCTGTGAGGCTATGGAAAGCACTTGTGGAACTCGCTAATGAGGATGATGCAAAGCGTTTGCTTCAGAGAGCGGTGGAATGTTGCCCGTTGTATGTTGAGTTATGGCTTGCTTTAGCTCGGTTGGAAAAGTATGATGCGGCTAAGAAAGTGTTAAACAAGGCGAGAGAGAAACTTCCTAAAGAACGAGCAATTTGGATCGCTGAAGCTAAACTGGAAGAAGCTTTTGGAAACACATTTATGGTTGGGAAGGTGATCGAAAAGGGTATTCGGGCTTTACATAGAGAAGGGGTGGAGATTGATCGAGAAGCTTGGATGAAAGAGGCTGAAGCCGCTGAATGGGCTGGTTACGTGTGGACATGTAATGCTATTGACGAGGTGTGACCCGCATCGGTCAATCCGACCCGGTTACAACCTATTATTTTAATATAAATATCTCATCAGCTATCATTAGTAACACAAAGGGGTTCCATTGAAACTGCTAGAGCAATTTATGGCAAAGCGGCCCAACTTGAGAAGGCTCATGACTGCTGATAAATATTTTGACAGTTTATTTTTCATGTTTTAACTTTTGGGGACCAAAATCTATATGAATATTCCCACAAGATGGTGCAATATCTTGTTGATAATGTTTTATTTTGAGTAAAAGCTTTGACGAGAAGGTTAGTTTGTCAAATGGTAATGCATGCTTGGAGTTACTAGCGAAGTAGCTGAGCATTGTAGAATTCGTTAATTATTTTCAAACAGTTAATATCAAATTATATAAACAATTACATATCATCCAATATCTGATCCAAGCACTTGTTAAAATCTATAAAAAGACCAATTACTTTTTAAATCAACTCCATTTTCATTTTTATGCTCACGAGCACAAGTTATTTGAGAAAAAATCACGTTAGATACAATAATAAAAATTAAAAAAAATTGTCTAAGTGTCCATGATTTCATTGGCTGACTTATTAAAAAAAAATCAATCTTTCTTATCTCTTTCGGTCTCTCCTCGACGATGTTACTCCATCCACGTACACGCATTTAACGATCACACGACGCACCATCGACTTGATGTGCTATGATTGTGGTGCCTAGGTGACAAGGTAGGATTGGATTCCCTCACATTCACGGACCACAACAAATGGTCTAAACTACAACTTTTAAAACCTATTTATTAGGATAACATAATAAACTAGGATTCATATAGACACACGTCTAATAGATAAGATATTGGTTACGTTACATGTCACAACTATGTGAGCACACATTTTTTTTTCAGCTTCCCTTGTTTTGCTAATTCGTATTCTATTTTTTTTATTTTAAATTCTAACTAAAAAATTGTAACGACACATAATATTTTAAATCACATTTATAATTCCTGAAAATACTTATTACTAACGATTTTTAACTTAATCTCTCTCTACATCTATGCTATATTATAATGCATAAGAGAGGGGTATTTTAAGATACCCAAAAAATAAGAATTTCTTCCCTCTTTATTTATAAAACCACCCTTAAAATGAGGGTAAATTGGTATTTTAAACACTATTTGTATTATAGTCTCTTATTACACTTAAATCCCTTTATTTTAACAAAATTATGGTTACTTAGTTACACTTTTCCCCCTCCACACAAACTTATAATTCTTTTACATATTATTGTCATATCTTATAAACTATACTCTTTAAAAAAAATCCACAGGTACCAGGTACCATGATGACTTACTCATTTTTGTCGACGTTTCGATAGTTGTCTTGGTCAGTATTGTCGTGCGGATTAAAATGTACAAGTAGATGATGCATTAGTGTACAAATGATTAAAGCAATGTTTGGTCAGTATTGTCATGCAGATTAAAATGAACAAGTAGATGATGCATTAGCGTACAAATGATTAAAGTAACGTGTCCTATCACATTTCAAATGCTCAAGACCCTCTACATTGTTGTCATTATTATCAATTTAATAATATTCCAACCATTTTCACTCCGATTTTCGTTTAATTAAGATTGTTCACCAATGTGTTCAGGCGACTAGATAAAATTTCGAAACCTTGCACATACAGGTTTGATGTAAGCTTGGTTCGTATTCTGTATGTTTGTGTATTTACTTGATTAAGTGCACACACTTACATGGGTTAGCAGGTAGTAAATTGACATCAAACAAGCTCACTTGTTTTATTTAATTGGTTATATTAAAATAACGTTTTATTAGTTTCTCCATCTAATAATGTTTTATACCTAATGAACTGGTATGTGGCCGTAATGAAAAAGAGAACCTTTAATAGGCTAAAACACACTTGTTTGAATTAGATGATGTCCCCTAAATAATATAATAACCTTTTTTTGTCGATTTTAGCAGGTTATTTGCATTGCGATTTTTTAGTCGAAGATCCACATGTGTATGCAAAAAATATTGTTATATGTCCATAATATTTTATTTTAAAGGATAAGCATGTGGAACAGAAGTGTTGCAGCCCCCGACCCCTACCCCGGGAGCGGGCGGCCGCGAGGACAGTATCAGTGGTGTATCAGTGTTTATTAATTTGGCAGCGGAAATTAACATCAGTGCCGTAGTTAGGAAATAGTTTATCAGAGTTAAACACCAAACTTTTATAATAATAAATTCATGGGAAAAAACCCAAGTTTACATTACAATATGTTTATAGGGATAAATCCTAATTTATTAATATAAAACTTTTTTATTATTTAGGTAACTTTTATAGCCACTTTTTCAAGTCTCAGTGCTCTCCAGCTGGCTTCTATTTGGCTTTCACATTTTGTTACCTGAAACACGTTTTAAAAAGTTTATCAGCAAGAAATACTGGCGAGTGCATTTCAGTTTAATCAAGTCAGGATTTTATACTTTTACAGTATTGAGAGCGATTAAAATGTTTATATCTACCCAATTACCACCCACGGTACTGTCAATCCTGACTTGTGATCATGCTACTACTCAGAGTGTAGTAACAATTAATGTATACAAAACCCCAACTTACCGACAGTACTTGTAGAATACATAGACTCAATCACTCCTAAAAATACTTTAAAACAATTAAGGTTTTTTTTTTTTTTAAAAAAAACAGTTTACAAAAAGTGAATGTACTCACATTGCTATTTTAGACAATACTACTGCTTTCTGGTGACTTCCTGATTATAATCTATTAAAATTAAACAATGCAAACGTGTTAGTAAGATAACCCAATTTACATTAGCTATACCCTCGAGACAGAATTCCAACGACTGAGTCAGGCAGAGCCTTGACATGCGTTACGGAGCTCTAGATCAATCTGGCAGAGTAACTAATACGTAACCGAGGGTTATAATACTTACAACGAGGCAGAGCTTCGCTTTTTAGGGGGTATAATACTCGAGCAATATTACAATATATGTGTCGAGAGAGAAAAGAAATTGAGCGAATGCCCACTGAGGCCGATTGCCTCCATTTATAGGCTGGAAACAGGGGGCCTCGCGGCCCGCGACCCATCCTTCTATCTCTCTCGCGGCCTGCGAGGGACCTAGACTAGGTTTTAGCTTTGGCCAGTCACGAGTGTAGGTTGTCTAGGTGTCGTGCCACATGGCACACTGTGGTTTCGCCAGGTTATACTTGGTCGCCCCCCGCGAAGCAAAGGGTGAACCCTATCGCGGCTTAATAATATAAAAGTATATTACATATCATCTGATATTTCCAAGCACGTGTTAAAACCGATAACAAGAACAATTATTTTTTAAATCAACTCCATTTTCATTAAAATTAATGTCGGAATGTTAAGGAAAAAAAGCAAGATTGTGTATTTAGTTTGTTTTATGCTCACTAACACAAGTCATTTGAGAAAAATCACATTAGTTCCTATAACAAAATAAAAAAAAAAGGGGCAATTACATGTATCCCTCTACAAACTTCATAAATTACATATTTACCCAACCTAAAAATTAAATTACATATTTCCCCTTACCAAAACATAAAAATATCATATATACCCATTTTTCTTAAAATGGATTAGAGTATGACTATTTTACCCTTTAATTTACTAATTCATAAAATTCTCAAACCTAGTGAGAGTAATTTTTGAACCAGATTTGTTTTTTTTTTTTCATTGTTGAACCATTAAATTCAACTTAGATATGGACAATTTCCAATACTCCATCGTTGAACTGTTGAAGTAATTCAAACGAGAAAAAAAAAAGCAAACTATTTATCAATTTTAAATTGTTAACGACTCTTCATCTCTCTCACAGATTCCATTTATATAATATTAATTTCAAATAATTCAATATTGATTTATGCATCCATGTCTTTAAAGAACCTACAGATTTTGAAAAGAGAAACCACACATGTTCTCTTCTCCGTTACGGTTATTGTTACGGTTCTGAATTCTCTGAATACGATGGTTTATTGCCGTTTATCATCGCCGATTCTCTTCCCCTTGTCGGTTCTTATCACTGCATCTTATTGTCGATTAAGATTGGTTGTTCATTTAACTATCATTGTCTCCAGAGAGGGTGGGAAGAAAGGTTGTAGGTTTTTATGTTTGGAAGGGTATTTGTGTCATTTTGCTACAAGAAGGGGAAATATGTAATTTAATTTTTAGGTTGGGTAAATATGTAATTAAGATTTAAAATAGGAGGATATATGTAATTAAGATTTAAAATAGGGGGATATATGCAATTTTTGTCTAAGGGTCCATAAATAGATAAGATATTGGTTATGTTACATGTCACAACTTAAACTTATGTGAGCACACAATTTTTTTTAAAGCTTCCTTGTTTCGCTAAGTCGTATTCTATTTTTTTTTATTTTTGTAGGTCCGGCTAGGAGGATCTAGTCGCCTAATCCTTGTGTACAAACCAACCCGGTTGTGCGGAATCCAACCGGAAAGGCAAACCGAGATAGAACACGCAAATACACGACACGCAATATTCACCGATTAACACCTCTGTATTAATACGTATGAAAGGTTCAGTTACAAAGCAATGTTTACAAATATATTTTGCAAACTCTCTCAAACTCTCGTGTGTGTGTGTTTGCTCTCTGTGTGCTCTCTGTGTTCTCTTGTCTGATATCAGACTATTTATAGCACTACACACTACGAGACAGAACTATCTTGGCAAAACAAGACCAAACTCGATGAAACACATTTGATATTGACGAAACACAGTTGAGGTTGACGAAACAGACTTGTTTCGTCAACTATACACATGTTTCGCCAATGTTGGGCTTGGGCCCAAGTGTGTTTCGCCAAAAGTGTGACAAGCCCATGTCTTGATTTGTTTGTTTTAGCCGATTGTTTAGCCCAAAGATCATGTTCACAGCCTTTATGTCTTCTTGGCCCGATATTCGATCTTTTACACGACGGAGGAAAGCCGTTGCTAAACCGAATTACGTCGCGTCGAGTAGCGTCCACAAACATGTATCAACAAACTCCCCCTTGGACGCTACTCACGTGATTCGCCTTTAATGTCTTCTATGTCGGAGGATCTTCAAAGTCTTCACGTCTTGAAAGCAGAAAGTGTATCAACAAACTACCCGTTTCATGTAGGAAGTGTGTTGACAAACTCTCCCTTAACATAAGCTCCCCCTTGAGTTATGCTCGTGAATGACTTGATCATTAGTACTTGAGATCCTTGTGGTGTTGATGGTGGTCAGCGGCAACTCAATCATCTTCATCATTTGAGTGCCTTCACGTCGTGTCTTCATTCCGAAGCTTGTCATCAACTATGTTCTCCTTGCCTTTAGAATCTGCACATGCAAGAAATCTAAACGCGTAATGAGAACAACTGCTTGGAATATAGTTAGTATAAACAAATGACACACGTATGACCATGTTTCAATCAAACACCGTCCGATAGTTTGAAAGTTTAACAAATTTTTCAATTTTAGTTTTCAACTTTCAAAACTTGCAAATTTCGACCGTTTATGAAGATTTAATCAATTTGGTTTTCTTTCAGGTTTCAGGTAACGAAGACTCGAGATCCAACATCGTACGATCGAAAATAAGATAGAAATAAAATCTTTTTGTCTTTTATAAAGTTTATATTAAAACACACCTAAAATCTTTTTGGTATTTTTGAATATTTTGAAATGTAAAGACTGAAAGCAGTAAATAAATATTTACAGACATTCTTTTTGCGAGTTTCGAGGGTAAGAGAATCATATCAGTGTACGGTCATACCAAGACACTCTCGTTGTTCAGTTAGTTAACATTATGATAAGCATCCTATAACAATTATCGGTATTGTTATCCACATAAGCTCAACTTATCAGATGTAATCATGGCGAGGGGATACGTTAAGGTATGATTTATACTTACCGACCGGTGTTCATCCACATCACGACACATTCCCGTATCAAGGTATGCACGAGGGTTCATCTTACCGGTGAGTATACCGATTATCATCTGTTTGACCGTATATGATGTGAGATTCTCACTTATTTTGATTTGAAAACAAGCCCTATGTGATAGAATCACTTATTGATGAGGAACTTGATTTTCATATGCATGAGGGCACAGGAGCATGTCCGTGAACAGGTCAGTACTTTCGTACAGCAGAGAGACGAACTTGACTCCCGGATAAATGTGATATTTTATCACTTATTTGTTTGGACATGTGATTGTTTATCACTTATTGAGGTCGAATGCAATATGTACACGTATGTATAGTATCATGGAAGATCTAGACTTGCGTCCCCGTTATTTTTCGGTAAAAGATACAACCATGATACCCAGATGATAAGCAGCATAAAGACCGAATATCTCAGAACCTCGGCAATCTCTCAAACGAAATTTCGGTACTAAGACCATATGCCAATGAATGGTTCCCACCTGGTCTTCAGTCGATTTAAGATTTATATCACCCTGCACACTTTCAAATGATTGTGAGCCTACCGATACATCTTATATAGAGCTGCTTATTGTTTTTCATTTAAGGTTTAAAGAGGTTTGGATAGACCACTGATGTACTATCATTTTCTCTTTTGCTCGCCAGGAAACTCATTTTTGTTTTTCTATTGTTTTTGTGTTTTTGAAATTTTTTGATGTTTTTGGATTTTCAAGTTTGGATTTACTCCCCCTAAAATCAACAAACTAAGATAAAATTTAAAAGACATAAAGAGATGAACAAAAATGATTTTCCGATGTTGGTTTAACTCATGTTTTACCTCAATGCCGTTAACCAAAATTAATTTTAATCAGAAATGATTTATCGAATTTTGGAACAATGAGTTGGCACGTCGGTAAGCGGTGCGGACCATGACAACATTGACGAGTTTCATAGTGAAACAATCACGTGTAAGGTGATATTCGAGATCAACGTGTCAGGCCAAAAAGTGCTGTACGAGATGATATAGTTCATAAAGCAGCTTAAACATCGACAAGTATAGGAGAGAATAGAAATTCAAAACCGTATCCTGCAACTGCTTCATGCATTGCAAGGAACCTGAGTGCTCTCCAAAACTGGATATCCACCCGGTGTGGACTTGAAAGCCGATTTTTGTAGCTACTGAGAAATCTCTTCACAGCAACAAGATCAAACACCTCCGGGTCCGGCTGGTCTTCCATATTGCACCAGCGAAGGTCTTTGTCTTTCTCTTTCAGAAGTGGTGTGCGGATGTTCAATCCACGCCAAGGCATCTGCACACATTTCATTGTATTCTTTCCTGAGGACCCGATCAAAAACCACAACAACCAAATTTTGGCACATTTTTCATCTGTTCGAATTTTGCAACTTCATTCAACCACATTCTTTCACCAACATATTCTTCTTCATTTCTTTTTATCTCTCTCTCTCCATCAATGGCAACAACATTCTCCTAGATGTAACAATAGTTCGGAGCCTTTTGTCGCCGATCTTGTGCATGGACGCTCCACTATCAACAATCCTAAGACTATCAATAGTTCCTCCTGGAACATCCTGCACACTCATTCAGAGATTAGTTGGAGAGGGGGACCCAAGCTATTGTGGTCTTGGGTCTTCCATTTTCATCAACAACAATAACTTCTATTCTTTGATGATTCGTAAATTGTGATGGTCCCCCTGATTCGACAACCGTTTTTGGTTTCCAGGTCTGTTTTGTTTTACCAGTGTTATTCTTTAAAATCTTAACTTCATGGTTGTCTGAAGTTTTTGAATTGTCTGGTTTGACAGAAACAGATGTTTTGTTAACCACATCGGTTTTAATCGCCTTTTCAATTTCCTTGACCTGTTGGCGTTTCTGTTTCTTCTCCCTTTCTTTTACAAGACGGGGATCTTGTTTTACAGAAACAGATCGCTTACGGTCAGTTTGGTCACTGGGAACATCAACTTTGCCTTTTAGTTTATGAAGATATGGACAATTTCGAATTACATGTCCAATTGTACCACATTCAAAACATGATCTTCGTTCAACAAACCCCAAAGTATCATGTGATCGTCTTGCTGATGATGATGAACTTTGTGATCCCGAGGTACTAGGTTTCGAACTGTTTGATTCATTTCTTTTCAACACAGTTGCTTTCTTAACAAAATCCAAGTTAGATTTGTTAAGAGGTATATCCTCTTCTTTGAATATGATTCTCAAGAGGTATATCCTCTTCTTTGATTTCCGCATCAGACTTTGCTGGGTTAGTATCATCGGATTCATCATCAGAAGAATCAGCATCCTCAATAATAACTGGAGGATCCTGATTCAGTTCAGCAGAAGACACACATGCATCTGCTGACACATCTGAATCGGATGATACTTCTTTCTTGTATCCGAGTCCTGTTGCAAATTCCTTGATGTCTAAAGGAACAGATGGTTCAAAGAAAGTTCTATCCTCCTCGTCAGGCATGGCATCATAATTGTGTCTCACTGGTGGTGGACATTTCTTGTAACCTATGCATGTGACATACCGTTTCTCTTTCTGAACGTCGATGATGTGATCCAACACATAGCTAGAGCTCAAATAACTGTCTAGCTTGAGCTGGATCGCCTCACTTTCCGTTTTCACACAAGCCATTTCTTTTTGCATAATCTCAAGGCGAGTTATATACAAATTAATGTCAGTTTGTTTTCTGGAAACCATTTTAGTTAATTCGGTTTTATCTTTCTTTAATTTCTCAATTATCGATTTAAACTCCTTTTCATGGTTTTCATAAAACATGTTGGCTTCAGTGCACTTTGAAAGATCCACGGTCAACTTCTGGTTGTGGATAAACGTCACATCATATTTTTCTTGCAAAGCCTCGTGTTTGCTTTGCAACTCACACCACTTATCATTCAATGCAACATGTTTGTCTTGCAAATCAAACAAACTAGCTTGTAAAGCATCATGTTTGCCTTGCAACTCAGACATGTTTGCCTCTAAATCAGCATATTTAACACGCAAACTATCACACTTATCACAATTAACAGCAGTGGGTTCATCGACACATACCTAACTTGATGAACTGTCGACATTCGCCATAAAGGCTGAATGGAGAGAAGACGAAGAATAAGCAGCTTGATCCACCAAAATAGATCTTCTGTTTGTTCCTGCTGCAGCTTCCTCCAAAAGCTCATCAATATCTGCATCAATATCTGCATCAGCTGACGCACTAGACGTCTCACCCACATGATCATCGCCTGAACTCGAGGATTCTTCATCTGAACTCCTACTATAACCAGAAGAGTCTTCATCCTCAGAAGATTCACCACCATTGGCGAAAGATTCTCCACCACTGGTGTGAATTAAATCCTTCACAACTTCAGCAAAACAGGCTGTTCCATCTGGAGCATCACCACTCAACTGGATTGACCAGTCACAACCTTCATCTACTTGAACCACAAGTGCCTGGTTGGCATTTGATGGTCCTGCTTGGCTTTGGTTGTTGACAGGTATCAAGGTACGCTCATTGTTCCTGTTCTGGTTCTGCTGATTGCCTTGATTTCTGAAGGGATTCTGGTTCCCATGTTGTGCTGGCCTTGTACATTTCCTTTTGAAGTGACCCCGTTTACCACAGTTGAAGCACTTTACTGCCTGTTTATCGAACCCATACTTGGTGTCTTTCTTGCTCTCCAAGCTGGTTCTGCCCGTTCTCTCCATGAAATCCTTTGCCCTCCTCACAGCACTAGCAAAGGCCCACTTGATGTCCATCAAGTCCATCTCTTCTTTGTCAATCTGCTGATAGTCTTCCTGTGTCAGATTAATGTTCCCAATCTGACCTTCCACTAACCCACAGTACGCGCTCACTAAGGTGTTAAGCAGCTCCATGTGTTCCTTTGCTACTTCCACACTGACCTTTGAAAAGCTTGAAGTGTCGAGCCGTACTGTATTTGGCTTAGATTGCTGACCAGCAGATGATGTACTTCCATAAAATGCCTGTTGTTGAGCAGGAAGTGGATTCCCATACAAGTCTGTGGCGGGAGCTGGCTTAACAGGAACTTGTATCTGATTGCCATACAAATCGGTGCTTGTGATAAACGCCGTTTAAGTGGAGTATGTGAACCGAGTCTTGCAGACGAAGAACTGGAAGTTCCATAATACATCTCAGGATTGCATGGCACAATGGATTTTGCAGAAGAAGTACTTGAAGTTCCATAATACATTTCAGGATTTTGTGGCACTGGAACTCTTTTTGCCTTTAAGGTTTCCTCCTGATCTTTGTTTTCCAAGAGCTGAACAAAGTCATTGATGTGTGTTGTAGCCAAGACTCCATTATACTTCAGAATTTCCAAGAAACTATTCCACTGAGGTGGCAATGCATCTGCAAACTTTTTCACTACCTCTGGTGGAGTGGTTAATACCCCAAAATTACCCAACTCAGTAAGCAAATGATAAAACCGACTTGTCATGTCTCCCAAAGATTCCTTTCCATACATGTGAAACCGTCAAATTCTTTCTTGAGTAAGTCGTGTCGCAATTGGCGAGTTGCTTCATTTCCTACCCCTCTGGTCTTCAACGCGTCCCACAATTTCTTTGTCGTCTTGAAACTGACGAATTGATGGTAGATATCTTTGCTTAATGCCTGAGTAAGAATAGCATAAGCCTTCTTTTCCAGATCATACGTCTTCTTTTGATCTTCAGGAAGATCGGCAAACGTAGCAGCAGATGAAGCGGCAACCTCTATCGCTTGATCGAAATCTATGGTGAAACGTAACCACAATTCTGTATTTTGCCCAAGCACGTATGTGTTGAACCTCTCTGCCCATCCTGGATATTCATTTAAGTGCATCAACTTTGGAGGTCGATTCAAACTTCCGGTTTCGCTTTCGCTCAATAAGATACTTCGAATGCTCGGAGTTTGATTTGATACTAATGCCCATTGACCGGTAGAAATGGCATTGGCTTGTGAAGATGTCGATACGGGAGATTCGGCCCATGAGGGAGATAAACTTGTATTTCTATACTTTCCCTCATCCGGAGCCGGAGTACCCCACCATGAGGGAGATGAACTTGTATTTCTATACTTTCCCCCATCCGGAGTCGGAGTACCCCACCAACTTGGATTCATGTTTGGTATGGAAAACCGAATACCTGAAAATCACACTCAGATCAAACAGTTAAATCACACTTACAAACCTTCTGTTAAAAATAAACAAGTGTTTCGACGAAATAGATCTGGACAATACGCGTCGACGAAACAGGCCCAAGATATTCTAAGGCCCAATGATAATAATTGGCGAAACAAGTCTTTTAATTCAAATCGGCGAAACCAAGAACTCAAAACATTGCGACGGAACAGGCTTTTGCTTTGGGCTCCCTTTGTCGACGAAATTGATGTTAAATAAAGCCCAGTTAGTAAGCCCACTTTAAAAATGACGAAACATAATTCCTAATGTTGTTGGCGAAACAGGAAAAGTCCTTTTGGGCTTTTAATGTGACGAAACAAGTTTACTATAGGCCCACTTTACTAGTCGACGAAACAAGTTTTTATAACTTGGGCCTATTAGTTTGACGAAACAAAAGTTGTTTAAAGGCCCAAATGAGGTTGACGAAACATAATTCCTTTCGTCGAATGTGTTTTGATGAAATGAATTGTGTTTCATCGGATGCGTGTTTCGTCGAAAAAGGTGACTGAGGGGTTGGTAAACTTTTTGACTTTATCCTCTACTGACACACAAGAACTGCTTTCGGCTAGACCTTATCTGTTCTGACACAAGATACAACCTTTTCAACACATTCCCATACCCATCATACCAACCGGTAAAGTATGTAATATTATAATTATAATTCTATTACAAATTCCAACACAAACAACTTTCACATCTAATCTTCAAGGATCAAAAAGTGTAGAACTTGAAGAACACTTTGAATGTCACAAGAACACAATGAATTTTCCGGTAAAACTATGAGTTTTCCGGTGACCTCACAAATTTCCGAAACCCGGTTTTGCTTGAAACTTCACTAAAAATCAACTTCTAATATGTGAACATGAAAGAAAAAGTGATTTTTATAAGAACTTCCAACAAAACAACAAGATTTAAAACCGATTGACAATGTTTTTTAGAAAAATATAAACTTTTCAAAACCCGAAAAACAAACAAGAACACCTCGGTTTTAACAAGGAGAAGAGCCAAGGCTCTGATACCACTTGTAGGTCCGGCTAGGAGGATCTAGCCGCCTAATCCTTGTGTACAAACCAACCCGGTTGTGCGGAATCCAACCGGAAAGGCAAACCGAGATAGAACACACAAATACACGACACGCAATATTCACCGATTAACACCTCTGTATTAATAAGTATGAAAGGTTCAGTTACAAAGCAATGTTTACAAATATATTTTGCAAACTCTCTCAAACTCTCGTGTGTGTGTTTGCTCTCTGTGTGCTCTCTGTGTTCTCTTGTCTGATATCAGACTATTTATAGCACTACACACTACGAAACAGAACTATCTTGGCGAAAGAAGACCAAACTCGATGAAACACATTTGATATTGACGAAACACAGTTGAGGTTGACGAAACAGACTTGTTTCGTCAACAATACACATGTTTCGCCAATGTTGGGCTTGGGCCCAAGTGTGTTTCGCCAAAAGTGTGACAAGCCCATGTCTTGATTTGTCTGTTTTAGCCGATTGTTTAGCCCAAAGATCATGTTCACAGCCTTTATGTCTTCTTGGCCCGATATTCGATCTTTTACACGACGGAGGAAAGCCGTTGCTAAACCGAATTACGTCGCGTCGAGTTGCGTCCACAAACATGTATCAACAATTTTAAAAATTTAATTAAAAAATTGTAACGACACATAATATTTTAAATCATATTTATAGTTCCTAAAAACACTCATTACTAACGATTTTTAACTTAATCTCTCACTACATATAATATATAATATAATAAATAGATTAAATTCTTGTCTATTATAACTATTTTTTCGGTATTCTTTTTTTTTCTAAATCATCACATCACCGACTTTGCATGAAACTATATGAATCCTTCTATCCGCATGATACCATTGCATTCGATCAACTTCCACATTAACGAACTAGTAAGTCATATTCACACTCTAGGTTTTATATCGTTTTAAAAATATTGTTCTTCTACAATATGATGAAGAAGATAAAGAGGCTGATGTTGTTGAAGTCTGTGATTCGAACAAATCCAAAGGGTTGGATTGAAGCTGCGAGATTAGAGGAAGATACGGGAAATATTCGGAAAGCAAGAGAGTTGATAAGAAAAGGTTGTGAAGAATTTCCAAAGAATGAGGATGTATGGATCGAGGCATGTCGGTTGGTGAATCCGGATGAAGCTAAGGGTGTTATAGCAAAGGGTGTTAATGCGATTCCCAATTCGGTAAAACTTTGGATACAGGCTGCAAGATTGGAACATGATGATTACAATAAATGTAGGGTTTTGAGATTGGGTCTTGAAAAGATACCAGATTCTGTGAGGCTATGGAAAGCACTTGTGGAACTTGCTAATGAGGATGATGCAAAGCGTTTGCTTCAGCGAGCGGTGGAATGTTGCCCGTTGCATTTTGAGTTATGGCTTGCTTTAGCTCGGTTGGAAAAGTATGATGCGGCTAAGAAAGTGTTAAACAAGGCGAGAGAGAAGCTTCCTAAAGAACGAGCGATTTGGATCGCTGAAGCTAAACTGGAAGAAGCTTTCGGAAACACATTTATGGTTGGGAAGGTAATAGAAAGGGGTATTCGGGCTTTACATAGAGAAGGGGTGGAGATTGATCGAGAAGCTTGGATGAAAGAGGCTGAAGCTGCTGAATGGGCTGGTTACGTGTGGACATGTAATGCTATCATTCGTAACACAAAGGGGTTCCGTTGAAACTGCTAGAGCAATTTATGGCAAAGCGGCCCAAGTGCTCAACTTGAGAAGGCTCATGACTGATAAATATTTTGACAGTTTATTTTTCATGTTTTAACTTTTGGGGACCAAAATCTATATGAATATTTTGTAAAGGGTTTGTGTTTATGATCATCTTTCAAGATTCGTTCCCTCTCTACTTTCTGCTTGAATGATTTCGTATTTAAACTACAGATTTGATATCATATTGCCAATTATATTGAACTTCATAGTTTAAACATAAAGTTTTGCTAGTGTAAAAGTTTTAGTAAAATTGAGAATATGACTTCTGGTAGAAAAATCTTTATCTCGGAGCTTTGAATCCAATGCTTAGCTTTCAGTGATGTAATATCTGTTAGATAATTGTGTGTGGAATTGGATAATTATCCAAGACAAACTCAGATAAAATTTTGAATTGCTTGGGTTGGTTCGAGCCTATAGTTTATAACTGAGCTCGGCTTGTTTGTTTGTTGAGTGTAAACGAGATAAAGCTTGGATCAAGCTAGGCTTTTAAGTAGTATTAATCTAAGGTTGTATGTTTACTTAGTGCTCGTTAGTTATGAACTAGTTTAAAATGGTAAATGACACTTAAGAAAAACAATTTGAATTTTGGTGGATCATGACAGTAAGGCAACTTGGGTTGCTGATGCAATGCCGTGTTGTTCCCTGATTGCTATTGGAATCTGGCGTCGTCTCTAAACCACCGCCAAAAGTTGCTGCTAATGACTTCAATATCCTCAAAGTTGCTACCTCTAAACAAGATACAAGCGATCCTCTTGGTTTATTTGAGAGTTGCATCAGTGGGCTAGCTAAACAAGCAACACACAATGGTTTTATTGGATTACATTGTTTGACTCAACCCATCCGGGTAGGCGATCTCTTTCACCTTGACATGGTGAATTTCAAAGAAGGAAGTAATGTTAAGAATCATCCACGGCAGGGGCAGAAGTAGTGTATTAGGAGCCCACTTGCGTAGATATCCACTGGCACGGGCAGGTGTAGATATCTTATGGTATAGTACGGGTTTCTAAACTCGTTTTATTTAACAGAAACTGTCTTGGTATACCTACCTCACATAGTTTTTTTTGTTATTACTTGTGTACTCTATCCAACTCACGCCTACTTGCGGGGGGACCATATGCACGACACTACAACATCCTTCTTGATATTAGAGGTGAGCAAATTAACCGTCATAACTGATAACCGCACCATAACCGCTATTAACCGATACTTTAACCAAAAGCGTAGTATTGGTTATCTTGTAAGCCCAAACCATGCATGCCCCAAATGCACACCCCTATTTATTTCAAATGTTGCTTGGTTAATTAACCGAAATTAACCATAATCGAAGCTAGCCGTTATGGTTATGGTTAATGGTAAAAACCAAACCAACCCGACCCGACCAATGCACACCCTTACCATTCGTGACGGTGAGCCAAGATCATGATGTCTCGTATGTTTTATATAAAGGTGTACATGTAACATGTCATATGGTTCAAAGCATATTGATCAATTCTAACATAATATTACTTAGCTGGTGAATGAATTGTATGAAGGCTCGCTACCCATGTTTCTTACCATTACACATAGGTACACACAGGCCTATGTTTCTTATCTAAATGGGTTCAAATGATATTTCTTATAAATGAACTTCTGAGCCAAATCGTTTCCGATACACTCGGTTAAACCGTTTCTGAGCCCAACAGGTTTTAAAAGGATTCTTTCAGCAGCAAACAAAATAGAGAAAACAGTAGCAGCACACCAGAGAGTTTTCTTAGAGTTTTCTTGTTCAAACATTGTAAACAAACTCTCTGATAAATACATTTGAAGCTGTAAACGTTATATCTTGTTATTGTGCTTACTCTCTCGCTCGGTTTGTGTCGCAACGAGGATTCCGCACTCGTTACGACATTCGAAACAAGAAATAATCTAAGTCCGACGATCCGTATCGGGACCTACAAAAAAACCACATATGGGAAACCTCGTTTCTTCTATATTGAGTATTGAATGAAGTTTCACTGAATGGATTCTTCTCTGAGGTGAGTATCTCTATAAACTTTTGCCGAATGAGATGGACGAATATTCAAGATGATATGTCATCATGTCACTTTGTTCTTGATTGATATATTGATGGCATGAAGTGATCAATACATTCAAGCAGGCGTTGATCTTCAAGATGTCACCAAACAAGTATATATCAAACTAAAATACAGGATGCCACGAAAAATAAGCTTATTCTAAAGACGGGCATTATGTAGGAAAATTAGCATCTAGGTAAGGTATTTAAAAAGGTTCAAAACGCCAAAAAGGTTAAAGAAGAAGAGGCTGATGACAGTGAATAATTGAATGAGAAATTAGATTAGAATTTTTAATTTCTATTTTCATTCTCGATTGTTTGTTATCTAATTCTATGTTGTTTATTATCTAATTCTCTACTAATAAAAAAATTGAGTATAAAACGCCAAAAACTACAGACACCAAAACGCCAGATAGTATGAAAACTGTGAGAACGGATGCTAGCAAAGCACGTTGTTGCTATATAAAACGCAAAAATGCCAAGCAATGTATTACTGGAAAACAACACTAATTGACAGATGAAACTGAACGAAACAGTAATTGCAAAAGAGTAAATTGAAGAAACGGTAACATTATTGCTAAACATTTATTATATTAAAAGCCACTACATGGGAAATTGAATTTATTTATCTTTTCAAAACGCCATAATTGTCTGTCACATTATAGGTCTGCATCCTACATGTCACAACAATTGATAAAAAAAATAAACATAAAAAAAATATTACTGATGTTTTTTTACCGCCAAAAACAAATATCTACCTGGCCCTAAAAAAAGAAAAAAAAACTCATTATATAAGTACATCAGCTAAACAAAAGCTTCACACTCCACACATTCACTAAAAATGCCACATCTTGTCTAAAACGCCATTTAATTTAAAAAAATTGTACATGTTATTGCATGGAGGTTTGAGAGGTCAGGGGATGTTTCGTCATTAAGTTCTCTGACAGTAGAAGGGTGAAAGTCAAAACAATCAAACCCATACTTAGTTAAAACGTCAAAATATTTACTATGCTCCTGATCTAAAAAAACTATAAAAACGTCGCTTAGTTGTTAAACGCCAAAAAATAGAGAGGTGATGTGAGACGCGTTTAAAAAAAAAGAATATAAAAGGACAAAAAAGCTCCTCCGCCCTTCACTATGTCGCGTGACACGTGTTACGCCAGGATCCGTTCTCACACTTTTGGGCGTTTTCTCCTGATCTCGTACATATATATATATATATATATATATATATATATATATATATATATATATGGGAGGGATAGAAAACTCACTTGAGTTAAAAAAAAAAAAAAAAACTCAAGAAAACCTTATGTAACAAACTTTTTTTTTCTAAAAAAAATAGGGAATCTAAGTTACGTGTTATCGAACGTTTTGTAACAAAAACAAAAAGCGCCGACGGGATTCCTTTATAAAAAAAATTAAAAATTCAGTTTTTTAGCATATATATATAGAGAGAGAGAAAGTGTAAAACATAATTAGGTTTAACGTACGCTTGTAAATTGTAACATGCGCATTCTGGGTATACAACATTCGGTTTTCTGGATGGGAGGTAAATTCGCATGTACATGAAAAAAACAAAATCCCGCATATTAAAAAAAGTTAGACGCCTGTTGGAAATTTGTCTGTTTATGAAGAAGTGTCAGTATTTGAGAAGAAGTGTCAGAGTTTGTGAAGAAGTGTCCGAGTTTATGAAGAAGTGTCAGAGTTTGTGAAACCGCATGTTGAAAGTGTCCGAGTTTGTGAAATCCGCATACTGTAATCGTCCGGGTTTATGAAGCTGCATGATGAATCGTCCAGGTTTGGGAGTCTTCCGAGTTTATGACCTCAATTCTGCATGTTATGTTTCACAGGGTACACATCGTACGTTAAGACTAATTGTACGTTAATCAACCCCTATATATATACTTAATTTAAAAAAGATAAAAAAACACTCGACACTTTTTGGTTTTTTTTGTTACAAAATGTTCGATGATAACATGTAACTTACATTCCCTAATTTTTTTTTTAAAAAAAAAAAGTTTGTTACATAAGGTTTTCTTGAGTTTTCTTAACTCAAGTGACTTTTCTCTCTATAATTCCCCTATATATATATATATATATAGGGGAAGGTTCATTTGAGAAGAAAATTAAATTAAGAAGAAAAAGAACAAATGGTACAAATGTAAAACATTAAATAGTTTTTCTCTCAACTCATTTATTATTATCTTTGACTAATTAATTAGTCATAAACACTATCATCCTCCATACTTAAACTTTTGCTTACACACATCAAAATTTATCCGACACGTTTTGCAATTTATCCTACATATATTGAAATTTATCTTACACAGCTCGTAATTCCTCCTACACACCTTGTAATTTATGCTACACTTTAAATTATATATTTTTTATTTTTTTTTAAAAATATGTGTTTTTTTTTTTTGAAAATAAGTTACAAATTTAGAGTAGTTAGCTATTAAAAAGGAAGACTACCAATTAATGATTCATTTAAGTTTACCAACATACCCTTACACTAATATTAAATGCAAAAATTAAATGAAGTAAAATAAAGCATCCTTATTTGTTGAAACTTCTTCTTTTTTCTTCTTAAAAAAAATTCTTCTCATTTGAACTCTCCACTATATATATATATATATATATATATATATATATATATATATACTACTTTATAAAGCATATAGGAAGGATAGAATGGTCTTTTGCCACTTTACAACTCTTTAAAGCCCATTGTACAAACCTCTTAAGCACAAGTGTTGAAAACTTGTTTTCAACACCTGATGATACCACGCGGATCTTAGCGGATCTACTTGACCCGGTTTTTGTTTGATGGATCCAATATATTCGTATTATCACAGTTTACAACCACAATTTCATCCGCCGCTCCACATTTCTTTCACTTTCTAAACCCTAGATCCTCCACCGCATAACTGAAGCACCTCCACCGCATAACTGAAGCACCTCCACCGCACCTCCACCGCACCTCCACCGCACCTCCACCGCTCATCCATGGAACCTGTCTTTGCCATCACCGTCTTCTCCCCTTTCATCCATGGAACAGGTCATGTTTTTAACCCTATTTTGTACGTTTTTTTTTAATCTTTGTCAGATCTGTGATAATACTTTTAGATCTGTTTTAATACTTTTAGATTTGTGATAATACTTTTAGATCTGTGATAATACTTTTAGATCTGTGATAATACTTTTAGATCTGTGTTGGTTTTGTGATTATTTTAATGTTCTGTGAATGGATCAACATTAGGGCTTTTTGTTTGATAATTAGGGCTTTGTCAGATCTGTGAATGGACCAATTTTAATTTCTTGCATTAGGGCTTTGTCAGATCTGTGATAATACTTTTAGATCTGTTTTAATACTTTTAGATCTGTGATAATACTTTTAGATCTGTGAATCTGTGATAATTCTTTTAGATCTATGATAATACTTTTAGATGTGTGATAATACTTTTAGATCTGTGTTGGTTTTGTGATTATTTTAATGTTCTGTGAGATTTATAGAGAAAACGTAATTTCTGTTTCATAATTAGGGCTTTTTGTTTGATCTAATCGGTTACTGAATTATGGTTTTGTTTGTAAGGAGAATCCGATTGCAAGCTCACCGGCGAAGGAAGCATACAGGAATCGGCTGGCGGACAGCCTCAACATGGGAGTTATGGTGAGTGCATGCACATACCAAATAGTCATCGCTTAATATGATTTAAATTTGAATCTCTCTAATTAAAAGTAGTTTTGCTGTTACTTTGTTTTTTTAGGATTGGTTTGATCCAATTGCTGATTCGACTACTAGCCATCTCGATCTGATTCCCCACATGGTTTAGGGGTAATTGATTTTGTTTTTGACGTTTAAAGGTTTTAAAAATCATTGAATTTTGTATTAAATGGGAATTTCGACATCATTTCAGGAGAAGTTTAAAACAACAGGACTATGGAAGGATATACGGTGCTACATTGACAGTCAAGTGAGACCCCATCTCTTTGTTTAAAGTTCAAACACATAATTTGTTTTCAGTTTTTAATTTTCAATGAATTATACGAAAACGTAATTTCTGTTTCATAATTAGGGCTTTTTGTTTGATCTAATCGGTTACTGAATTATGGTTTTGTTTGTAAGGAGAATCCGATTGCAAGCTCACCGGCGAAGGAACCATACAGGAATCGGCTGGCGGACAGCCTCAACATGGGAGTTATGGTGAGTGCATGCACATACCAAATAGTCATCGCTTAATATGATTTAAATTTGAATCTCTCTAATTAAAAGTAGTTTTGCTGTTACTTTGTTTTTTTAGGATTGGTTTGATCCAATTGCTGATTCGACTACTAGCCATCTCGATCTGATTCCCCACATGGTTTAGGGGTAATTGATTTTGTTTTTGACGTTTAAAGGTTTTAAAAATCATTGAATTTTGTATTAAATGGGAATTTCGACATCATTTCAGGAGAAGTTTAAAACAACAGGACTATGGAAGGATATACGGTGCTACATTGACAGTCAAGTGAGACCCCATCTCTTTGTTTAAAGTTCAAACACATAATTTGTTTTCAGTTTTTAATTTTCAATGAATTATACTAATTGTGATACTCTTATTGTGCAGCGCTACGGTTTGTAGGTTGAAGTTTGCTTAACACGCTTCAACCGTCGAACTTGGTGCGGCTCAATTGAATAAGGAAAGCAGGGAGGTCATGGACCTTAAAGACTTGTATCACGTGACCTTTGTTATGTGCGGTATTGGCGCCGAAATGATGATGGGAGTTATGGTGAGTGCATGCACATACCAAATAGTCATTGCTTAATATGATTTAATTCCGACTATGTCTGAAGTTTGAAAATGGGTTTTGATATCATGACTTTTTTGTAGGGTAAATATGATATTATATAATGTTTTAAGGGAGATATATGAAATCATCCCTTTTTTCATTATTTTTTTAGTGGATGAAATACAAGTTGGCAAACATATGGAATGAAGTAGGTAATGTAGCTAGAATCTTGGCAGAAGGAAGCGACTGGAGTTTGTTTTTTAAGGTATTTACCGATTTTATTTACTTAATATTTAATGCATCTTTCCTGTTGTCATCATATAACGTATTTATTTGTTCATGAGCTTTTTGTTTCTTGCCCCTTCTCCTGCAGGTAGTAATTTCAATCTATCTTTTCAAGTTGCTTGTGGTGAACAACTTTCCCACATCAATGGGAGTAGGTATGATTTTTGCTCTTTTTCTCATTGCTTCATGCTAGGTGCTTGGCCGGTTAGGCGGGCTGTGTAACGGGCCAAAACTACGGGCAGGTCGACCCAAAACACGTTTCGAATGGTTTTGATAAATAATTAGGGTGTCCAATATAAGCACAGATTTTGTATCATTATTATAATATACTCCTTTGAATAAACTGATTCAAAAATTTTATGTACTAAAAGTACACTTTGCACGGCTGTCGACCTATTTGACTTGCTTGCCACATTTTTTTAGCTAATTTATTGTTTGACCCGTTAGATATAAACATAGTCGGAATTGGATCGACCCGTTTGTAAGTGTTTGACCCGTTTGCTGTTACTTTGTTTTTTTAGGATTGGTTTGATCCAATTACTTTGGTAGTCTATATAGTTTGTGTGCTTTATAATGGTCTTTTTTGTATTTAAAGAAACTAACTTTGTTATTCTATTTTAACCATGAAGCATGATGGTCTGTTTTGGTTTCTTATGTGTGTTATATTTGTATTGGATGTGAAGTGTGTTTAGTTAGAATCCAACTTCAACTTATAATCCAAAGACAATTCAAAAAGCAAGTCATGTCAGTAGCTTTTCTTTGACTTTTGTCCTTTTTGTTTTTTTACTACTTACCACTGGAGATAAACTAAAAACTGAAATGTGGAGCGGCGGATGAAATTGTGGTTGTAAACTGTGATAATACGAATATATTGGATCCATCAAACAAAAACCGGGTCAAGTAGATCCGCTAAGATCCGCGTGGTATCATCAGGTGTTGAAAACAAGTTTTCAACACTTGTGCTTAAGAGGTTTGTACAATGGGCTTTAAAGAGTTGTAAAGTGGCAAAAGACCATTCTATCCTTCCTATATGCTTTATAAAGTAGTATAGATACATATGTTGGTGTTACGGTGGGTATACTTTTTTTTGCGAAATACATACAAGAGTCGCCATTATGAATTCTTATATTGCTTAACATATTGAATCAATAGCATGCTCAGTTAGGTGGGCATTATGAACTCTCAGATTTGATTTACTGACTGATATTGATCTTTTTTTTATGGTCAAACACTTAAGACAGCTTGCTTGCTTGCTGCAGTCTCTATAAACACTGTGTGAAAGACCACATGCTTGCTTCAGTCTCTATAAATACTTCAGATGTATCAACACTCTACAAACACTCAACTACACTCAACTGAGACGAATTAAACTTTCAAATTGTAAGTTTATCTCAGTTGAACTAACACTCAACTACACTCAACTGTGAGGCTATGATGCATAAGCTGAGCCTGTCGACTCTATGATGCATAAGCTGAGCCTGTCGACTCTATGATGCATAAGCTGAGCTTGTGTTCTTAATATGTCTGAACTGAAACTGTTAAGGCTATGATGCATAAGCTGAGCCTGTGAGGTTACATATGTGTTTCTTGTGCTTAAAACAGCTGTACATCATGCTTTAAAGGTTGTTTAAGTTTAGTGGAAAATTACTCTTGTACATCATGCTTTAAAGCGGGGTTACATAACACAATAGACTGTGATGATTGTATTTTGAGGGTACATAGGAGATCCGAGTAGCATCTTGGCGGGGCAATATCCAAGTTGCATAGTTCTCACTTTGCAACCGTGTGTTGCAGCCATGGCTTTACCCGTAGTTGTGTTCATCTCTCAATTACATGTCTGAGTCTTCCAGTTGTAAAAGTATTAATCTGTCTGAACTAAAAGTGTTTTGAGGCTGTGATGCAAAAACTGAGCCTGTGTAATCTATCTGAACTGAAAGTGTTTTGAGGCTGTGATGCAAAAACTGAGCCTGTGTAATCTATCCAACAACTCAAGCAAATGTTTTCTTTGCATTTTAGGGGGAACATGGGTGTGATGCAAAATCTGTTAACTATAACTTGAAATAATTATAATGCCCTTTCATATTACCCTCTGTGTTTTGTTCTACCCGTAATATTACCCCCTGGGTCTCTTGTAACCTTTTCAGGCTTACCATCCTCTGTCTTGTTCTTCCCACCAATAAAAGTAGGCAATCTACTAAACACCTGCCCTAATTTGTTATGAAACTGATCCATGTTTGGCAGGTTTTTAGCCTCTTTGACCCATATATCCAAATTCCCATGTAGCAACAGAACTTTGTGAGCTCAAATCGCCATGCTGTGATCCACCATCATATCCCACTTCACACTTCAGCCATATCACACTTTTACCATGCTGTGATCTTGTTAGAGGTCTTGAATGGAATAACTTGCACACTTTGACCATGCCGTGATCCACCATCATATCCCACTTCAGCCATATCACAGCAACAAGATCAAACAATCAAATAACCTAGATTCGATAAATTCCATGGTTTTATAACACAATCGAATCTGAATTACAAGATCAAATCGCCTTAACAAATACGCACTTCACAAGATAGCTAAAAAACAAGTTTTTCAAAACCTTTACTTCACGGAGGCATTTAATCAAACACCTGGTGGGTCAAGTTTTCTTTCACAAAAGAACACGTTTACAGAGTGAATCAAACGCTACCCAGATGAGAATAGCAATCTGTATAGAGATATAATGGGTAGAAGAATTGAAAAGGTGGGTCTTTGCGTGTCAGCGGGTGGTATACCCAGATATTTTAACTTTAAGCACGTAGACCAAAGTTGAATTTGGGAAATTGTTGATACACTTTTTGTGTCTGTCACTAGTCTTGTTATATGTTTTTGTATTTTGTACGGTCTTTATTAATTATCGAGTCTGTATTCGCAGTCGACCAAGTCGGATATCCTCCTATCCGCTTGTGTCTGACTTGTTTGTCTCTCTTTGTATGTATTTGTCGTAAAACAATGCATGTGGCATTCTAAGGGTAAATCTGTCATGTTTTTAGTTAATCTGTGCCATCTGTTTCTGCATAACAGTTTGCAGAAACAGTTTACAATGTGCAGGCCTTGGCGAAACAGGTCTGTTTCGTCAAATGGATGTCGACGAAACAGACTTGTTAACTTTGGTTGTGTTTCGTCAAGGCAGTCAACGAATCACACTTGATTCGTTGACTGTTGGGCT
The DNA here is from genome assembly GCF_002127325.2 of Helianthus annuus. NCBI lineage: Eukaryota > Viridiplantae > Streptophyta > Magnoliopsida > Asterales > Asteraceae > Helianthus > Helianthus annuus. Next base: position 27,946,272 of record NC_035436.2, read on the forward strand.
TGTTACTGGGCTAATTCCTGTTTCGTCGGCCCATGTTCAGTTTCGTCAAAGACTTAAGCCCACCTGCTATATAAGGCACAGAATGTTCACAGTTTCATCAGAGATGAGAGTTTACCCTTTGTGCTTGTAAGAACTGTGTTTGTATCAGTTGCTTTATCTCATCCAGTTAATCAAAAGATTGTGCTTCTTTGGTTAGCCTTTGTGTTCTTTGTGTTCTGTGTTTGATTGGCTAAGTTAAGTGGTTTCCGCAAACTTAGCTTTGTTTGCTATAAACAAGGATTTTGTAGTGAAAATCGATCCTCCGATTTTGGGACCTACAAGTGGTATCAGAGCATTGGCTCTTATCCTTGTTTAAAATCAAACATAGTTCGGTTTGGTTGTTTTGTATTTGTGTTGTTTTGCTCAAAAAGTTTTCTTGAGAACTTCATATTTTCTGGAAAAAGAAGCCATAAAAAGTGTAGTTGTTACTTGTTTGTTAAGAGTTTTGACAAAAACCATACTAGTTTAAGTACACACATATGAACGGTTGGTTTTGGTAGAAAGTCTTAAACAAAAATTAATTTTCAGAAAGTATAAAATTCACAGGTTGTTCAAGTGTTCTTCATATCTTCATCCTATATTCAAAGTGTTCTTGTGAAAAACATCCATTTAATCTAAAAGATAAGGATATCTTTATTTGAAAGGTGTTTGACCAACTCTTTTATCCACCATACTTCTAAGTAGGTGAAAAAGCAGGTTGAAAATCGTGTGAGTTAGACAGCTTGGGTATAAACTTTTCACCAACTTTTACCAACCTCTGACAATCTCTTTTTGACGAATCAGGATCTCAACGAATCACAAAGTCAACGAAACAGGAAGCATCTCGCCAAAGGTCTCTTTGACGAAACTAAAAAGTGTTTCGCCAAAGATCCCCTCGACGAATCACATCTAATTCGCCAAAAGTCCCTTCGACGAATCAAAGTCTGTTTCGCCAAAGGTCCTTTTAACGAATCACATATCTGTTTCCTCAAACTTCTGTTTCGCCAAAGGTCCCCTTGACGAATCACATATCTGTTTCCTCAAACTTCTTTGAAGAAACAGGATCTGTTTCGTCGTGTGTTGTTTCGTCAAAAGATTTTTCAATTTCGTCAAGAAAGTTCAAATTTTTCAACAGAAGGTTTACAATTTAACCATAACAGTGTGTTTTCAAGTGATTGTTCAGGTTTTCAGGTAGTAGTCATTGAAAATGAGTTGTACAAGTCCTTGGGACTGGAGTACTGACCCACGACCAGGTCAAAGTTCAAATCAGACATCTATGGCATCTTACTTAGCAAATTCCATACCTCAACAACAATCGTCCATAAGTGCGAGTCAATGGGCTTTGGTTTCAAATCAAAACCAAAGTATTCAAAATCTACTGTTGAGCGAGAGTGAGACGGGTAGCAACAATCGCCCGCCAAAGCTAACTCACATGAATGATTATCCATCATGGAAAGGACGTTTCCATACCTATGTTCAAGGGCAAAGCACCGAACTTTGGACGTGTTTCATCAATGCATTCAACTCTAATCTTGAAGTTGCAGCATCCACTTCAGCGGGTTATGCTAACATGCTTGAGGATGATAAGAAAGCTTATGACTTGGAGAAAAAGGCGTTTGCCATACTTACGCAAGCACTTCACAAAGAAATCTACCATCAGTTTGGGTATTGTAAGACCACAAAAAGCCTATAGGATGCGTTGGTGGCGAGAGGAGAAGGGAATGCAGCGTCTAGGAAGACTCACCATGATTTGTTAAAGAAAGAGTTTGAATCATTTCAGTTCTTGGAAAATGAAACCTTAAATGATATGACTTCACGTTTCTATCATTTGATTAGTGAAATGAGTTCTTACAATGTTAATGCTACCCATCAAGAAATGATTGCACGGTTTGCTGATGCTCTACCTCCTAAGTGGAGTCCATTCATTGAGCTTCTGAAACATACGGGTGCACTGGATGCAGCTAATGCTAGTCTCTATGAATTCATTCAGAAGTTAGAGGACAAGAATGAAGAAGAAATTAGGAAGGCTAAAAGAATTGCAGCTGCACCTCCTCAAAATACAGAAATGTATTTGCCTGGTTTTGGTCCTTCAGCTAGTTCTAGTTCCGTTCAACAACCGAAGCTTCAAACGGCGTTTGTATCCAATACAAACTCTTCTCCGTTTCAACAGTTCAATCAAGCACAACCACAATGGGATCAAAGTGCCTATCTTTCACAAACCATTCCTACACCTCAAGTTACAACGGCTCAACCACAGTTTGATCAAAGCACCTTTCTGTCACAGTCAATACCCACACCACAGTCTCAACCACAACAACAAGCTCATTATGCCAACAATCCCCCACCCCGAACACGATCAGAGTCGATACTTCAAATCTCTCACAGTTTAGCGTTGAAGTAGCAAAGGAACATATGGAAATCATTAATACAATGGTCAGTGCTTACTGTGGGTTGGTGGCAGGTCAAATTGGAAACATCAATATGACCAATGAAGATTATCAACAGATCGACAAGGATGAAATGGAGTTGATGGATATCAAGTGGGCTTTTGCTAGTGCGGTTAGAAGAGCGAAAGACTTCATGGCTCGAACTGGAAGAACTTCGTTGGAAGGCAAAAGGGATACGAAGTACGGGTTTGATATAAACGCTGTAACATGCTTCAATTGTGGTGAGAAAGGGCACTTCAAACGTGAGTGCACTCGACCAACAAAACAAGGCAATCATAACCCTTTCAGAAACCAGACAAGTACTTCGAATGTGAATGCCCAGCAAGAAAACCGTGACAGGGGGATTGTGGCAGTCAACAATAATCAGAGCCAGTCTGGACCATCAAATCCCAATCGGGCTTTGACTATTCAAGCTGATGAAGGATGTGACTGGTCTGTGCAATTTGGAGAAGGTGATCAAGGAGGTGGAACAGCTTGCTATGCAAAGATCATCAATCACATCAAGCATGTTCATAAAGAAGAGTTTTCTAAGAGTGATGACAGTTCTGGATATTCTGGAAGTTCTGATGAAGAAGGCTCTATTTCTGGGGATAATCAATCTGAGCCTGATGTGAAAGAAGAAGGAGGTGCTGATGTTGAAGATCTACTGAATGAAGCTGATGAGCTCATATGCCAGAAATCAATTCTGATTAAGAAGGCTGCTACTGCATCTAAGGAAATGGAGAAGTTCTTTTCTGAAGATGGAGCTTTTTCTTTTCAAACTGCCTTTATGGCAAATGTCTCAGCCTCTTCAAGTCAGGTTAATTCTGAACCTCCAGCTCCTAGTGTTTGCAAATCATGTGCAGATATGAAGCTTGAGTTAGAAAAGCTTCATAGTCATAATCAAAATTTGGTTGTTGAACTTTCAAAATGCAAAGAGGCAAATATGGCTTTAACTCGGAACGAAAAAGAATTTAACTCTGTAATCGAAACATTAAAGAAAAGCGTGTCCGAAGTGAACAAAGTGGTTTACCATAAACAAGTAAGTATAAATGAGTACATTAACATTGTGGAGGAAACCAAGAAGCAACTAGCCATTGCCCAATGCGAGCATGATGCGATCAAACAAAAATTGGAAAGTTATTCTAACTCCCGATTTGGGCTTGATCACATCATCGATGTTCAACAACTGAAGGGAAATCAGAAAGGCATAGGATATACCAAATGTCCGTCCCCTTTGAGGCATAACTATACCAAGATGCCTGATGAGGAAGATATGCCACGGTATGAACCTAGTGTGCCTCTGAATTTTGAGGAATTTTCTACTGGCCTAGGGTTCAAACCGGACAATTCTTCAAACACATCCTCTAAGCAACAAGAAACTTCAGCATCCATGAAACAAAGTCCTCCAATTATCGAGGACTATGAGACATCGGATGATGAATCAGAATTGGATGTAAGTGATCAGGATAAATCACTTAACAAGATGAAAGGAATAGTTATTCCACGAGAGAATCACATTCTTTGTGATCCTGATACTCCTGATGTCCCATCTGTTAAGAAACAAGTGATTGATTCTGTCAAAGTTGATAAGAAATCTGTGTCTACTGTTAAAAGCAGTAATGTGTTGTATACGTTGGTTGGAGGTGATAAAATCTACTCAGATCACGATTTCCCAATTAAGAATGTAAATCAATCTTTGATTGATAAAGTCTTTGAAGACAACACAAACAAATTTTTGGGAAAAACACTTCCGGGAATTGTTGTAACACAGTGTGATCCAATTCCTAGGGCTGAGATTAGAAAACAGTTTGGTAATCAAAAATCTCCAACCACTCAACAACCTAGTGCTTCTAATGGTAAACAACCAGTCAAGAGAGCTCAAAAGCCTAATGTCTCTAAAATGAAATCTGAAACAAGAGGAGCTCCGTTCCAAAAGAAAGCAAAAGATGTCAAATTCGTGTCATCTAAGGGTACTGATAAGATTGAGACTTTTGAGAACAAATCAAACACCGATTTTGTGCAACAAGTCACGATCTTAAAATGTAACAATGATAACAATTACACTCAACATACAAATGGGTGTGATGAAAAGGCAAGTACCTCAGGTTCCACAGGTTTGACATCTCATTGATCAAATTCTCCTAAATTCGTTGAAAGGAGAACATGCTTTAAATGTGGAGAATTTGGGCATATCATCAAAAATTGCCCAAACGCTCCAAAAGAGAAATTTGTTGAGAAAGCACCACCTGAAAAGATTCATCCTCAACGTTGATTAGTTTCACCAAAACATGATAAACAAACAATTAAAGAACAAGAAAAGAAACTGCGACGTAAGAATATAAAAACTGATGAGAAAGCTTTAAAATCGGAAGTAAATACAGTTAAAAAGGAACCAAGTATGTCACAACCTTTACAACCAGAAGCTTCAAAAACCGTTTACAACACTCAATCTGGTAGGCAAAAACAAACTTGGAAACCTAAAGCAGGTGATAATTCAGGGGGAGCAGTTGTACTTGAAAATCATCAAGAAATTGAGCTCACGTTTCGTGATGCTCAGGGACGACCCAAGACCACTAAGGCTTGGGTCCCCATCCTCAACTGATTTTTAAACGATATGTGCAGGGTGTTCCAGGAGGAACTATTAATAGTCATTGGATTGTTGATAGTGGAGCATCCAGGCACATGACTGGCGACTTACGGCTTCTATACGACGTGAGAAATATTAGAGGAGGCTATGTCGCATTTGCGGGAGACAAAGGCGGATACATCACTGGAGAGGGTAGTATCTCCAATGGTATTGTGTGCTTCGATAAGATCAATTATGTTCGTCAAATTGATCATAATCTTCTCAGTGTGTCGCAAATCTGCGATAAAAAGTTCACCGTGCATTTTGATGATGCCGGTTGTTATGTGCTGAAACCTGGGTTCAAAATTCCACAAGAATGGATTCTCTTATCGGCTCCGAGAGTTAATGATCTTTATATTCTCGACATGAGCCAAGCGATTACAACATCTGCACAAGTCACTTGCTTTGACTCAAAAGCCACAGAAAAGGAGTCTATATCTTGGCACAGAAGAATGGGACACATTCACTTGAGAAAGATGAACCATTTGGTGAAAAACAATCTTGTGAATGGTGTGCCTGTGAGAAGCTTTCATTTACAAGATATCTGTGTCTCGTGCCAAAAAGGGAAGCAAACGAAGAAGTCTCACCCTTTGAAGAAAATCAACACTGTCAGCATACCTCTCGAACGTCTTCATATGGACCTTTTTGGACCTATGAAGCACAAAACAACATTCGGAGATGCTTATTGTTTAGTAGTTACAGATGATTATTCTAGATTTTCTTGGGTATCCTTCATGGCACACAAGAGTGAAACTCCTGGCATCCTCAAGGATCTTCTTACAATGTTGGAGAATCTCTATTCATTGAAAGTGAAAAGGATCCGAAGCGACAATGGAACCGAATTCAAGAATCAAGTTATGGATGAGTTCTGTACTTCTAAAGGCATTCTTCATGAATACAGTTCTCGTTATACTCCACAACAAAATGGTGTCGCGGAGAGGAAGAATCGGACGATAATCGAAACTGCAAGAACGATGTTAGTAGAGTCGGAACTCCCTGTTCAATTCTGGGGGGAGGCTGTATCGACTGCGTGCTATACATTAAACCGAGTTCTTACAGTAAAGAGACATGGCAAAACTTGCTTCGAACTCCTTCAGAAAAGGAAACCGGATCTTTCTTACCTAGAACCTTTTGGTGGTCCATGTACTATGATTGAGCCGGATGGAAAGTTTGGAGCGAAAGCTATCGAGGGTTTCTTCCTTGGATATGCTACTCCGAATTTTCGTGTTTGGAATCTGGCTACCAAAAAGATTGAGCTATGGAGTGAGGTGAGGGTTCAAAGGTACACGAGTCCTGTTAGGGCTCCGGGTGATCCGTGGATGTTCGATTATGATGGACTATTTGACTCCTTCAATCTGCCAACCTTTGACGAAGAATCAGCAGCTGCTAGAATGTTGTTTGAAAGTGACAATGCTACTGTCTCGCCATTGGTTAGACCTGTTCTTGTTGACCCGCAAGGCTCTTCATCGGTTAACAATACGGTTCAAAATGAGGTATTTGAAGATGCTGCTGATTACAATGAGTCTTCGGAAGATGATGAATATCATGATGCAGCAGAAGGATCTTCAGCTCCAGTTGCTCCTGTTCAAGGTGCCTCTGCTGATACACCTCATGTGCAGAATGTAGACACTGCTGAAGGGAATGCATCCACCTCTACACACATTCCTGGTGTGGAGTTGGTTGTTGATCTTAATCTTAACAATTTGGGTATCAATGCACGTGTGTCAGAAAATCCTGAAATGAGGATTCATGATACCCATCCCCAGCAGAATATTATAGGAGATGTCCATCGTGGTGTGCAGACGCGTAATCAGCTAAGAAACAACCAGAATGCTGGTTTGTATTCAGCTATAAGAGAATCTGGTCTTCAGAATGACTGGTCCTTCGCGTGTTATGTGTCACAAGAAGAACCAAAATCGTGGAAAGAAGCCTTAAAGGATAATGCTTGGGTTGAAGCCATGCAGGAGGAACTGCAGCAATTTCAAAAGCTTGGTGTTTGGAAGCTTGTTGAAAGACCAGAGAACTACAAGAAAATTGGCACTCGATGGGTTTTCAAATGCAAGAAGGACGATCGTGGAGTGGTTATTCGTAACAAGGCAAGATTGGTCGTTCAGGGATTTCGACAAATCGAGGGGATTGACTACAATGAAGTCTATGCACCAGTTGCTTGTCTGGAAGCTATTCGGATCTTTCTTGCTTATGCATCATTCAAAGGATTCAAAGTCTACCAGATGGATGTGAAAAGTGCTTTTCTTCATGGGATAGTTCAAGAAGAGGTATATGTCGAACAGCCTCCAGGTTTCGAAGATCCTGTCCATCCCGATCGGGTTTGGTTGCTCAACAAAGCTCTTTATGGTTTACATCAAGCACCGAGAGCTTGGTACGCAACCCTATCCAACTATCTTCTGGAGAATGAATTTAGACGAGGCCTTATTGACTGCACCCTATTCGTCAAGGAACAAAATGGAGATCTTCTGCTGGTGCAGGTATACGTTGATGATATCATTTTTGGTTCTACTAATGAATCTTTGTGCAGGGAATTCGAGAATATTATGCAGGAAAAGTTCGAGATGAGCGCTATGGGGGAGATGAACTTCTTTTTGGGCCTACAAGTTCAGCAAACCGAGTCTGGGATATTCATCCATCAGACAAAATATGTTGGTGACATCTTGAGCCGGTTCCAGATGTCAGATGCAACGCCCATTGGTACCCCACTTCCGCAGAATCACGGGATTACTCCGGATTTGAAGGGTGAAAGCGTTAACTCCTCCTATTATCGTGCTATGATCGGATCTCTCATGTATCTTACTGCTTCGAGGCCTGACATAATGTATCCAACGTGCCTGCTCGCAAGATATCAAGCTAATCCGAAGGCCTCCCATTTGTCAGCTGCAAAAAGGATTTTTCGCTATTTGAAGGGATGTCCAGACACTGGTCTTTGGTACCCTAGGGATGATAGCCTTGATTTGACCGCATACAGTGATTCTGATTTCGGCGGTTGCAAAATTGACGGCAAATCAACAACAGCAGGATGTCAGTTCTTAGGAAGTCGCCTGGTGACGTGGCAGTGCAAAAAGCAGACATGTGTTGCTACATCAACCTGTGAAGCAGAATACATTGTTGCCTCCAGTTGTTGCTCCCAAGTCTTGTGGATACAACAACAAATGCGCGACTACGGTTTTGAATTCCTAACTACTCCTATTTTTGTTGATAACAATGCTGCATTACAGATCACTAGAAATCCTGTGCAGCATTCCAAGACCAAACACATCGAAATTAAATATCACTTCATACGTGATTGTTTTGACAAAAGATTAATCGATGTAATTCATATCCCCACCGAACACCAACGTGCCGACCTGTTTACGAAAGCTTTTGATAAATCACGGTTCGATTATCTACTTTTGGGCAACGGCATTAAGGTGATACCTGAGTAAACTACTTTGGCTAATCGTTTTTGTAAATATTTTCTTTCAAAACTTAAAAATACAAAAAAAATTTCCTTTTGTAATCTTTTAGCATTTTAGGGGGAGAAAATTTCAAGAAAATACAAAAACATTAGAAAATCTCAAAAATCCAAAAAGATGTTTTTATGTTTCTGTTTTCCAATTTACAAAAAAAAAATAGAAAACCCAAAAATGAGTTTCTTGGAAAAAGGAAGGTGATGATATTCACTGGTGTGGTCGGTCAACATGGTTTAAATCGTTAAACAAATGATAAGTATCTCTTCTAACGATGTATCGGTAGGCTCACAATCAAACTAAAATGTGCAGGATGATACAAACCTAACAGACTTCAAGTCAGGTGGGAACCATTCATTGGCATATGGTCTTGGTACCGAAATTTCGTTTGATAGATTGCCGAGGTTCTGAGATATTCTGTCTTTATGCTGCTTATCATCTGGGTATCATGGTTGTATCTTTTACCGAAAATAACAAGGACGCAAGTCTAGATCTTCCATGATACTATACATACGTGTACATACTGCATTCGACCTCAATAAGTGATCAACAATCACATGTCCAAACAAATAAGTGATAATATATCACATTTATCCGGGAGTCAAGTTCGTCTCTCTGCTGTACGAAAGTACTGACCTGTTCACGGACTTGCTCCTGTGCCCTCATGCATCGAAAATCAAGTTCCTCATCAATAAGTGATTCTATCACATAGGGCTTGGTTTTCAAATCAAAATAAGTGAGTATCTCACATCTTATACGGTCAAACAGATGATAATCGGTATACTCACCGGTAAGATGAATTCTCGTGCATACCTTGATACGGGAATGTGTCGTGAGGTGGATTCACATCGACTTGTAAGTATAATTCTTACCGTAAAGCGTATCTCCTAAGTGTGATTTCGTTTGATAAGCATGAGTTTATGTGGACAACAATATCGATAATCGAGATAGTATACTTATCAAGAACTTAAACAGAAATGAAATTATGTTGACTAAGACCGTAAGCTGGTATGATTCCTTATCCTTGAAACTCGCAAAAGTTGCATCTGTACAGTTGTTTAACTTGTCATTTTTTTTAGTTGCATTTAGTTAGTTTTCAGCATTTTAAGAATTATCTGTAATGTAGTGTTTAAGCTTGTTCTTGATTATGCCAAAGATGTTACTTGGTGTTTATGACCGGAAGCCTGAAACCTACTTCATAAATCGTTCTTGTTTTTGAAAACTAAAACAAATGTCAAAATGGTAAATTGCTAAAACCTTGTGTGCAGTATGCAAAATGTTTCATGCCTTGGTGTTTTTGGAACAAAAGTCGACGAATCAAAAATAGGTTGACGAATCACACTGCTGTTGACGAAACAGAACTGGTCAAAGTCAGCCTTAGGTCAATCTGTTTCATATTGACGAAACAGACTGTCTCGTCAAGATGTTGACGAAACAGAAGCCCGAATCTGTTTCGACAATGGGCTTACTTCAGAGGCCCAAGCTCAGGCCCACTGTCTGTTTCGTCAAAGCCCACACCAGATTCGTCAAACCTCAGTTTCGCCAAAAAGTGGAGGCGGTGTATAAAAGTCTCTGATGTCAGAAAAGTTGGTTATCTTTTTCAAACCTCTCAAGTGCTCACTGTTCATTTTCTCTCCAAACACAAAACCCCTTCTACAGTTGAATCACAAAACCCCACATTCCTTCAGATTTTCATCGAAAACTTACAAAAATTAAGGTGCAATGTTGTTTACTTTCATCTTTTTTAAGTTTTGGCTCCGTCGGATTTCATTGGAAATCGTCGGAACCCTCATCGGTGACCGGATTTTCCTTGATATTGAATGTCTTTGATATTGAACTTGTTTTGTTTGTCTATTATCTGTAAAATCTAAGTGTATGAATGTCTGTTTTGCCTGTGTTTCGGTTTGAACTTTGAAATGAAAAACAGGGTATTGTGAAGCCATTCGAATATTGAAGCCTTAAATGGGTTTTAACCAAAACAGGGTTTTTGTAACGATTAGGATAAAAATTTGTAACTCGTTTTGGATATCCACTATATTGTTGATGTGTTTGTATCATCTGCACTTGCTTTGATGGATGTTTGGCGAAACACCCAATTTCAAACCCTAACTCCGGCGAATCTGAAAAGTCGGTGAATCAGACTTGGGGAAACAGACAGTCGGCGAATCACATTGTTGACGAATCAGATGGTCAACGAATCAGATTCGTTGACGAATCACAATATCTTCTGTTTCGTCAAAGGCTTGTTTTGGCGAATCAAAATGGTCAACGAATCAGAACTGGTCAACAACCAAGTTCTGTTTCGTCAAGAGCATTTCTGTTTCGTCAAAAGATCTTTTGACGAATCAGAATGGGTCAACAAAACAGATCTGGTCAACAGTCAGACTCTGTTTCGTCAAACCACTCTCTGTTTCGTCAAACGATGTCTGTTTCGCCAACCATGCCTTAGTAAATTTTACAGTTTGCAGTGTTGTTCACAGTGGACATGGTTTGACAGACTGTATGTCAAATGGATACATGAACTTGTATCCATACATGTCCATAAGTATGTGTAAGTGATTATTACTTATTGTGGACGTTTTAAACTTGCAGATGGCACCTAAAGATGGTAAACGGAAGCCGGCGACAAAGAAAGAAAATAAGACGGAGGAGGAAATCATGTCTGAAAAACGCCACAATCAGGTTGCATATTTGGATCCGGAGGAGAAACTTGCTGAGCTTAAAGACATTACTAGATGGATCCGGGAATCACGTATCAACTATGCTGTTACATTCTCAACGCCTGTATACAAGTCCCTCATCAAAGCATTCTGGGATTCGGCGAATGTTGGTCAAGTGGATGGCAAGGAAGTTATCAGTGGCCGGGTAGAGAATGTGGATGTGATTGTGTCACCGGATATTCTCAATGAAGTTCTTCAGTTGCAGGATAGTCCGGACGCTCCACTTTCTGTTCCTATTCTGTGTATTCGAGGCTGTTTGTTACGGATGAAATGCACCGGAGATATCCTTAGTATGCAAATTAACAAGGGTGATCTGCCGCTAAGATACAAGTTTCTTCTACACGTTTTGATCCAATGTTTGAGCAACAAACGGGTCGGTTACGACATGGCTAGCAACGAACTCATGGGTCTTCTGGTGGCCTTAGTACTAAACAAACCGTTTAGTATCTCAAGGTTCATCTTTGAGAACATGAAGGAGAATCTGACACGTACTGGAAAGAACAAGACCATTGGAAGCAAGTATTGGATGTATCCACGGTATCTGCAGATGATAATGAATGTTCAGCATCCAAGTCTTCCAAAAGCAGACAACGATGTGCTGAAGATGGAAGCTATGAACTTCCACTCATTACGACTTATCAGGAACTTAGCTCATAAAAGATACAAGGAGAGCGATCCTCTAAGGAAATTATTTGGTGCTCTTCATAACACAGCATATGTTGCTCCTGCAGACAACAAGTGGCGTCATGAAGACAGTCAATCTGATGATGAAGAACCTGAATTAAAAAGGATGATGAGTGAGAAGTTTGGTCCAGAACCAGAAGTGTCCGATGAATCTGACAGTGATGATAATGGTGGTGATGGTGGTGATGCTGGTGATGCTGGTGCCGTTGGTGCATCAAGTGTAGGAACCACTGGTGGCACATCAGCTGGTGGTACTTCAGCTGGTGGTACCTCAGCAGGGGGAGTGTCAGCTGGTGACACATCAACCGGTGGTGATGATGAGGCTGATTCAGACTCTGATGATGATCTCTTGCATGAACCCGGATACGAGATGTATCTGGATGAACGCGGGGTACGAAGATACAGAAAGATCAGACAGGAAAATGATCCGGAATATATTCCTTCTGATCCTGAAACGGAACATGCAAGAAAAAGGAAAGCCGGAAAATCAGCAGAGCATCAGAAGAGAAAGAAAGCTCGGAAATACTTGAGTACCTCTTCCCGAGGTTCTGTGCCACAAACTCCTATTCCAGAACCACCTGTAGTCACTTCTCCTCCTGCAGCTCAAACTGTATCTCCGCAGCCTACTCCACAACGATCCATGGCTGCTGCAATCAGGGCAACCACTTCTCAACAACCGAGTAGTGAACGTCGAAGGATCTACTCGGAGATGACTCAAGAAGAAAAGAATGATTTTCTGTTCCTTCAATATGAGGCTGCAGCAGACTGCATTCAAAGACAGACTGATTTTGTTCGTATCACAAAGAATGATCAAATCCATCATCAGGTAGAGATTGATAGGTTGAAAGCTACCGTTGGTGAACAGCAAGCTACTATCCAACAACAACAAGCAGAGATCGATCTTCTTAAAGCTGAAAATGAACGGATGAAAGCTTCCGAAGCTGAAAGGGATAGAAGGAGTTCGATTCTTCAAAAATTGGCTGAAGACCTGAGAAATAGATGCGACGAGATGAAAGAGTGGTATGACTCGCGTAATACCACAATACTTGAAGGGGCCAAGAAGATGAGTGCTAACTTTGATTTTCTCCGCAAACGAGTTGCTACTTTGTGGGAGGATAGGTGCAAGCAGCAAGAAATTCTGCAGAAAAAGGATGAAGATCCTGAGGATCAAGGGAATCCTGATTCAGCTGCTACACCACAACAGCCCCCAGCAGCTGGTACTTCATCTGCTGTAGTCGTTTATCAACCGTCAGTGATAGGGTCATCTGAAGGAGCGTCCAGTGGTACAGTCGGTGAAGAACAATTTCTTGAAGCTTTAGCTGGTACACCTCCTGTCCCTAGTTCAGCTGATTTAGCATTGCAGGTTCTGCATCCTATTACTGGAGAATCTCTTGAAGAGGGTGAGATTGTTGATGATCTCACGCCTCAACAATTGATCACTTTGAAAGCAATGCGAGACGTTGATGATGAGGAAATTGAGAAGATGCCGAGTGAACCGGAATCTGCGAATGTTGAAAATGTTGAAGAGATTGTCTTTGAAGGTGGTGTGAAGAAATCATCATATGTGAGACAAGATGGTACCGAATTTGCTCCATTTGATGAGGACTGGTTGAAAGACAACGTTGAAGACATTGATGAACACCTGAAAAACCGTGATACTTCAGAAAATGCCACAGACGCGTTCGCTGCGTGGCGTCAACGGTTTTTGTCAAAGGTTTCAAAGCCAGTTCCAGAAGCTACACAAGTTGATTTCTTACAGCTAGAAAAGGCTAAGCCAAGTGGGCGGATTCTGTGTTGGATGTTTGTTAAGGAAATTCACTGTGTTGCGATCAAGAGGGAGTTCGGGATTCAGTATTTTAGGTCGCTGCTGAGCATCTTATCTTTGCCATTTTATAATGTGGCTACCTTGACAAAGATAGATCTCATTAATCGCTCAGGATTTGATGGTGCGACGCTATTTGAACGTTTGATTCGAATGAACAAGAAATCGGGGTGGAAAGACAAGTCTTACAAGCCTCAGTTCCCCAGACATCAGCAGATAAAGTTCACGCTTGATCTGGAAACCAACACCGGGAGATACAGGCTTGTGTACGAGCCGGTGAGAGTGGTTGAGAAGATTCCGTTAATGCCAATGCAGCAGGATTTTCTTGGTGACATGCGTTTGTGGTGCTACGATTCAGATACGCATGAGGCTGTGATTGTGTTCAACGATGATAAGAACTTCAGGATACTAGATCCAAGGTGGCTGGTGAATATGTCTGCATCCGACATCGCAAAACTGTACCGACACGACATCTTTTACGAAGACAAGGATGCTCACCAAGCACTGAAGTTTCAACGTGTTGCTTGCTACTGCTATTACCGGGGGATACATTCAGGCAGTTCGTGGTCCGAACGTCACTGAAGAAGAACAAAATGAAGAACGAAGACGAGTAACAGACAAGGGGGAGTTTGTTGATACACTTTTTGTGTCTGTCACTAGTCTTGTTATATGTTTTTGTATTTTGTACGGTCTTTATTAATTATTGAGTCTGTATTCGCAGTCGACCAAGTCGGATATCCTCCTATCCGCTTGTGTCTGACTTGTTTGTCTCTCTTTGTATGTATTTGTCGTAAAACAATGCATGTGGCATTCTAAGGGTAAATCTGTCATGTTTTTAGTTAATCTGTGCCATCTGTTTCTGCATAACAGTTTGCAGAAACAGTTTACAATGTGCAGGACTTGGCGAAACAGGTCTGTTTCGTCAAATGGATGTCGACGAAACAGACTTGTTAACTTTGTTTGTGTTTCGTCAAGGCAGTCAACGAATCACACTTGATTCGTTGACTGTTGGGCTTGTTACTGGGCTAATTCCTGTTTCGTCGGCCCATGTTCAGTTTCGTCAAAGACTTAAGCCCACCTGCTATATAAGGCACAGAATGTTCACAGTTTCATCAGAGATGAGAGTTTACCCTTTGTGCTTGTAAGAACTGTGTTTGTATCAGTTGCTTTATCTCATCCAGTTAATCAAAAGATTGTGCTTCTTTGGTTAGCCTTTGTGTTCTTTGTGTTCTGTGTTTGATTGGCTAAGTTAAGTGGTTTCCGCACACTTAGCTTTGTTTGCTACAAACAAGGATTTTGTAGTGAAAATCGATCCTCCGATTTAGGGACCTACAGAAATGTAGGAGAAAATGGTGGTGAAGAAAGAAGATTGGGGTGCCATTTATTACTTTATATGAGGAGACTGATTCCTGTTAAAAGTCTTTGTATTCTAATAGGTCTGCCAAATTTAATAAAAAAAAGTGTTCTAATAATGCAGGCGAAGTTGATGTAACGGCAGCGTATTTGGAAGTTTATTTGGTTGTTGTTCGTTCAATAGGATTTTACCCCCCAACATGATTTGAGATTTTGTTAATAAACCATGATTTCGTCGATTATATGAACAGGATTTGAGATTTCATCAACAACAATAGGGCTTTGAACAACTGAACAGGTAAGTTTGATTGTCACGAGCAAATACAACTTTGAGAAGCAGTTTTATGGTGGCTGGAGGTGCCAGTGGTGGTTGTGGTGGTGAATGGCGGTGGCAGTGGTGGCAGGGGGTAATATCACAGAGTAGAACAAAACACAGGGGGTAATATAAAAGGGCATTATAGTCATTTCAAGTTATAGTTAACAGATCTGTTAACAAAATTGACGCCGGGGGGTAAACTTGCGACATAACACCAAACGTTGGGGGGTAAAATTGCAATTATTTCGTTAGGGGGGGTCAGAGTGCCAATTGGCCTAAACCCCAGGGGGTAAAATTGCAGTTTACTCTATCAAAAACCCTAGAACTCAGTTAACAATTTGTTAGACGCACCTTGGAGCACAACACCTCAACATACGATCCGGCCGAAGATGCCAGATACATAAGTCGCTTGACGGTTTGCCTCTAGAGGGGTTTGATTACGAGTCATTATTGGGACAGTGTTATGAAATGCCGGTTGGTTATGTTTAGATACCCGTGGGTATTGCAGGCCCGATGTTGTTGGATGGAAAGGAGTTCTCGGTGCCCATGGCCACCACTGAAGGTTGTCTTGTTGCTAGCACTAATCGGGGTTGTAAGGCGATTTATGTATCTGGTGGTGCTACCAGTGTATTACTCAAGGATGGGATGACTCGAGCTCCCGTGGTTAGGTTTGGAACCGTAAAGAGAGCTGCTGAGTTGAAGTTGTTCTTAGAGGAACCACTCAACTTTGATACTCTTGCTTCCGTTTTTAACAAGTAACACTTCTCCTTTCCACTACCTCTTATTTAAAAAAAAACTACTTAATTTTATCATCTAACATTTTCTATACGGTGTTCTAAAATACCTTTTGCATAACAGTTTGAATAAGTTTATATGAATGCCATCATTGCAGATCAAGCCGGTTCGGGAGGCTTCAAAGAATCCAAAGTGCGATTGCTGGGAAAAATCTTTACATAAGGTTCACTTGCAGCACAGGTGATGCAATGGGGATGAACATGGTTTCCAAAGGTGTTCAAAATGTTTTGGACTATCTGCAGCTTGACTTCCCGGATATGGATGTTCTTGGCATCTCCGACAACTATCGTTCTGACAAGAAACCGACAACCGTCAACTGGATAGAAGGAAGAGCACAACACCTAATTTTGTTAACTGATTTCTAGGGTTTTTGATATGAAGTTTCTGTTGTTAGGGATTGGGGGTTTTAAAGATGATGAATCAGTTTAAGTGACACGTAGAACATGCCACATCAGCTTACATTGACACGTAGGCTAATTTTACTAACCAGATTAGTGATTATTTAACGAGGGGGTGCCATGACAAATAATGTGTCAAGTTGGGAGTGGTGTGAGCCAAAGTCAAAGTTGATAGTGCCAGCGGCCAAATGACAATATTTAGGGGTGTTTAAATCCGTTAACCCAATAATCTATAGGACAACAACTATATATATATATATATATATATATATATATATATATATATATATATATATATATATATATATATAGGATTAGGTTAATCTTAACCCTTGATCATTTTTTAGATTAAAAGAGTAAGAATGACATTAACTAAGTATGTTTAATTAAAATCTATTAATTTTCTCATCTCTTAACTCTCTCTCTCTCTCTCTCTCTCTCATTTTTAATTATTTCTCCATTATTTTAATTATAAGAAATTGAATGTCTTTAAATTTTGGTAGACCATCATGGATTACGGCATTATCATATCACATATGTGTATACAGGTCAGTATATACAAGATTTATACACTTGTGTATTATTACATCTGATTCCCATAGGTCGGTATAAACCAGATTTATACATATGTGTATTATTCAAGTACATATATGTATACAGGTCGGTATATACCAAACGTATACACCTGTGTATTATTCAAGTACATAGTGTATACAAGTCGGTATATACCAGATTTATACACTTGTGTATTATTACATCTTGTTTCCACTATGCATCTTTTCATCAAACATTGATCTAATACATATATGTATAGAGAACGTAATTAAATATTTTTAATCATGTTCTAGATGGAACAATATTTGATAATGTTTGTATTTTTTTTTAAATTATCAAAGGGGTAGGCTAAATATACCCCCCTTTTATTACTTTTTATATCACATTTCTATAAAATCACATTAAAACTTTTAATATTTACCCCCTATACAAATCATCATATTAAAAAATATTCTTTTTGTTACAAAACAAATTCAAAAGTGTAAAAAAAGATTACTGACGTTTTTTTAAATATTTTTCAAATGGATAGGATTGATTCACAAATATTTTTCTCTTCTTCATTTAAAAAATATATCAAACTAGTTGATTTAAAAAAATATATGTGGATTTTCTTGTAATGAAAAGTAGTTCATTCGAAACCAAAAGTCACGTAAAAGCATAAATTTAATTACGAATAATCATCGGTTTTCGACCATGCATCAGATACCCACTTCAAGTCGTTCAAAAATAAAAAAAAAAACATTTTAAAATATTAAAAATAATAAATATAAGACATTTAAAATACAAACTAGACGAGGAAAAAAATATAATGTAGACTTTTTTCAAAAATAAAATTCAAAACTTTTTTTATTATTGTTTTTATATGAAAAACGTTATTAGTAATTTGTAAAGATGTTCAATAAAAGAAAACATAATCAAAATACTATTTGAGAAAGTGTAAAAAAATATCTGAAAACCTTTTAAAAAAATATGATTTTTAAAATAAACATTTAAAAAAAATCTATAATATATTTTTATACTTTTGATTTTGTTTTGTAACAAAAAAGAATACTTAAAAAAATATAACTTGTTTAGGGGGGTAAATATGACAAGTTTAAATGCGATTTTATGGAAAGGGGGTATAAAAAGTAACAAGTGGAGGTACGTTTAGTAGCCCCCTCATCAAATATTAAGTTAGGTAATTTGTGAGAGAAAAAAAATATAGAGAATGTAATTGATTACTGTTTTAATTGGAAAGAGAAATCAGGAGAGAGAGAGAGTGAGAGAGAGAAAATCAATTAATTAAATAAAAAGAGAAAAATACAACTATACTCTTTTGTTTATTAAAATACATGTAAGTTACAAAAGTTAATTACAATCTTACCACTAAAGAAAAAATCTAGATCTACAAAATCAGTGGTTACGATAAGTTCATTTTGTTTACAAATACATCATTGTTCACACATGAACCGTATATATATATACGGGGTGTAAAAAACGGCTCGTAAAAAAAACGGATGATAAAAAGACGAGTAAATACGGGGGCGTAAAACGGCGCGTAAAAACGAGGCGTAAAAAACGGCTCGTAAAAAACCGGCTCGTAAAAACGTTTTTTGTAAAAAAATCCTAACAAAAATTGTTTTTTGTAAAAAATCATATTTTAAAATGTTTTTTAATTAAAAAAATCTGATTTTAATAAAAAACAATTAATTTAATAAGACGAAAAAGTACTAATAAAAACAATATATATAACAAGACAAAATAAGCAAATTTACTAAACTGCCTTTTTAACATTAAAATATTAAAAACATAATAAGATAAAAAGAATTTAATATTGGTTTTATAACTTTTAATCTTATCCATCCATCTTCAAATATCAATGGTTCTCAATTTGTCCGGTAAACTACTAGGGGCTCCCCATGGTTTATTAAAAGGGAGGGGAGATTTGCTCCTCATCCGGGGGTTCATTTCATTCATTATGCACTCAAAAGTGAAGATCTTAAAAACTTCATAGAATTCATGATCGACCATTCCATTTGTGCTTTCAGCAAGTAGGCGACGCGAATCTATTTCTATGCTTCAATCGGATACCAGGAAAGTGGTTCTCTGGTTTTCATTTTAGGGTCCTTAATATAATAAATAGATTAAATTCTTATCTATTATAACTATTTTTTCGGTATTCTTTTTTTTTTTAAATCATCACATCACCGACTTTGCATGAAACTATATGAAACCTTCTATCCGCATCGTACCATTGCGTTCGATCAACTCCCAAATTAACGAACTAGTAAGTCATATTCACACTCTAGGTTTTATGTCGTTTTAAAATATTGTTATTCTACAATCATCAAACTCCCATTCCAAATTTCAATTCAGATTATAAGTTTCCATATTATTATCAATCATGCAACCACTTGCACCGAAGAATCGATTAAACTTAGTCAATACAAAGCCTCCGTCTAATTGCGTAGCCAGTTTTAGTCGTGGTGCAACCACTCACTCAGATATCGGCCATGCCCGTGTTGCGCCTGACCTTCTTGACTTTGAATCTGTGATGCAGAATATGATGAGGAAGATAAAGAGGCTGATGTTGTTGAAGTCTGTGATTCGAACAAACCCAAAGGGTTGGATTGAAGCTGCGAGATTAGAGGAAGATACTGGAAATATTCGGAAAGCAAGAGAGTTGATAAGAAAAGGTTGTGAAGAATTTCCAAAGAATGAGGATGTATGGATCGAGGCATGTCGGTTGGCGAATCCGGATGAAGCTAAGGGTGTTATAGCAAAGGGTGTTAACACGATTCCCAATTCGGTAAAACTTTGGATACAGGCTGCAAGATTGGAACATGATGATTACAACAAACGTAGGGTTTTGAGAAAGGGTCTTGAAAAGATACCAGATTCTGTGAGGCTATGGAAAGCACTTGTGGAACTTGCTAATGAGGATGAGGCAAAGCGTTTGCTTCAGAGAGCGGTGGAATGTTGCCCGTTGCATGTTGAGTTATGGCTTGCTTTAGCTCGGTTGGAAAAGTATGATGCGACTAAGAAAGTGTTAAACAAGGCGAGAGAGAAGCTTCCTAAAGAACAAGTGATTTGGATCGCTGAAGCTAAACTGGAAGAAGCTTTCGGAAACACATTTATGGTTGGGAAGGTAATAGAAAAGGGTATTCGGGCTTTACAGAGAGAAGGGGGTGGAGATTGATCGAGAAGCTTGGATGAAAGAGGCAGAACCTGCTGAATGGGCTGGTTACGTGTGGACATGTAATGCTATCATTAGTAACACAAAGGGGTTCCATTGAAACTGCTAGAGCAATTAATGGCAAAGCGGCCCAACTTGAGAAGGCTCATGACTGCTGATAAATATTTTGACAGTTTATTTTTCATGTTTTAACTTTTGGGGACCAAAATCTATATGAATATTCCCACAAGATGGTGCAATATCTTGTTGGTAATGTTTTATTTTGAGTAGAAGCTTTGACGAGAAGGTTAGTTTGTCAAATGGTAATGCATGCTTGGAGTTACTAGCGAAGTAGCTGAGCATTGTAGAATTCGTTAATTATTTTCAAACAGTTAATATCAAATTATATAAACAATTACATATCATCCAATATCTGATCCAAGCACTTGTTAAAATCTATAAAAAGACCAATTATTTTTTAAATCAACTCCGTTTTCATTTTTATGCTCACGAGCACAAGTTATTTGAGAAAAAATCACGTTAGATACAATAATAAAAATTAAAAAAAAAATTGTCTAAGTGTCCATGATTTCATTGGCCGACTTATTAAAAAATTAAAAAAAAAATCAATCTTTCTTATCTCTTTCGGTCTCTCCTCGACGATGTCACTCCATCCACGTACACGCATTTAACGATCACACGACGCACCATCGACTTGATGTGCTATGATTGTGATGCCTAGGTGACAAGGTAGGATTGGATTCCCTCACATTCACGGACCACAACAAATGGTCTAAACTACAACTTTTAACACCTATTTATTAGGATAACATAATAAACTAGGATTCATATAGACACACGCCTAATAGATAAGATATTGGTTACGTTACATGTCACAACTATGTGAGCACACATTTTTTTTTTCAGCTTCCCTTGTTTCGCTAATTCGTATTCTATTTTTTTTTATTTTAAATTCTAACTAAAAAATTGTAACGACACATAATATTTTAAATCATATTTATAATTTCTGAAAATACTTATTACTAACGATTTTTAACTTAATCTCTCTCTACATCTATGCTATATTATAATGCATAAGAGAGGGGTATTTTAAGATACCCAAAAAATAAGAATTTCTTCCCTCTTTATTTATAAAACCACCCTTAAAATGAGGGTAAATTGGTATTTTAAACACTATTTGTATTATAGTATCTGATATTATTACACTTAAATCCCTTTATTTTAACAAAATTATGGTTACTTAGTTACACTTTCCCCCCTCCACACAAACTTATAATTCTTTTACATATTATTATTGTCATATCTTATAAACTATACTCTTTAAAAAAAATCCACAGGTACCAGGTACCATGATGACCTACTCATTTTTGTCGACGTTTCGATAGTTGTCTTGGTCAGTATTGTCGTGCGGATTAAAATGTACAAGTAGATGATGCATTAGTGTACAAATGATTAAAGCAATGTTTGGTCAGTATTGTCATGCAGATTAAAATGAACAATTAGATGATGCATTAGCGTACAAATGTTTGGTCCTATCACATTTCAAATGCTCAAGACCCTCTACATTGTTGTCATTATTATCAATTTAATAATATTCCAACCATTTTCACTCCGATTTTCGTTTAATTAAGATTGTTCACCAATTTGTTCAGGCGACTAGATAAAATTTCGAAACCTTGCACATACAGGTTTGATGTAAGCTTGGTTCGTATTCTGTATGTTTGTGTATTTACTTGGTTAAGTGCACACACTTACATGGGTTAGCAGGTAGTAAATTGACATCAAACAAGCTCACTTGTTTTATCTAATTGGTTATATTAAAATAACGTTTTATTAGTTTCTCCATCTAATAATGTTTTATACCTAATGAACTGGTATGTGGCCGTAATGAAAAAGAGAACCTTTAATAGGCTAAAACATACTTGTTTGAATTAGATGATGTCCCCTAAATAATGTAATAACCTTTTTTTGTCGATTTTAGCAGGTTATTTGCATTGCGATTTTTTAGTCGAAGATCCACATGTGTATGCAAAAAAATATTGTTATATGTCCATAATATTTTATTTTAAAGGATAAGCATGTGGAACAGAAGTGTTGCAGCCCCCGACCCCTACCCCGGGAGCGGGCGGCCTCGAGGACAGTATCAGTGGTATCAGTGTTTATTAATTTGGCAGCGGAAATTAACATCAGGACCGTAGTTAGGAAATAGTTTAGCGGAGTTAAACACCAAACTTTTATAATAATAAATTCATGGGAAAAAACCCAAGTTTACATTACAATATGTTTATAGGGATAAATCCTATTTATTAATATAAAACTTTTTTCTTATTTAGGTAACTTTTATAGCCACTTTTTCAAGTCTCAGTGCTCTCTAGCTGGCTTCTATTTGGCTTTCACATTTTGTTACATGAAACACGTTTTAAAAAGTTTATCAGCAAGAAATACTGGCGAGTGCATTCCAGTTTAATCAAAACAGGATTTTATATTTTTACAGTATTGAGAGCGATTACAATGTTTATATCTATCCAATTACCACCCACGGTACTGTCAATCCTGACTTGTGATCATGCTACTACTCAGAGTGTAGTAACAAGAAATGTATACAAAACCCCAACTTACCAACAGTACTTATAGAATACATAGACTCAATCACTCCTAAATATACTTTAAAACAATTAAGGTTTTTTTTTTTTTTAAAAAACAGTTTACAAAAAGTGATTGTACTCACATTGCTATTTTAGACAATACTACTGCTTTCTGGTGACTTCCTGATTATAATCTATTAAAATTAAACAATGCAAACGTGTTAGTAAGATAACCCAATTTACATTAGCTATACCCTCGAGACAGAATTCCAACGACTGAGTCAGGCAGAGCCTTGACATGCGTTACGGAGCTCTAGATCAATCTGGCAGAGTAACTAATACGTAACCGGGGGTTATAATACTTACAACGAGGCAGAGCTTCGCTTTTTAGGGGGTATAATACTCGAGCAATATTACAATATATGTGTCGAGAGAGAAAAGAAATTGAGCGAATGCCCACTGAGGCCGATTGCCTCTATTTATATGCTGGAAACAGGGGGCCTCGCGGCCCGCGACCCATCCTTCTATCTCTCTCGCGGCCTGCGAGGGACCTAGACTAGGTTTTAGCTTTGGCCAGTCACGAGTGTAGGTTGTCTGGGTGTCGTGCCACATGGCACGCTGTGGTTTCGCCAGGTTATACTTGGTCGCCCCCCGCGAAGCAAAGGGTGAACCCTGTCGCGGCTTAATAATATAAAAGTATATTACATATCATCTGATATTTCCAAGCACGTGTTAAAACCGATAACACGAACAATTATTTTTTAAAATCAACTCCATTTTCATTAAAATTAATGTCGGAATGTTAAGGAAAAAAAGCAAGATTGTGTATTTAGTTTGTTTTATGCTCACTAACACAAGTTATTTGAGAAAAATCACATTAGTTCCTACAACAAAATAAAAAAAGGGGCAATTACATGTATCCCTCTACAAACTTCATAAATTACATATTTACCCAACCTAAAAATTAAATTACATATTTCCCCTTACCAAAACATAAAAATATCATATATACCCATTTTTCTTAAAATGGATTAGAGTATGACTATTTTACCCTTTAATTTACTAATTCATAAAATTCTCAAACCTAGTGAGAGTAATTTTTGAACCAGATTTGTTTTTTTTTCATTGTTGAACCATTAAATTCAACTTAGATATGGACAATTTCCAATACTCCATCGTTGAACTGTTGAAGTAATTCAAACGAGAAAAAAAAAGCAAACTATCTATCAATTTTAAATTGTTAACAACTCTTCATCTCTCTCACAGATTCCATTTATATAATATTCATTTCAAATAATTCAATATTGATTTATGCATCCATGTCTTTAAAGAACCTACAGATTTTGAAAAGAGAAACCACACATGTTCTCTTCTCCGTTACGGTTATTGTTACGGTTCTGAATACTCTGAATACGATGGTTTATTGCCGTTTATCATCGCCGATTCTCTTCTCCTTGTCGGTTCTTATCACTGCATCTTATTGTCGATTAAGATTGGTTGTTCATTTAACTATCATCGTCTCCAGAGAGGGTGGGAAGAAAGGTTGTAGGTTTTTTATGTTTGGAAGGGTATTTGTGTCATTTTGCTACAAGAAGGGGAAATATGTAATTTAATTTTTAGGTTGGGTAAATATGTAATTAAGATTTAAAATAGGAGGATATATGTAATTAAGATTTAAAATAGGGGGATATATGCAATTTTTGTCTAAGGGTCCATAAATAGATAAGATATTGGTTATGTTACATGTCACAACTTATGTGAGCACACAATTTTTTTTTCAGCTTCCCTTGTTTCACTAAGTCGTATTCTATTTTTTTTATTTTTGTAGGTCCGGCTAGGAGGATCTAGTCGCCTAATCCTTGTGTACAAACCAACCCGGTTGTGCGGAATCCAACCGGAAAGGCAAACCGAGATAGAACACGCAAATACATGACACGCAATATTCACCGATTAACACCTCTGTATTAATAGGTATGAAAGGTTCAGTTACAAAGCAATGTTTACAAATATATTTTGCAAACTCTCTCAAACTCTCATGTGTGTGTGTTTGCTCTCTGTGTGCTCTCTGTGTTCTTTTGTCTGATATCAGACTATTTATAGCACTACACACTACGAAACAGAACTATCTTGGCGAAACAAGACCAAACTCGATGAAACACATTTGATATTGACGAAACACAGTTGAGGTTGACGAAACAGACTTGTTTCGTCAACTATACACATGTTTCGCCAATGTTGGGCTTGGGCCCAAGTGTGTTTCGCCAAAAGTGTGACAAGCCCATGTCTTGATTTGTTTGTTTTAGCCGATTGTTTAGCCCAAAGATCATGTTCACAGCCTTTATGTCTTCTTGGCCCGATATTCGATCTTTTACACGACGGAGGAAAGCCGTTGCTAAACCGAATTACGTCGCGTCGAGTCGCGTCCACAAACATGTATCAACAAACTCCCCCTTGGACGCTGCTCGCGTGATTCGCCTTTAATGTCTTCTATGTTGGAGGATCTTCAAAGTCTTCACGTCTTGAAAGCAGAAAGTGTATCAACAAACTACCCGTTTCATGTAGGAAGTGTGTTGACAAACTCTCCCTTAACATAAGCTCTCCCTTGAGTTATGCTCGTGAATGACTTGATCATTAGTACTTGAGATCCTTGTGGTGTTGATGATGGTCAGCGGCAACTCAATCATCTTCATCATTTGAGTGCCTTCACGTCGTGTCTTCATTCCGAAGCTTGTCATCAACTATGTTCTCCTTGCCTTTAGAATCTGCACATGCAAGAAACCTAAACGCGTAATGAGAACAACTGCTTGGAATATAGTTAGTATAAACAAATGACACACGTATGACCATGTTTCAATCAAACACCGTCCGACAGTTTGAAAGTTTAACAAATTTGTTAATTTTAGTTTTCAACTTTCAAAACTTGCAAATTTCGACCGTTTATGAAGATTTAGTCAATTCGGTTTTCGTTCAGGTTTCAGGTAACGAAGACTCGAGATCCAACATCGTACGATCGAAAATAAGATAGAAATAAAATCTTTTTGTCTTTTATAAAGTTTATATTAAAACACACCTAAAATCTTTTTGGTATTTTTGAATATTTTGAAATGTAAAGACTGAAAGCAGTAAATAAATATTTACAGACATTCTTTTTGCGAGTTTCGAGGGTAAGAGAATCATATCAGTGTACGGTCATACCAAGACGCTCTCGTTGTTCAGTTAGTTAACATTAAGATAAGCATCCTATAACAATTATCGGTATTGTTGTCCACATAAGCTCAACTTATCAGATGTAATCATGGCTAGGGGATACGTTAAGGTATGATTTATACTTACCGACCGGTGTTCATCCACATCACGACACATTCCCGTATCAAGGTATGCACGAGGGTTCATCTTACCGGTGAGTATACCGATTATCATCTGTTTGACCGTATATGATGTGAGATTCTCACTTATTTTGATTTGAAAACAAGCCCTATGTGATAGAATCACTTATTGATGAGGAACTTGATTTTCGTATGCATGAGGGCACAGGAGCAAGTCCGTGAACAGGTCAGTACTTTCGTACAGTAGAGAGACGAACTTGACTCCAGGATAAATGTGATATTTTATCACTTATTTGTTTGGACATGTGATTGTTTATCACTTATTGAGGTCGAATGCAATATGTACACGTATGTATAGTATCATGGAAGATCTAGACTTGCGTCCCCGTTATTTTTCGGTAAAAGATACAACCATGATACCCAGATGATAAGCAGCATAAAGACCGAATATCTCAGAACCTCAGCAATCTCTCAAACGAAATTCCGTTACTAAGACCATATGCCAATGAATGGTTCCCACCTGGTCTTCAGTCGATTTAAGATTTATATCACCCTGCACACTTTCAAATGATTGTGAGCCTACCGATACATCTTATATAGAGCTGCTTATCGTTTTTCATTTAAGGTTTAAAGAGGTTTGGATAGACCACTAATGTACTATCATTTTCTATTTTGCTCGCCAGGAAACTCATTTTTGTTTTTCTATTGTTTTTGTGTTTTTGAAATTTTTCGATGTTTTTGGATTTTCAAGTTTGGATTTACTCCCCCTAAAATCAACAAACTAAGATAAAATTTAAAAGAAACAAAGAGATGAACAAAAATGATTTTCCGATGTTGGTTTAACTCATGTTTTACCTCAATGCCGTTAACCAAAATTAATTTTAATCAGAAATGATTTATCGAATTTTGGAACAATGAGTTGGCACGTCGGTAAGCGGTGCAGACCATGACAACATTGACGAGTTTCATAGTGAAACAATCACGTGTAAGGTGATATTCGAGATCAACGTGTCAGGCCAAAAAGTGCTGTATTAGATGATATAGTTCATAAAGCAGCTTAAACATCGACAAGTATAGGAGAGATTAGAAATTCAAAACCGTATCCTGCAACTGCTTCGTGCATTGCAAGGAACCTGAGTGCTCTCCAAAACTGGATATCCACCCGGTGTGGACTTCAAAGCCGATTTTTGTAGCTACTGAGAAATCTCTTCACAGCAACAAGATCAAACACATCCGGGTCCGGCTAGTCTTCCATATTGCACCAGCGAAGGTCTTTGTCTTTCTCTTTCAGAAGTGGTGTGCGGATGTTCAATCCACGCCAAGGCATCTGCACACATTTCATTGTATTCTTTCCTGAGGACCCGATCAAAAACCACAACAACCAAATTTTGGCACATTTTTCATCTGGTCGAATTTTGCAACTTCATTCAACCACATTCTTTCACCAACATATTCTTCTTCCTTTCTTTTTCTCTCTCTCTCCATCAATGGCAACAACATTCTCCTAGATGTAACAATAGTTCGGAGCCTTATGTCGCCGATCTTGTGCATGGACGCTCCACTATCAACAATCCTAAGACTATCAATTGTTCCTCCTGGAACATCCTGCACATTCAGAGATTAGTTGGAGAGGGGGACCCAAGCCATTGTGGTCTTGGGTCTTCCATTTTCATCAACAACAATAACTTCTATTCTTTGATGATTCGTAAATTGTGATGGTCCCCCTGATTCGACAACCGTTTTTGGTTTCCAGGTCTGTTTTGTTTTACCAGTGTTATTCTTTAAAATCTTAACTTCATGGTTGTCTGAAGTTTTTGAATTGTCTGGTTTGACAGAAACAAATGTTTTGTTAACCACATCGGTTTTAATCGCCTTTTCAATTTCCTTGACCTGTTGGCATTTATGTTTCTTCTCCCTTTCTTTTACAAGACGGGGATCTTGTTTTACAGAAAAAGATCGCTTATGGTCAGTTTGGTCACTGGGAACATCAACTTTGCCTTTTGGTTTATGAAGATATGGACAATTTCGAATTACATGTCCAATTGTACCACATTCAAAACATGATCTTCGTTCAACAAACCCCGAAGTATCATGTGATCGTCTTGGTCTTGCTGATGATGATGAACTTTGTGATCCCGAGGTACTATGTTTCGAACTGTTTGATTCATTTCTTTTCAACACAGTTGCTTTCTTAACAAAATCCAAGT
Organism: Helianthus annuus; assembly: GCF_002127325.2. Taxonomy (NCBI): domain Eukaryota; kingdom Viridiplantae; phylum Streptophyta; class Magnoliopsida; order Asterales; family Asteraceae; genus Helianthus; species Helianthus annuus. The sequence continues at coordinate 27,974,742 of NC_035436.2, forward strand.
TAGATTTGTTTTCAAACGTTTCAATCTTGTCCGTTCCCTTTGATTTCACAAAGTTCACATTCTTGTTCTTCCTTTGATTCGGCTTCTTTTGTCCTTGAGCCGGTAATTTTCCTTTTTTGCTTGGTGTGATTTTGCTGTTTTTGCACAGTTGGTAATTTCTTATTGCCAAATTGTTTTCGAACTTCGGCCTTTGGAATAGGAGGACATTGTGTTACTGTAACACGTGATCCTGTCTTTCCCAAAAACTTACTTGTCAAATTTTCAAAGACTTTACTGATTAAAGATTGATTTACATTCTTAATAGGAAAATCTTTGTCAGAATAGATTTTATCATCACCAACAAGAGTGTACAGCAAATTCACACTCTCCGACTCGTTTACAGACGAGGACTTGATTGCAACAGTCTTAGCGGGTTTTGCAGGAGGATCACATAGAATATGATTCTTAAGAGGTATGTCCTCTTCTTTGATTTCCGCATCAGACTTTGCTGGGTTAGTATCATCGGATTCATCATCAGAAGAATCAGCATCCTCAATAATAACTGGAGGATCCTGATTCAGTTCAGCAGAAGACACACATGCATCTGCTGACACATCTGAATCGGATGATACTTCTTTCTTGTTTCCGTGTCCTGTTGCAAATTCCTTGATGTCTAAAGGAACAGATGGTTCAAAGAAAGTTCTATCCTCCTCGTCAGGCATGGCATTATAATTGTGTCTCACTGGTGGTGGACATTTCTTGTAACCTATGCATGTGACATCCCGTTTCTCTTTCTGAACGTCGATGATGTGATCCAACACATAGCTAGAGCTTAAATAACTGTCTAGCTTGAGCTGGATCGCCTCACTTTCCGTTTTCACACAAGCCATTTCTTTTTGCATAATCTCAAGGCGAGTTATATACAAATTAATGTCAGTTTGTTTTCTGGAAACCATTTTAGTTAATTCGGTTTTATCTTTCTTTAATTTCTCAATTATCGATTTAAACTCCTTTTCATGGTTTTCATAAAACATGTTGGCTTCAGTGCACTTTGAAAGATCCACGGTCAACTTCTGGTTGTGGATAAACGTCACATCATATTTTTCTTGCAAAGCCTCGTGTTTGCTTTGCGACTCACACCACTTATCATTCAATGCAACATGTTTGTCTTGCAAATCAAACAAACTAGCTTGTAAAGCATCATGTTTGCCTTGCAACTCAGACATGTTTGCCTCTAAATCAGCATATTTAACACGCAAACTATCACACTTATCACATTAACAGCAGTGGGTTCATCGACACATACCTGACTTGATGAACTGTCGACATTCGCCATAAAGGCTGAATGGAGAGAAGACGAAGAATAAGCAGCTTGATCCACCAAAATAGATCTTCTGTTTGTTCCTGCTGCAGCTTCCTCCAAAAGCTCATCAATATCTGCATCAGTTGACGCACTAGATGTCTCACCCACATGATCATCGCCTGAACTCGAGGATTCTTCATCTGAACTCCTACTATAACCAGAAGAGTCTTCATCCTCAGAAGATTCACCACCATTGGCGAAAGATTCTCCACCACTGGTGTGAATTAAATCCTTCACAACTTCAGCAAAACAGGCTGTTCCATCTGGAGCATCACCACTCAACTGGATTGACCAGTCACAACCTTCATCTACTTGAACCACAAGTGCCTGGTTGGCATTTGATGGTCCTGCTTGGCTTTGGTTGTTGACAGGTATCAAGGTACGCTCATTGTTCCTGTTCTGGTTCTGCTGATTGCCTTGATTTCTGAAGGGATTCTGGTTCCCATGCTGTGCTGGCCTTGTACATTCCCTTTTGAAGTGACCCCGTTTACCATAGTTAAAGCACTTCACTGCCTGTTTATCGAACCCATACTTGGTGTCTTTCTTGCTCTCCAAGCTGGTTCTGCCCGTTCTCTCCATGAAATCCTTTGCCCTCCTCACAGCACTAGCAAAGGCCCACTTGATGTCCATCAAGTCCATCTCTTCTTTGTCAATCTGCTGATAGTCTTCCTGTGTCAGATTAATGTTCCCAATCTGACCTTCCACTAACCCACAGTACGCGCTCACTAAGGTGTTAAGCAGCTCCATGTGTTCCTTTGCTACTTCCACACTGACCTTTGAAAAGCTTGAAGTGTCGAGCCGTACTGTATTTGGCTTAGATTGCTGACCAGCAGATGATGTACTTCCATAACATGCCTGTTGTTGAGCAGGAAGTGGATTCCCAAACAAGTCTGTGGTGGGAGCTGGCTTAACAGGAACTTGTATCTGATTGCCATACAAATCGGTGCTTGTGACAAACGCCGTTTGAAGTGGAGTATGTGAACCGAGTCTTGCAGACGAAGAACTGGAAGTTCCATAATACATCTCAGGATTGCATGGCACAATGGATTTTGCAGAAGAAGTACTTGAAGTTCCATAATACATTTCAGGATTTTGTGGCACTGGAACTCTTTTTGCCTTTAAGGTTTCCTCCTGATCTTTGTTTTCCAAGAGCTGAACAAAGTCATTGATGTGTGTTGTAGCCAAGACTCCATTATACTTCAGAATTTCCAAGAAACTATTCCACTGAGGTGGCAATGCATCTGCAAACTTTTTCACTACCTCTGGTGGAGTGCTTACTACCCCAAAATTACCCAACTCAGTAAGCAAATGATAAAACCGACTTGTCATGTCTCCCAAAGATTCCTTTTCCATACATGTGAAACCGTCAAATTCTTTCTTGAGTAAGTCGTGTCGCAATTGGCGAGTTGCTTCATTTCCTACCCCTCTGGTCTTCAACGCGTCCCACAATTTCTTTGTCGTCTTGAAACTGACGAATTGATGGTAGATATCTTTGCTTAATGCCTGAGTAAGAATAGCATAAGCCTTCTTTTCCAGATCATACGTCTTCTTTTGATCTTCAGGAAGATCGGCAAACGTAGCAGCAGATGAAGCGACAACCTCTATCTCTTGATCGAAATCTGTGGTGAAACGTAACCACAATTCTGTATTTTGCCCAAGCACGTATGTGTTGAACCTCTCTGCCCATCCTGGATATTCATTTAAGTGCATCAACTTTGGAGGTCGATTCAAACTTCCGGTTTCGCTTTCGCTCAGTAAGATACTTTGAATGCTCGGAGTTTGATTTGATACTAATGCCCATTGACCGGTAGATATGGCATTGGCTTGTGAAGATGTCGATACGGGAGATTCGGCCCATGAGGGAGATAAACTTGTATTTCTATACTTTCCCTCATCCGGAGCCGGAGTACCCCACCATGAGGGAGATGAACTTGTATTTCTATACTTTCCCCCATCCGGAGCCGGAGTACCCCACCAACTGGGATTCATGTTTGGTATGGAAAACCGAATACCTGAAAATCACACTTAGATCAAACAGTTAAATCACACTTACAAACCTTCTGTTAAAATAAACAAGTGTTTCGACGAAATAGATCTGGACAATACACGTCGACGAAACAGGCCCAAGATATTCTAAGGCCCAATGATAATAATTGGCGAAACAAGTCTTTTAATTCAAATCGGCGAAACCAAGAACTCAAAACATTGCGACAGAACAGGCTTTTGCTTTGGGCTCCCTTTGTCGACGAAACTGATGTTAAATAGAGCCCAGTTAGGCCAATTGGCTGGAGGTGCCAGTGGTTTAGGCCAATTGGCACTCTTACCCCCCTAACGAAATAATTGCAATTTTACCCCCAACGTTTGGTGTTATGTCGCAAGTTTACCCCCCGGCGTCAATTTTGTTAACAAATCTGTTAACTATAACTTGAAATAATTATAATGCCCTTTCATATTACCCTCTGTGTTTTGTTCTACCCGTAATATTACCCCCTGGGTCTCTTGTAACCTTTTCAGGCTTACCATCCTCTGTCTTGTTCTTCCCACCAATAAAAGTAGGCAATCTACTAAACACCTGCCCTAATTTGTTATGAAACTGATCCATGTTTGGCAGGTTTTTAGCCTCTTTGACCCATATATCCAAATTCCCATGTAGCAACAGAACTTTGAGAGATCAAATCGCCATGCTGTGATCCACCATCATATCCCACTTCACACTTCAGCCATATCACACTTTTACCATGTTGTGATCTTGTTAGAGGTCTTGAATGGAATAACTTGCACACTTTGACCATGCCGTGATCCACCATCATATCCCACTTCAGCCATATCACAGCAACAAGATCAAACAATCAAATAACCCAGATTCGATAAATTCAATGGTTTTATAACACAATCGAATCTGAATTACAAGATCAAATCGCCTTAACCAATACGCACTTCACAAGATAGCTAAAAAGCAAGTTTTTCAAAACCTTTACTTCACGGAGGCATTTAATCAAACACTTGGTGGGTCAAGTTTTCTTTCACAAAAGAACACGTTTATAGAGTGAATCAAACGCTACCCAGATGAGAATAGCAATCTGTATAGAGATATAATGGGTAGAAGAATTGAAAAGGTGGGTCTTTGCGTGTCGGCGGGTGGTATACCCAGATATTTTAACTTTAAGCACGTAGACCAAATCTGAATTACAAGATCAAATCGCCTTAAATTGACGCCGGTGGGTAAACTTGCGACATAACACCAAACGTTGGGGGGTAAAATTGCAATTATTTCGTTAGGGGGGGTCAGAGTGCCAATTGGCCTAAACCCCAGGGGGTAAAATTGCAGTTTACTCTATCAAAAACCCTAGAACTCAGTTAACAATTTGTTAGACGCACCTTGGAGCACAACACCTCAACATACGATCCGGCCGAAGATGCCAGATACATAAGTCGCTTAACGGTTTGCCTCTAGAGGGGTTTGATTACGAGTAATTATTGGGACAGTGTTATGAAATGCCGGTTGGTTATGTTTAGATACCCGTGGGTATTGCAGGCCCGATGTTGTTGGATGGAAAGGAGTTCTCGGTGCCCATGGCCACCACTGAAGGTTGTCTTGTTGCTAGCACTAATCGGGGTTGTAAGGCGATTTATGTATCTGGTGGTGCTACCAGTGTAATACTCAAGGATGGGATGACTCGAGCTCCCGTGGTTAGGTTTGGAACCATAAAGAGAGCTTCTGAGTTGAAGTTGTTCTTGGAGGAACCACTCAACTTTAATACTCAAGTAACACTTCTCCTTTCCACTACCTCTTATTTAAAAAAAAAACTACTTAATTTTATCATCTAACATTTTCTATACGGTGTTCTAAAATACCTTTTGCATAACAGTTTGAATAAGTTTATATGAATGCCATCATTGCAGATCAAGCCGGTTCGGGAGGCTTCAAAGAATCCAAAGTGCGATTGCTGGGAAAAATCTTTACATAAGGTTCACTTGCAGCACAGGTGATGCAATGGGGATGAACATGGTTTCCAAAGGTGTTCAAAATGTTTTGTACTATCTACAGCTTGACTTCCCGGATATGGATGTTCTTGGCATCTCCGACAACTATCGTTCTGATAAGAAACCGACAACCGTCAACTGGATAGAAGGAAGAGCACAACACCTAATTTTGTTAACTGATTTCTAGGGTTTTTGATATGAAGTTTCTGTTGTTAGGGATTGGGGGTTTTAAAGATGATGAATCAGTTTAAGTGACACGTAGGACATGCCACATCAGCTTACATTGACACGTAGGCTAATTTCACTAACCAGATTAGTGATTATTTAACGAGGGGGTGCCATGACAAATAATGTGTCAAGTTGGGAGTGGTGTGAGCCAAAGTCAAAGTTGAGAGTGCCAGCGGCCAAATGACAATATTTAGGGGTGTTTAAATCCATTAACCCAATAATCTATGGGACAACAACTATATATATATATATATATATATATATATATAGGATTAGGTTAATCTTAACCCTTGATCATTTTTTAGATTAAAAGAGTAAGAATGACATTAACTAAGTATGTTTAATTAAAATCTCTTAATTTTCTCATCTCTTAACTCTCTCTCTCTCTCATTTTTAATTATTTCTCCATTATTTTAATTATAAGAAATTGAATGTCTTTAAATTTTGGTAGACCATCATGGATTACGGCATTATCATATCACATATGTGTATACAGGTCAGTATATACAAGATTTATACACTTGTGTATTATTACATCTTATTCTCATAGGTCGGTATAAACCAGATTTATACATATGTGTGTTATTCAAGTACATATATGTATACAGGTCGGTATATACCAAACGTATACACCTGTGTATTATTCAAGTACATAGTGTATACAAGTCGGTATATACCAGATTTATACACTTGTGTATTATTACATCTTGTTTCCATTATGCATCTTTTCATCAAACATTGATCTAATACATATATGTATAGAGAATGTAATTAAATATTTTTAATCATGTTCTAGATGGAACAATATTTGATAATGTTTGTATTTTTTTTTTAAATTATCAAAGGGGTAGGCTAAATATACCCCCCTTTTATTACTTTTTATACCCCATTTCTATAAAATCACATTAAAACTTTTAATATTTACCCCTATACAAATCATCATATTAAAAAATATTCTTTTTGTTACAAAACAAATTCAAAAGTGTAAAAAAAGATTACTGACGTTTTTTTAAATATTTATTTTTTAATTTTTGTTTGAATCATATTTTCTAAAAGTTTTCTTATATTGTTTCTAAAGACACTTTCTCAAATGGTATTTTGATTATGTTTTTTATTGAACATCTTTACAAATAAATAATAACATTTTTTCTTATAAAAATAATAAAAAAGGTTTTGAACTTTCTTTTAAAAAAAAGTCTATAATATGTTTTTTCCTCGTCTAGTTTGTATTTTAAAGGTCGTACTTTTATATTTTTAATACTTTAAACGTGTTTATAAAATAATTAACAATTTTTATTTACCAAAAAAGTAAAAAAAAAATCTTTTAAAATAGCGTTTACAACCCATCTATGTAAGTGAACGAATAAACAATAGATACTAAAATTATTTTATCAAACTATAAATTAACAGTCTATATAAATTCAAATTTAATTAGTGTAAAGAATATGTTATAAACAAGTTAAAACCAGTTTAAGACTTGGATCGAAGTGAACACTTTTCTAAATCAAAACAAATGGATAGGGTTGATTCACAAATATTTTTCTCTTCTTCATTTAAAAAATATATCAAACTAGTTGATTTAAAAAAATATATGTGGATTTTCTTGTAATGAAAAGTAGGTCATTCAAAACCAAAAGTCACGTAAAAGCATAAATTTAATTACGAATAATCATCGGTTTTCGACCATGCATCAGATACCCACTTCAAGTCGTTCAAAAATAAAAAAAAACATTTTAAAATATTAAAAATAATAAATATAAGACATTTAAAATACAAACTAGACAAGGAAAAAATATAATGTAGACTTTTTTCAAAAATAAAATTAAAAACTTTTTTTATTATTGTTTTTATATGAAAAACGTTATTAGTAATTTGTAAAGATATTCAATAAAAGAAAACATAATCAAAATACTATTTGAGAAAGTGTAAAAAAATATCTGAAAACCTTTTAAAAAATATGATTTTTTAAATAAACATTTAAAAAAATCTATAATATATTTTTATACTTTTGAATTTGTTTTGTAACAAAAAAAATACTTAAAAAAATATAACTTGTTTAGGGGGGTAAATATGACAACTTTAAATGCGATTTTATGGAAAGAGGGTATAAAAAGTAACAAGTGGAGGTACGTTTAGTAGCCCCCTCATCAAATATTAAGTTAGGTAATTTGTGAGAGAAAAAAAATATAGAGAATGTAATTAATTACTGTTTTAATTGGAAAGAGAAATCAGGAGAGAGAGAGAGAGTGAGAGAGAGAAAATCAATTAATTAAATAAAAAGAGAAAAATACAATTATACTCTTTTGTTTATTAAAATACATGTAAGTTACAAAAGTTAATTACAATCTTACCACTAAAGAAAAAATCTAGATCTACAAAATCAGTGGTTACGATAAGTTCATTTTGTTTACAAATACATCATTGTTCACACATGAACCGTATATATATACGGGGTGTAAAAAACGGCTCGTAAAAAAATCGGATGATAAAAAGACGAGTAAATACGGGGGCGTAAAACGGCGCGTAAAAACGAGGCGTAAAAAACGGCTCGTAAAAAACCGGCTCGTAAAAACGTTTTTTGTAAAAAAATCCTAACAAAAATTGTTTTTTGTAAAAAATCATATTTTAAAATGTTTTTTAATTAAAAAAATCTGATTTTAATAAAAAACAATTAATTTAATAAGACAAAAAAGTATTAATAAAAACAATATATACAACACTACTAGAAAATCTGAAACTTTTTACACCAATTTTCCTAGGAAATGCCTCACAAAACTGCTTTTTCTACGCATTTATGACAAACACCTGATGTAGGAAAACAGCTCGTAGGAAACCCGTTTTCTACGCATTTCCTACACAATTTCCTACACATTTTCTACGAAACTACTACGTCGCAAATTGCTACGAATTTCCTACAATATATTTAATTATTATCTTTTAGGATTTATTTTTTTGGCTACACATTTCTGACAAAAAAAAATTAACAAATTTTAATACTAATATTATTTGTGACCCACTTCCTACAAATAAATTAGAAGTGTTGTTACAAATTTCCTAGGAAACTGAGTATTTTTTGTGACCCACTTCCTACAAATAAATTAGAAGTATTGTTACAAATTTCCTAGGAAACTGAGTATTTTTTGTGACCAACTTCCTACAAATAAATTAGAAGTGTTGTTACAAATTTCCGAGGAAGCTGAGTATTTTTTGTGACCCACTTCCTACAAATAAATTAGAAGTGTTGTTACAAATTTCCGAGGAAGCTGAGTATTTTTTGTGACCCACTTCCTACAAATAAATTAGAAGTGTTGTTACAAATTTCCGAGGAAACTAAGTATTTTTGTGACCCATTTTCTACACATAAATTAGAAGTGTTGTTACAAATTTGCAATGCCAAAATTCCAGAAATAATCTGCAATACCAAAAACCTGTTTTACAAAATTCACCGAAGTTACAATGACGTAAATTCAAAAATCATGCGTTACAACGCAAGTTCCAATACGTTTAAACCGTAAGCTAATACAATTCAACGTAATTCCAAAAAGATATCAAAAACTACAACTAATTAGAGGGAGGACACCAATTCTTCATAAACTCTTGAAGTTGTTTTTGAAGTTCTTCCCTTGCTTTCCTTCCTTCGTCAAGACAACTTGCAAGTTGATCCATTTCTTCTTCAAGACGAGATACAAGTAAGTAGATTCCTTTCTTCTTCAACCCGAGCTTCAAGATCAACCATTCAGGTTCGCATAACTTGAGCCTAAAAAGTTGTTAAAATATAGATATATAGTTATAATTAGTAAATACATTATATAAAGAAATGGTTTGAGGCAAAAGAAATATTAGTTTGATTTCCAAAGATTACATACGCACGCACGTCACACACACACGCGCGCGCGCGCACACACACACACTAGGGTATTCACGGTTTGGTAAAACCGCAAACCAAACCGTTAGAACTTGCAAACCACAACCATCCCAATGGGTTGGCTTAGTGAGATCTTAGTATGTGCAAATTGAACTATCAAATGGGTGGATCGGCTTAGTGACAAGAACCAACATTTTTAACATTTAGTAATTAAACATGTTGACACCATCAATTAGGGTTACTATACAGTATATTTACCCTTCGTTGACATTTATCACCCTCGAATGTACATACTTTCAAGGTTTGTCAACTTTAGTCCTCTATTTATTATTTAATGCCACGTGTAAACTCATGACACGTGTTAACACATTATTGGACACAAAATTTCGAGGTGTTACATACATACATACAAACATACATACATACATACATACATACATACATACATACATACATACATACATACATACATACATACATACATACATACATACATACATACATACATACATACATACATACATACATACATACATACATACATACATACATACATACATACGTACATACATACACACACGCAGGCATGCATGCATGCATGCATACATACATACATACATACATACATACATACATACATACAAATATAATCATACATACAAACATGCATACATGCATTGCGTAGAAAAGCCAGTTTTATTTGGTCGTTCGCCGTTTCAATCCGTTTTTCGATCCGGTTTCGACTACGTTTATTAAAATTTAATTACGAAGCAAAATATATCGTAAAATCTCAGTTTTAAAGGTAATACGCGTCTCTGATGCTTCCGTTTCGTTGCAGGTGCGTTCCTGCAGTCGCGTTTCTCATTCACGTTTGCGCTTTGTGGCATACGAAAGCCCGATAAATTCGTAAAACTAACTTTATAAATATAAAATACTCGTATAAAATTCATACTTGTCGGAGTTGTCAGTATTTTGTTTGGTTTCAGTTCGTTATCGTTTAATATTTCGCAGATTTTTCGCAGATCGTCATACGTGCACTTTAAAGTCGATTAGACGTTCCTAAGCACTCCAAGGGCCTAATTAAGTTAGCTTGCATCATAAACAGCATTTATTATCGTTTTAAACATCTATTAATCGCGTAATTAAAGGCGTAAATTACCGGTTGTCACACTAACCCACCACCACATCCACCCCTTCACCTTCACCCATCATCACGAGCGCCGTCGAACCCAAATCAACTGCCGTCACCGCACCTAAAGGACATAACGTGCACATTTTCAAACATTTAAATATTTTTCAATTCAAATTTAAATTTATAAGGTTAAAGTATGGGTTGCTAGGCCACGTGTAAGGGCACTAGTTAAATATTTAAATATGGTAATAAATTTTCCATCACAAATGCATAGCAAGTTGCTACACATTTTCTACGCAATAAATTTTCCATCACAAATGCGTAGCAAGTTGCTACATATTTCCTACGCAATAATTAATAACAATGCCGATTAAACATTAAAATATAATCTAAGTATAATAATAAATATTTCGTCATAAATCCGTAGCAAGTTACTACACATTTCCTACGCAATAAATTTTCCATCACAAATACGTAGCAAGTTGCTACTCATTTCCTACACAATAATTAATAATAGTGCTGATTAAACATTAAAATATAATCTAAGTATTTCTGAATCTATATTTTGTCATAAATCCGTAGGAAATTGTATTGATACATGGATTGTTTCCTACGTCTTTTTGACAATTTGCAATAGATTTAAGCATTTTGTCATAAATGCGTAGGAAATTGTATTGATACAAGGATATTTGTCAGAAATGTGTCACAAGTTGTGACGCAATCCTGACGGATGGTTTATTTAATTAATAAATAAATATTTTGTCAGAATTGTGTAGAAAAATGCTATCATTTTCCCTTATTTATTTTGCATATGTTAATATTTATTTGGTAAACAATTATAATTATCCTTTTGAAGATTATTTGTGACAGATTTGTGACGCAACTGTCAATTAAATAGAGTTTTCTTATTTTTTTGTAGGAAACTTGTCACAAGTTGTGACGGAATTTTGACGGATGGTTTAAGTTAATTAAAAAATAAATGTTTCGTCATAAATGTGAAGGAAACGATATAATTTATGACAGATTTGTAACGCAACTGTCAATTAATTAGGGTTTTCTTATTTTGCGTCACAAATTTGTAGGAAACGATATTATTTTCCCTTATTTATTAGGCTTATGTAAATATTTATTCGGTAAAGAATAATAATTAACCTTTTGTAGGTTATTTCTGACAGATTTGTGACGCAAGTGTCAATTAATTAGGGTTTTCTTGTTTTTCGTCATGGATGCATCGAAAATTTGTAACAAAATCATGAAATTTTTTTTTGTAGGAAATTCGTCATAAAGGTGTTGTAATCTGTGACGAAAAAAATTGTGTAGGAAATTTCTGTAGCAAATTGTCCCATTTTCTAGTAGTGCAATAAGACAAAATAAGCAAATTTACTAAACTGCCTTTTTAACATTAAAATATTAAAAACATAATAAGATAAAAAGAATTTAATATTGGTTTTATAACTTTTAATCTTATCCATCCATCTTCAAAGATCAATGGTTCTCAATTTGTCCGGTAAACTACTAGGGGCTCCCCATGGTTTATTAAAAGGGAGGGGAGATTTGCTCCTCATCCGGGGGTTCATTTCATTCATTATGCACTCAAAAGTGAAGGTCTTAAAAACTTCATAGAATTCATGATCGACCATTCCATTTGTGCTTTCAGCAAGTAGGCGACGCGAATCTATTTCTATGCTTCAATCGGATACCAGGAAAGTGGTTCTCTGGTTTTCATTTTAGGGTCCTTAATATAATAAATAGATTAAATTCTTATCTATTATAACTATTTTTTCGGTATTCTTTTTTTTTTAAATCATCACATCACCGACTTTGCATGAAACTATATGAAACCTTCTATCCGCATCGTACCATTGCGTTCGATCAACTCCCAAATTAACGAACTAGTAAGTCATATTCACACTCTAGGTTTTATGTCGTTTTAAAATATTGTTATTCTACAATCATCAAACTCCCATTCCAAATTTCAATTCAGATTATAAGTTTCCATATTATTATCAATCATGCAACCACTTGCACCGAAGAATCGATTAAACTTAGTCAATACAAAGCCTCCGTCTAATTGCGTAGCCAGTTTTAGTCGTGGTGCAACCACTCACTCAGATATCGGCCATGCCCGTGTTGCGCCTGACCTTCTTGACTTTGAATCTGTGATGCAGAATATGATGAGGAAGATAAAGAGGCTGATGTTGTTGAAGTCTGTGATTCGAACAAACCCAAAGGGTTGGATTGAAGCTGCGAGATTAGAGGAAGATACTGGAAATATTCGGAAAGCAAGAGAGTTGATAAGAAAAGGTTGTGAAGAATTTCCAAAGAATGAGGATGTATGGATCGAGGCATGTCGGTTGGTGAATCCGGATGAAGCTAAGGGTGTTATAGCAAAGGGTGTTAACGCGATTCCCAGTTCGGTAAAACTTTGGATACAGGCTGCAAGATTGGAACATGATGATTACAATAAACGTAGGGTTTTGAGAATGGGTCTTGAAAAGATACCAGATTCTGTGAGGCTATGGAAAGCACTTGTGGAACTCGCTAATGAGGATGATGCAAAGCGTTTGCTTCAGAGAGCGGTGGAATGTTGCCCGTTGCATGTTGAGTTATGGCTTGCTTTAGCTCGGTTGGAAAAGTATGATGCGGCTAAGAAAGTGTTAAACAAGGCGAGAGAGAAGCTTCCTAAAGAACGAGCAATTTGGATCGCTGAAGCTAAACTGGAAGAAGCTTTTGGAAACACATTTATGGTTGGGAAGGTGATCGAAAAGGGTATTCGGGCTTTACATAGAGAAGGGGTGGAGATTGATCGAGAAGCTTGGATGAAAGAGGCTGAAGCTGCTGAATGGGCTGGTTACGTGTGGACATGTAATGCTATCATTAGTAACACAAAGGGGTTCCATTGAAACTGCTAGAGCAATTAATGGCAAAGCGGCCCAACTTGAGAAGGCTCATGACTGCTGATAAATATTTTGACAGTTTATTTTTCATGTTTTAACTTTTGGGGACCAAAATCTATATGAATATTCCCACAAGATGGTGCAATATCTTGTTGGTAATGTTTTATTTTGAGTAGAAGCTTTGACGAGAAGGTTAGTTTGTCAAATGGTAATGCATGCTTGGAGTTACTAGCGAAGTAGCTGAGCATTGTAGAATTCGTTAATTATTTTCAAACAGTTAATATCAAATTATATAAACAATTACATATCATCCAATATCTGATCCAAGCACTTGTTAAAATCTATAAAAAGAAGGTTTTACTGGATTACATTGTTTGACTCGACCCAACCGGGTAGGCGATCTCTTTCACCTTGACATGGTGAATTTCAAAGAAGGAAGTAATGTTACGAATCATCCACGGCAGGGGCAGGAGTAGTGTATTAGGAGCCCACTTGCGTAGATATCCACTGGCACGGGCAGGTATAGATATCTTATCCCACTTGTATAGTATGGGTTTCTAAACTCGGGTTATAATAATTGTCATTGGTGTCAGTGTCACAAATAAGACAAATATGCCCTTTACACACGCCTACTTGTGGGGTGACCATATGCACGTAACTACAACATCAATTTCTTGACACCAGAGGTTAGCAAATTAACCGTCATAACTGATAACCGAATCATAACTGCACCATAACCGAACCGCTATTAACCGCATCATAGTCTCGGTTTTCTTGTAAGCCCAAGCTAAGTCCAAACCATGCATGCCCCTAATGCACATCCCTAGTTATTTCAAATGTTGCTTGGTTAATTAACCAAATATAACCATAACCGAAGCTAGCAGTTATATTTATGGTTAATGGTAAAAGCCGAAGCAAACCGACCCATGAACACCCTTACCATTCGTGACGGTGAGCCAAGGTCATGATGTCTCGTATGTTTTATTTAAAGGTGTACATGTCATATGGTTCAAGGCATATTGATCAATTCTAACATAATATTACTTGCATGGTGAATGAATTGTATGAAGGATAGCTACCTATGTTTCTCACCATTACACATAGGTACACACAGGCCTATGTTTCTTATGTAAATGGGTTCAAATGATATTTCTTATAAATGAACTTCTGAGCCAAATCGTTTCCGATACACCCGGTTAAACCGTTTCTGAGCCAAATCCGGTACTGTATAAAAACCGGACTTTAAAACATTGATCGTTAACGAACACCTCTTTGAAAATTAAAAAAAAAAAAAAGAAAAGAAAAGAAAGATAACACTGATATAATAAAAGCACAGCATTAAGATGAGTAGGCTTTAAAGTCTAGCAAAATACAGTAAAAACATTCCAAACATTAACATCAAAACTGATGCATCAGTATTTCTTTAAAAATACCATCTCTTAGACAAAAAAACAAGAAAACTTCGCTACGGAAAATTTGACATAGTCTGAGACTGCAACGCCTTGAATTGAATCCAAAGAACAAACTATTGGCGGGTTTCAACTTTCTTCTTTTGCCACAGCCGATCAAGTGCACTGTCAGCATCTCCCTGCCAATGTGTAATGCTTTTAGTCTAATAGCAATTTTAATCCATACAGGCAAATGGGTTGAAATGAATAAGTTAACCCATATGGTTTTATGATTATCATTGTGATTAGGAGTGCAAACAAGCCGAACTACTCGATATCGGCTTGAAAGTTTAAATTAAGCTCGAAACAAGCCAAGCTTAAATGGGCCCTAGCCAGAGAGCTTCATTTATCAAGCTTGAGCCGGCTCTCGCAAGCGTAAACGTGTCCATTATTTATATATTTTTAAATAATGTATTAAATAAATAAAATTGATACTTATTACATGAAAACATATGAAAAAATAAATATATGAGTAAATTGTCAAATCGTCCTCAGGTTTGGGTGTGTTTGTCAGTTTCATCCAAAACAATTTTTTTGTACCATATTGCCCATCACTTTTGTGATTTTTTTCCATTTTCATCCAAACGTCTAACTTTTTTTTGCCAAAATCGTCCCTGAGATTTCAGATTTTTTGCCATTTTCATCCAAATATTTGAAGAAAATATAAAGCAAATTAGACATTTGGATGAAAATGGCAAAAAATCACAAAAGTGAAGGGCAATATTGTACAAAAAAGTTGTTCTGGATGAAATTGGCAAACAAGCACAAACCTCAGGGACGATTTTGGCAATTTACTCTAAATATAAATAATAATATGAACTAATAAATAATAATAAACAAGAGCTAACATATGTTTTCAATATATTACTTTTAATCTGATGACAGTTTTAATCCATACAGGTAAAAAAGAAAAAGATAACCCATAAAGTTTTATAACTAGCATTGTAATAATATACTGTTCCAACATTATAAAATAATATTTTTATTGTAAAATTAAAAAAAAAGGACAAACCTGGGCTCTCACGAAACCGCAGAGTGCAAAGGTGGAAAATTGACCGGTATATAGACCATTTTCGTCCAAATGACCAACATTAATTTGGACTGAAGCATGGTCCTTTGAAGTGATCAGCCTATTGGTGGCCGAACTGCAAAATAGAAAGGATCAATGAGCATTTCAACTGCGTACATACTTACATTTATGACTCATGATGAGTTACTAATGCAAAACTACATACCACTTCCTGGGGATATAGAGATCCATGTTTTGTCCCTCCTCGTTCTGCATGTTTGCAACGTCTTTGAACACAGGCTAAACCTACAAAACAAGAACAAGAAAAAAGTTTATGATCAAACAAACAAAGAAGAAAGAGCATTTCTATGTATCAAATATTGAAATGTTTTCTATCAAGATCAACAACCACAAGTTTTCTTAATAAATGAATAAAAACACCAATTCATAAAAAAGGTGAAGAAAATTTATGCATCATGCATGATACATCAATCTAAAAAACTAGCTTCTGATAAAAAAGATTACTCATCTTAAAAACATACAAATAAACAAGTCGGTCATAGCTGAAACGACCGATAAATTATTTCAAATACGGGCTAAGCTTTACACTAGATTGAGCTAAAATGTTTAGCTATAGCTAAAGATGAGTTACAATAAGAAGCAGAGTGTTACATCACAAACTAATTACTTGAACATGAGTCAAACTCAACAAGCTAATAATCAAAACCATAAATTTTGTTCATATTTATTAATAAAAGGCTAAAAGCATTTCCAATTTAAAAATAACTATCAAATTTCACCATTCCTCCAGTTAAACAGTTTTTTTTTTTTGATAAATCAGATGAAGTGATGAACATCTAAATCTTTAAAAAATCTCAAATTCTCTTCACAAAAAAAAAAAAATCAACAAAAGCAAAAAAATAACTAACCACACACATATATTACACATATTAAAATATTTCTAACAGCAGAATATTAATCTAAACAAAAAAACTCAAAATAGACATTAATGCTGGCAATTTTGGGGGTAATGTAAATCAAAACCCCAAAATCTATGCACACAAATCTTAAAATAGCATCATAATTTCAAAATTCGAAATAACTGCATTACAGATTACAAATCAGAGATCAAAATTTCCACATTTTTTAGCATTTTTTTGTTTCAAATTAAAACAGGCTTATCAATTTCAAGAAAATAATAATACAAAATAATAAGTTGTTTAGCAGATAATCAATTGGGAACTTTTAAGTAAGTAACAAACAGTACTACAGATCGATATAGTTACATAAGGGATCGATCAACGAAGAGAAAGCAAACCTTAAACGACGGCGTTTAGAGCTGCGGTGAAATGAGGCGTCTGGTTGTAAGGATATGAAAACCCTAATTGCATTCGTTTATATAGGTGAATGAAAAGGGTGAAATTGTTATATTATTCTGATCGGTTTAGCCCCTAAACTATTCGTTTATTGGTAATGTGGTCCTCTAACTTAGTCTCTTTATCTAAAGTTAAATAATGATGGGGAATTGGCCTGTAATAATCTCACCTAGACCGGCCATTAATAATCCCACCTCAGAATATTCCCCCCGCCAGTCTCACATTTCACCTATTTTTCCTGCAATGGCCCCATGTTAAAAACTTAACGGAGTTAAGCTTTTTTCCAAATTACAAACAGATTTTTTAGGGCTTTTGATCAGAACGATAATACGAGTCCATTAATGTAAAACTTACTTCGAAATGGTGCTCCAACTGACTTGATTTTGGTTAATTGGAAATTTAAACACCCGAATTGAAGCGTCGTTTTCATCGTTTGGAGCACCATTTCGAAGTAAGATTTGCATCAATTGACTCGTATCGTCGTTCAAATCAAAAACCCTAAAAAATCTGTTTATAATTTGGAAAAAGGCTTAACTCCGTTAAGTTTTTTTAACGGGGGACCATTGTAGGAAAAATAGGTGAAAGGTGAGACTGGTGAGGGGACTATTATGAGGTGGGATTATTAATAGCCAATAAGGTCTAGGTGAGATTATTACAGGTCAATTCCCCTATAATGATTTTGAGACACCAATACTAAGTTAAAGTTATTAACCTTCCTTCTAGTTATTAAACTTTTTTTTATTTCTTAAGATTATAATATATAAACTGAAACTATATTTGTCTTGAAGGTTTGAGTAAAATACACGAATGGACCAAAGTTTTGGATTTGCTCTATGGTTTTTCAAAAGTATAACGATGGTCCTGGTGGTTTTACTCTATAACACATTTATCTCCCAACTTTGCTAAAAGTCACATTGATGGTCTCGGTGGTTTGCACTTTGTGATGTATTTAATTCAGAACTGCTAAAACCTTTAAATTTGTTAGCTGATGACTAAATGTGTTATAAAGTGCAAACTACATCGACCATCCATATATTTTTGAAAAACTAGAGATCAAATCCAAAATTTTGATAAACAATAGAGAACATCCGTGTAATTTAATCTAAAGGTTTTTTAGGGGCTGTTTGCCAACATCTGAATGGTTAAGTGCTGAACCATTAAGAGGTCTGAACCATTAAGAGCATGTATAATGCTTAACTGTTCAGAGGCAAATGTCTGACCAATTCAGATTAGAGGTCTTAACCATTCAGACTTAGTATAAATCTTAACCATTCAGAGGCAAATGTCTGAACCATTCAGACATATGCTCTTGAAACAAACAGTCTGAACCATTAAGTGTTGAACCAGTAAGAGGTCTGAACCATTAAGAGTTAATGAGGTAAACAAACAGCCCCATGGATATGAGTTCTTTTTCTAGTCTGAAATTCTTTTCAGTTTTCATCTAGTGAAATTAAAGGTGAACTAGGGGAATACCCGCGCTCCGCAGCGGGTTGGCGGAAATTCGGTATGTGTTGTTTCGGCTAATTACAATACCGGTTCGCTATATCAACCAAAAGAAACCCAAAAACATAAACTCAATAGTGTGCCCAGAATAATATTGACACAAAGTTTTACATCGACTGAAATTCTTAAAAACGCCTACTGGTTCAGATTATACCGATACCAGTGTCGATGTTGTTCGGTCAGAATTTGTGTTGTTTGTTAGGGTAACGACACGGTAGCGGCACTCGAGAAAAACACTTTTTTTACAACTCTATTGTCAACAAATTTTACACCAATCTAAACATAGTCGTGATTCATTTTTTTAAGTTAACCACCGCAAACTATTAAAACAAAATCAAATTAAATAAATAAAAATGTATACTATTTAGAGAGTATAAAGCGTTAAAAAATTTAAGGGATTAAAATATTAAAATTGTATTGAATAGAAAATAAATTATGTGATAATAATTATAACAATCGTTAAAACATAAATAATATAGATATAGCAAATTATCATAAATTTAGTATCATAGTAAAATAAAAATTTTTTAAAAAATAATTAAAGATTATAGTAAAATAACAATCTAAAAAAATAATATTATGGAAAGCCCCCTGCAATTTGGTTACACCAAAATAAATAAAAAATAAAAAAAGACGGCTAAAAGTAAACGCCAGTATTGAACTTCTTATCCACATATTAAGGTTAAATGCCAGAACCACTTGAACTACTTTATCTTCCTTAATATTTTATATTTTATTTTATATTTATACAAAGTAAACTGTGAAAAACAAAATAATA
The DNA here is from genome assembly GCF_002127325.2 of Helianthus annuus. Classification (NCBI taxonomy): domain Eukaryota; kingdom Viridiplantae; phylum Streptophyta; class Magnoliopsida; order Asterales; family Asteraceae; genus Helianthus; species Helianthus annuus. The sequence goes on from NC_035436.2 coordinate 27,994,304, forward strand.
ATAATTTATACTTTCTATAAAAGGAGAAATCTAAGTGACATAAAAAAAGCTGATGTGTCAGGCATGTCCAACAAGGCTTTTCTTATGTCATTATTACATCATAATGTCTAATATTAAAAAACTTTAAAATTCAAAGTTGGCCCACATTTAAGATGCAAAGGTCTGCTGAGAGAATGGTCTGCCCATGTTAAGCCTAATATAAAATAACATTTAAACTTTTGTTTAAACATCTGTCCTCAACATTTTATAATCAAACATCAGTTCCCAATAAACATCTGTTGACATTCAAAATTATGGCTCCACATTCAAAATTCAAAATCCAAACCATATATTCTAATCCAATAAATAAGGGTTAATAATCTGCATACACATTCAAATCTCTCCCGCTCACATCTGTGATCGTATCTCTCCCTCTCAAATGCATCTTTCTCGTGATTCAGCCGCTAATCTCCGATTACACTTCTTTGGTCGAATGTTTGTTGATTGTGTTTACATGTTATCTGTAACATTTGTCAAAAACAGATATCAAAAATCCGACCCGTTTTGAAATTCGAATCCTAACCTCGAACCAAAGGAATTTTTTTCGCGAAACAAATAATCGTTCAAAGATTTTTGTTCGTTATTATATTTCGTTTATAAATATGGTTATGAATTTATTTGTTTAAATAATTAAATTAATTAATCCTACAATTTAAAAGTTTTATTCTTTTTATAAAAAAATAGAATCTAGTTAGCCTCGTTAAAGTTTCAAAGTTAGTTTAAATCAACCTAGTTAGTAACCAAGTTGATCATCTAGTTATTTGGTTAAAAGACATAAGTGCAATTAATTAAAAGTTGTTTCTGTAGATTATTATAAAAAAATAAAAATAAAAATATAACTAATTTCTTTCAAACAAATTGCCGCCCAAACAAAAGTCAGCGAACATCATTGTATTTTTTTTCACTATTTGATTGAACGTAATATGTGGTTTCCTTTTTACAAAACAATCAACCTATCTTCTAAGTGTAAATATGTTATAATCTCGTTTCCTTTTTATGTTTTGCCGCCCAAAAACACAGCTCGCATACAACCTTTATTTCCTTTCCTCCTCTTGCTGATTTCTCGGAGATTGGCAACAGAATTGCGCGTTTCCATCTTTATAACAAACATGGATTTAGTCACCTTTCCAAAACGTATACAAGAGTCGCTCATACGGAAACTTCGAAACTTACCGAAACGAAATTTTTAAATGTGTATATATAGATAGCTCACCTTCTCTCAACATTCATACAACCTGCTTCAACACAATCACACACACCCACAACACCTTTCGCGTAGCCTTGCCGGAGAAAGATAAACGACGCCGGAAAACTACACGCCGTCGGAGATCGAATCGGAGCACTCGCTGGAACCACGAAAACCCACCGGAGACCCATGGTCATCGCAACGGGAATCAGTTCGTCTTGTTCGGCATACGCTTCATACGTTTTTCCTTCTGTTAGTTCTATTACATTAAACGTAATTATAATATGCCACATTGCAAACCTCATGCATACATTTTATCAAGTCACAATGGGTGGTGGATCCTTGTCGGTTTGGTTAAATAACAAAGGAGATGACTACATCCTGAATATATTTTTTTTGAATGAACTGTTGTTAAAAGAAATAAAGAAAACAGGTGCAAATCATGTTCTAATCAAAACAACACTTTCATAAATGCTGGATCTGATATTGATCAATTTTGACCAATTTTATTTTGGGATTTTAATTTTTAAATTCATTTTCTTTATTTTATAATAAAACCTTTATTTAAAATGAATATTGTTAATAATTAATTCTTTTTCTTAAATCTTAATCTTTAACAACATAATTAAGTATGGTTTTCATTTTAATTCTTTTTCCTTTGTAATAAAAACTTCTAACATAAATAAAATTGACAATTTTATATCTTTTTACAACAATAAAAGTTAATATTGAGATAAAATATAATATACCAAATACTAATTAGTAAACCATATCATATCAGGAATTTTATTTAACGTATAGTTATTAACTATATCGTTATGTGCCATTTTAAATCTCTAGGATAACCATCCTGTTCGTCCTTTTGGATTTCCAATCCTTTCCTCGCGCGTTATTTCAAGAAATTCTTATACGCAATCACTGTGAGTATACATGACCCATTTTCCATTTTAACACTTTTGGGTGCAATATGTATTCTATATCAATCACATTATTCACTTCAAACAGCTTTATGCACCCTCTATCCAAATTGCACGTGATACATTTGATTCATGTTATACATGTTATGCTATTGTAAACTCTCATGACTATGTGTTCATTAACTTTACAAGCCTCCCCTAACAATGGTAGCGCTATAGGTTGAGAAACGCCCCTCCCGTTATTCTCGCGGGTATTGTTAGGTTAATCTATGTTAAAACCTCCCGTTATTCTTTGGGATAGGCACGTTAATTGCGTTAAACTTTGGTTTGGACACATAGAGTAACATCGTTTCGAGTATATACTGTTAATGTGTAATCATGTTATTCACGTTGGATATGAGCAACTTCAAACTTTTTATTATACTATATATCAAAGTTGTATACTCGCCAACATACCTTGTTGATTTTATTTTAATACATATTGCAGGTTGATTTGTTCAAGATTCAAGAAACAAGCTAGGATGGCTTTAGATACCCATTTTAGCAATTAAACCATGTTTGAATTTATGTTTACTATTTGAGACATTGTATTACTTTCTTAGTTTTAATAAAACGAATTAATTCATATTGTCACCTTTAGTGTTATGTTGTTTTGAGCAATTTGTTCGTCTCATCCCGACGTTTCCGCCATCGGTTGGGGTGTGACAGATTGGTATCAGAGCCATAACTATAGGGAATTAGGAAGATTGCCATACTTTTCCCTAGTCTATAGTAGGAATACTCTGATACCAGATTGGTATCAGAGCCATAACTATAGGGAATTAGGAATGCCTTGCCTAGTCTATAGTTTAAGAGCTTATTCACTATGTGTTGCTTAAAACAACTTCATTTCTATCTTCTTTGCTTCCCTCTACTTTCTTGGACTCTTAATATACATGCCTTTCCTAAGGCTAACACAATACACACTTAGAGATTTGAAGACACTCTTACAACACAATCGAAATGAGTCATCAAAATAGGGGTGATTCCCACCTTTGGTGAAGACTTTCACTCAGCTATACTTTGAATTTTGCACGAAATCTACCCTCAAGTTAGGAGTGATATCCAAATCTTGAAGGGAATTTCCATTTCATACTCTAGTGGACCCTTATCTTTTGATAAGTACCAACCACATTAGGGTACGATGTTATCAAGTTAGAGGTGAAACTCGCATCTTGTTTAACTAGTCCCACTCCTCGATTTTCAATCTCGCCAAAGTTTCGATTTTCCCAATCGATTAAGGACGTGTAGTAACTGGAAGGACAAATATCGTTAGTTGCTTCTCGATGAGAGTATTTGTCTATTAGGCCAAAGAACGTTTCCCTAATTCGCAACGGACTTCGATTTACTTTGGAATAGTCTTATGTTACGTTCCGTGACAATCCATGTTTTATGTTTTATCTCTTTTATGCTATCTCTCTTTTATGTTATCTCAACTTTAATGTGTTTTACATTTGTACGATATATCATTTCAATCTAATACATGGATGCTAATACGTTATATTTGATTCGTGTTTCTGGGTTATTCTTATGTGATGAACTTGTCCTTTAACCCACACCTTAACATGTATAGCACTATGCGTAGTGCTATAGGAGTAGCGCCCGCCCGTATTCTAGTGGTCATGTTAAGTTAACAACATTACACCCTCTTCGTTGCGACGATGTTGGGTAGTCAACATTGCGGTACACGATGGGTTGACCTGTTTATTCACATGCCAGTGATACGTTAATCTTGTTAACTAAGTATGTGATGTGGATTATTCTAAATTTTTATGCTAATATATTCCCAAAAATGGAAGCTTATCATCAAGATGGCAGTGATTTCCTTACCTTGACGATTAACTCCGCTCACTTTTCAACTTTACCAATGAGCTAGGGGTGATTTCCTTACCTCGGAGGTAGTTACCAACTCTTTTTCGTTCTCAATGAAACTTTATATTTGGTCGTTTCATTTCAAGCTTGGAGACACGATACACACTATCTTCGCAATCTAAAACAAATAATAATAATCTCTCGTGAACATACTAAATTTACGATGCTTTCCCTATCTATGTTACACTACGTGAAATCATGATTATGCTATTTGAACATTTTATATGCTATGTGAAACTATATGCTATGTGACGCATTCGTGAAAACAAATTCTCTAAACCTTATGATCGAGTCTCATCTATTCTTTCTTTAGAAGTCTTCCTCTTAGATTTCGAGGACGAAATCTCCTAAAGTAGGGGAGACTGTAACATTTGTCAAAAACAGATGTCCAAAATCCGACCCGTTTTGAAATTCGAATCCTAACCTCGAACCAAAGGAATTTTTTTCGTGAAACAAATAATTGTTCAAAGATTTTTGTTCGTTAATATATTCCGTTTATAAATATGGTTATGAATTTATTTGTTTAAATAATTAAATTAATTAATCCTACAATTTAAAAGTTTTATTCTTTTTATAAAAAAAATATAATCTAGTTAGCCTCGTTAAAGTTTCAAAGTTAGTTTAAATCAACCTAGTTAGTAACCAAGTTAATCATCTAGTTATTTGGTTAAAGGACATAAGTGCAATTAATTAAAAGTTGTTTCTGTAGATTATTATAAAAAAAATAAAATAAATAAATAAAACTAATTTCTTTCAAACAAATTGCCGCCCAAACAAAAGTCAGCGAACATCATTGTATTTTTTTTTCACTATTTGATTGAACATAATACGTGGTTTCCGTTTTACAAAACAATCAACCTATCTTCTAAGGTAGTGTTTGGTATGAAGGAATGGAAGGTGGAATGGAATGGATCATTATGATGGAATGAAAAGAAACATGTTTGGTTATCATGTGGTAATGGAATGGAGCATTCCAAAGGAATGTAACTCCTTCCAAATATAATAATTTTCATTCCTTGGTATGTAGGTGTTTTTTTTCCATTCCTTCAAGGAATGGAAAGAAATATGTTATTATTATTATTATTATTATTATTATTATTATATTTATACTTATACTTTTATTTATATTTATATTTATTAATATTCATACTAATATTAGTATATATAAAAAATCTATAACATTAAAATATTATTATTATTATTATTATTATTATTATTGAGGCAATTATATTTTTGTCGTTTTTAATACACTTGTGTTTCGTTACTTCATCTTTTTTTGTTTATCAAATTGTACAAAGTAATGATTCATTATATTCACACATGAGTAACCAAACATCACAATGGAATGGAATGATCCATTTCATTCCGTTGTCCATTCCATTACCTCGTCCATTCCATTCTCTCATTTATTCCATTACCCCATACCAAACAGACCCTAAGTGTAAATATGTTATAATCTCGTTTCCTTTTTATGTTTTGCCGCCCAAAAACACAGCTCTCATACAACCTTTATTTCCTTTCCTCCTCTTGCTGATTTCTCGAATATTGGCAACAGAATTGCGCGTTTCCATCTTTATAACAAACATGGATTTAGTCACCTTTCCAAAACGTATACAAGAGTCGCTCATACGGAAACTTCAAAACTTACCGAAACGAATTTTTAAATGTGTATATATAGATAGCTCACCTTCTCTCGACATTCATACAACCTGCTTCAACACAATCACACACACCCACAACACCTTTCGCATAGCCTTGCAGGAGAAAGATACACGACGCCGGAAAACTACACGCCGCCGGAGACCGAATCGGAGCACTCGCTGGAACCACGAAAACCCACCAGAGACCCATGGTCATCGCAACGGGAATCGGTTCGTCTTGTTCGGTATACGCTTCATACGTTTTTCCTTCTGTTAGTTCTATTACATTAAACGTAATTATAATATGCCGCATTGCAAACCTCATGCATACATTTTATCAAGTCACAGTGGGTGGTGGATCCTTGTCGGTTTGGTTAAATAACAAAGGAGATGACTACCTCCTGAATATATTTTTTTGAATGAACTATTGTTAAAAAAAAAAAATAAAGAAAACAGGTGCAAATCATGTTCTAATCCAAACAACACTTTCATAAATGCTGGATCTGATGTTGATCAATTTTGGCCAATTTTATTTTGGGATTTTAATTTTTAAATTCATTTTCTTTATTTTATAATAAAACCTTTATTTAAAATGAATATTGTTAATAATTAATTCTTTTTCTTAAATCTTAATCTTTAACAACATAATTAAGTATCGTTTTCATTTTAATTCTTTTTTCCTTTGTAATAAAAACTTCTAACATAAATAAAATTGACAATTTTATTTCTTTTTACAACAATAAAAGTTAATATTGAGATAAAATATAATATACCAAATACTAATTAGTAAACCATATAATATCAGGAATTTTATTTAACATATAGTAATGAACTATATCGTTATGTGCCATTTTAAATCTCTAGGATAACCATCCTGTTCGTCCTTTTGGATTTCCAATCCTTTCGTCGCGCGTTATTTCAAGAAATTATTATACGCAACCACTGTGAGTATACATGACCCATTTTCCATTTTAACACTTTTGGGTGCAATATGTATTCTATATCAATCACATTATTCACTTCAAACAGCTTTATGCACACTCTATCCAAATTGCACGTGATACATTTGATTCATGTTATACATGTTACGCTATTGTAAACTCTCATGACTATGTGTTCATTAACTTTGCAAGCCTCCCCTAACAATGGTAGCGCTATAGGTTGAGAAACGCCCCTCCCGTTATTCTCGCGGGTATTGTTAGGTTAATCTATGTTAAAACCTCCCGTTATTCTTTGGGATAGGCACGTTAATTGCGTTAAACTTTGGTTTGGACACATAGAGTAACATCGTTTCGAGTATATACTGTTAATGTGTAATCATGTTATTCACGTTGGATATGAGCAACTTTAAACTTTTTATTATACTATATATCAAACTTGTATACTCGCCAACATACCTTGTTTATTTTATTTTAATACATATTGCAGGTTCATTTGTTCAAGATTCAAGAAACAAGCTAGGATGGCTTTAGATACCCATTTTAGCAATTAAACCATGTTTGAATTTATGTTTACTATTTGAGACATTGTATTACTTTCTTAGTTTTAATAAAACGAATTAATTCATATTGTCACCTTTAGTGTTATGTTGTTTTGAGCAATTTGTTCGTCTCATCCTGATGTTTCCGCCATCGGTTGGGGTGTGACAGACTGGTATCAGAGCCTTAACTATAGGGAATTAGGAAGATTGCCATACTTTTCCCTAGTCTATAGTAGGAATACTCTGATACCAGATTGGTATCAGAGCCATAACTATAGGTAATTAGTAATGCCTTGCCTAGTCTATAGTTTAATAGCTTATTCACTATGTGTTGCTTAAAACAACTTCCTTTCTATCTTCTTTGCTTCTCTCTACTTTCTTGGACACTTAATATACATGCCTTTCTTAAGGCTAACACAATACACACTTGGAGATTTGAAGACACTCTTACAACACAATCGAAATGAGTCATCAAAATAGGGGTGATTCCCATATTTGGTGAAGACTTTCACTCAGCTATACTTTGAATTTTGCACGAAATCTACTCTCAAGTTAGGAGTGATATCCAAATCTTGAAGGGAATTTCCATTTCATACTCTAGTGGACCCTTATCTTTTGATAAGTACCAACCATGTTAGGGTACGATGTTATCAAGTTAGAGGTGAAACTCGCATCTTGTTTAACTAGTCCCACTCCTCGATTTTCAATCTCGCCAAAGTTTCGATTTTCCCAATCGATTAAGGACGTGTAGTAACTGTAAGGACAAATATCGTTAGTCGCTTCTCGATGAGAGTATTTGTCTATTAGGCCAAAGCACGTTTCCCTAATTCGCAAAGGACTTCGATTTACTTTGGAATAGTCTTATGTTACGTTCCGTGACAATCCATGTTTTATGTTTTATCTCTTTTATGCTATCTCTCTTTTATGTTATCTCAATTTTAATGTGTTTTACATTTGTACGATATATCATTTCAATCTAATACATGCATGCTAATACGTTATACTTGATTCGTGTTTCCGGGTTATTCTTATGTGATGAACTTGTCCTTTAACCCACACCTTAACATGTATAGCACTATGCATAGTGCTATAGGAGTAGCGCCCGCCCGTATTCTAGTGGTCATGTTAAGTTAACAACATTACACCCTCTTCGTTGCGACGACGTTGGGTAGTCAACATTGCGGTACACGATGGGTTGACCTGTTTACTCACATGCCAGTGATACGTTAATCTTGTTAACTAAGTATGTGATGTGGATTATTCTAAATTTTTATGCTAATATATTCCCAAAAATGGAAGCTTATCATCAAGATGGGAGTGATTTCCTTACCTTGACGATTAACTCCGCTCATTTTTCAACTTTACCAATGAGCTAGGGGTGATTTCCTTACCTCGGAGGTAGTTACCAACTCTTTTTTGTTCTCAATGAAACTTTATATTTGTTCGTTTCATTTCAAGCTTGGAGACACGATACACACTATCTTCGCAATCTAAAACAAATAATAATAATCTCTCGTGAACATACTAAACTTACGATGCTTTCCCTATCTATGTTACACTACGTGAAATCATGATTATGCTATTTGAACATTTTATATGCTATGTGACGCATTCGTGAAAACAAATTCTCTAAACCTTATGATCGAGTCTCATCTATTCTTTCTTTAGAAGTCTTCCTCTTAGATTTCGAGGACGAAATCTCCTAAAGTAGGGAAGACTATAACATTTGTCAAAAACAGATATCCAAAATCCGACCCGTTTTGAAATTCGAATCCTAACCTCGAACCAAAGGAATTTTTTTCGCGAAACAAATAATCGTTCAAAGATTTTTGTTCGTTAATATATTTCGTTTATAAATATGGTTATGAATTTATTTGTTTAAATAATTAAATTAATTAATCCTACAATTTAAAAGTTTTATTCTTTTCATAAAAAAGATATAATCTAGTTAGCCTCGTTAAAGTTTCAAAGTTAGTTTAAGTCAACCTAGTTAGTAACCAAGTTAATCATCTAGTTATTTGGTTAAAGGACATAAGTGCAATTAATTAAAAGTTGTTTATGTAGATTATTATAATAAAAATAAAAATAAAACTAATTTCTTTCAAACAAATTGCCGCCCAAACAAAAGTCAGCGAACATCATTGTATTTTTTTTCACTATTTGATTGAACGTAATACGTGGTTTCCGTTTTACAAAACAATCAACCTATCTTCTAAGTGTAAATATGCTATAATCTCGTTTCCTTATTATGTTTTGCCACCCAAAAACACAGCTCGCATACAGCCTTTATTCCCTTTCCTCCTCTTGCTGATTTCTCGTAGATTGGCAACAGAATTGCGCGTTTCCATCTTTATAACTGTAACACCTCGAAAATTTCCGTCCAATAATGTCTTGACACGTGTCATAAGGTTCCGGTATGCGAAAACAAACTTTAGAGGGACTAAAGTTGACAAACGGTGAAAACTATGGAACGTAAGGGTCCAAAGTGTCAACAATGGATAAATAGACTCTATGATAACCCTACATAATGTTTATAACCTTAAACGGATGGTTCATGGAACATACGACGCGGAAATTGCACAAAAGTGAGGAATTACAAACTACAGGGGCTAAAAGTGTCAACATGTTTAATTTATACCTCTGAGTGAACTTTTGGCAGACCCGAAGCTTTGTAATGCTAAAATATACTCACTAGAATATGTGGTAAAAATTTCATGAAGTTTCGATAACGTATGAGAAAGTTATGGCCAAAACCGTACTTGAGGGGTTAAAAGCGTCATAGTCGAATTTCATGGCTTTTCGGTTGAGCGCAAAGTTATCCAAGGACATTACCATGTTGGTAAATGTCTCAAGGTTCTTAAAAACCAAGTTTGGGGGTTTACGAGTCAAGATAAGTAGCCGAAACATCGCGTGCAAGGACAGGGACCAAAACTGCCAAGTTTGGAAGAAGTTTGACAGCAGCAGACCTCAGGCGACCCGCCTGGACATGCCCAAGCGGGCTGCGTGACCCCGCCAGCATCAGAATTTCGCGAAAATTGCAATTTGGGTCCGAATTTGAAGTGGTAAACAGCTCATATCACCTCCATTTTGCACCAATTAAATCCCTTGCATGCCTAGGCTACTGAGAAGCTCTCTATACATCTGAATTCCTCCATAAGTTGATCAAAAAGCTCATCTCTTTGGCACTTGCATTGTGATCAAGAACACCCAAAACTTGCAAAAGCTCTCAAGGCACTTCTGGAGCAAATCTGAACGACAAGGCCACCTCCTAGTGTTAACTAAGCTTCATTAGGACCTTTGTAAGCCTTCATAACATTCTATAATTCGTTCTTGCATTGATTAATTGTTAAAAGTCAAACCGTTGTTCTTATACTTTGACTTTTCGATTAAACGAGTTTTACTCTGTCATTTCTCAAATTGAAACCACTGATATGTTGGTATTTATGTGGGAAACAAACCCTCAAAAGGGTATTCTCTGATTCCCACTCTAAGCATGCTATTTGTCGAGTCAAAGTTATTTCTAAAAAGTCAACAGAAATCGTTTTTGCGAAATATAGCATAAATAGTAGTGTAGATGACATGCAATCAGTTTGATCATCAAAAATAACTTATAATGAATATAAGAATGTGTTTTACCATAATCAACTCGACAATCTTTAGTATAAACTCGGATCGGAACCGAAAGTCTTATAAAACGACTTTTTCGTTGACTCTCGATTCGGATCCATGCATGCATGTTTGAGATCTGTATTAGAGTTTATTTTTGACCATTTCATTTAAGTTTAACTCTCTGGAATTTTTACATCTTGAGTCTATGCTTAACCGATTCATATGCATGTTTCCGATTTATGCTTAAAGTTGACTATTTTGCCCTTTTTGATATAAAACGTGATTTTTGGAAAAGTGAAAGAGTAGAAATCTTTATTATTAATTTATAAACTTGCACCGAAAATTTGAGATCAGTTGGTGGTCCAGATTTTGAGTTATGGCCGATAGCGTAAAACTATATCTTTATGTTAAATAAACGGCGCATTTAGCGTATAGCCTATTTAAGGCCACTTTCTGATATGAAACTTTTTACCCACTGATGTTATATAATATTTTGGGATTTTTGAAGATTTTTATTTAATTTTTGGCTGATCGTTTCATAGATCGCTAAGTCGATTCGGTTAATGCCGATGTTGACCGTTTAAGCCATAAAATAAGTTTTATAAATCCTTTTGACCCCAAACCTTTTTCTACTGATTTTATTTGTTAAATAAATTATTTTGAGCGCTCTGGAAATATAAAAATCTCAGCTTTCTTTTAAAAACCCGGAAATGGCTCTAAATCGCATTTTTAGCGTTTTTTAGCGCATAGTAAGCGTTATACTCATATCAAACATATAAGACTCATACCTACTGATGTATTTAGCATATTTTCATATAATAACAGTAAGTATAAGTTTTTGAGCTCAGGTTTCCAGTTTTGACATTTTTTAGCCCTTGTGAAATTACCAAAATACCCCTACGGTGCATAGTTTGACTTTAAATGATAAGTTTCATAAACGGGTCATACCCTACTGTTATAATATGTCAAATGAAGTATATTTACTGTATAAATTAGACCCGTAACTCAGATTTCTAATTTAACTCTTTTATAATCTTTTAAATGACCAATATGCCCTTATAAGGCATAAATTGAGTTTAAAATTATTCGGGGCATAATAGAACATAACTTGCTGATATTATATCATATTTAAAGCATATTATCTCAAGGAACTTGCATATGACTCTTTTGCCTACCCGTAACGCTCTTTTAGCGCTCGGTTCGGTTTATGTAACTAGTTTGCATAAATTGACCGAAACGGGTCAAACATTATCATTTTTGTCTCAAAATCCAGAATGTATTTAGTATACCCATATTATACAAGTATTCAAACTTGTCGGGTCTAAATCACGTTCTATCCGGTCTTCGCTTAATCGTGCGCTTGAACCGTATATTTCCTTAAAACTAACCGGTCTAAGCTTAGGCTTAATTAAAGACCCGTTAGTATTCTAATTGGTTATTTATACCATCGTTCCAGACTAGAGCCTTCCGGTAAAATTGTACCTACGCTTACTTAAGTGAATACGGCTGAGTTATTATAATTCTTGCTATTTAAGACAGGAGCTAGCTCAGGTAAATACTCTTAACTTATTTTCCCTATTACGGGCTTGGGATACGGTAATATAAATACCGCATGGTCAGGTATGGGATTCGAAGACCAATGTGTCGGGAAATTCAAATAACCTGTTTTAATTCGTATTGCTTGACTGAAACATTGGGGGTTAATGCGACCGTGTCCTGGATATCCTTGACTCATTAATTGCAATGGCCACGACCTAAGCACGGGGTGTAGGCATACACCTGACAGATGCTTTATGCTTATTATTTGATTATACCCAATATGGGATTCCCAATAGGGGAATAGTGGTGTGTCGGTTAATCTTGAACCGGCTTAGGACCGGGCCCCGTATGTAGAGCAAGTTATGTAAAACTGATAACATGAGATATAGTTTGTCCCAAGTATAAAAGATTAATCTTGCCTTGTGCATCTTAATCAAGTGTCAAAATAGTTTTGTGCCTTGTGCGCCTAAACCAATTTTCATAAACTCTTTTCAAATGAGTCAGTTGAGTGTATTTACCAGTGAAAACTGACGTATTTTCCAAAGTCTAAGTGACAGGTACAAGTACGTAATAGGCTGGAAGCTGCTCAGGGCGTTAATAAGGAATCTTGAAAATTCTAGGCGTCTAAAGTCTGTTGAACAATACTTAAGATCCGCCTGTGGATCCTCTACTTTCCGTTGTAATAATTGATATTACATTATATTCGGATTGTAATATATTTATCTTTTGTTTCCGCTGTGCATTTATAAATTGTGTTGTTTGACTATGATGTTATCAACTACGTCACTATACTCCCCACCGGGCCCACCGGTGACACGTGGAAATTCGGGGTGTGACAGGTTGGTATCAGAGCCAACATTGAGTGAATTAAACACTAGCCTTTTGTGTTTAATCTCAATGACACAATAGCACATTCCTTAACCTTCTGAGTCTAGACTTAACATAGGAAAACTCCCGATTCTAATCTGGAATTTATTGCTTCCAATTATTTTTTTATATTGGATACGTCGCCAAGCAAAGGAGCCGTAATAGGAGTTCTCCACACCCGGAGCCCCGAGATGCTGAGCTTCGTACCGCGGCTAAAATAAAACAAACATCCAAGGAGAAAGCATTCAGAAATAAGATGAAGAAGAAACTCCTTTTATTGAAGATCGTTTCCTTAAAAGTCTTTATAACGATATTTATCTTTTGGTCCCTCTGAGGACAACATCATTTCTTTTAAGTCCCTTTTTGGGCAATTCTATACCTCTTTTAAAATCATTTGGATGTTTTATCTAGATTTCATTTATATCATTATGTATGAATATAATATATGAAGTAAATTAAAATAACAATTCTGTTATAAGATCTACCATTATATTAAGATGGCAAAATCTAAAAAAGGACAAGACCTAGCTCAGGTGTCATTTAGGACAGAGCCAAGATGGTATCTCCATAATTAGATTCAGATCCATAATTAACGTCTCAACTTAGGATTGATCTGCGTTATGTTAAAAAGAGAATCTTAGGGGTGAAACCTAGCCACGTGTCGTCGCAGACATGGCCAAGATGGTAGAACCTGTCAAAAAGATTCCAAATTTATGTTAACATCTGAAAATATGTTAACATGCTAGGCAAATTGTGATGCAGTATAAATCACACAGGCTAAATTTGAAAATTGGGATTTATTTAAAAAAAAAAATTCCCTGCAAGTAAAATAGCCATCCATTAAGGATGAAGTGCCTACGGGTAATAAATTTGAAAATTGGGATTTATTTAAAATTCCCTGTAAGTAAAATAATCATCCCTTAAGGATGAAGTGCCACGAGCTATAATACACTGTCCGATTGCGACATCGACAGTTGTGAATCTTTTGAGATTCCCTGTCCTAAGGGGGTGAGCTATGCTCAAAAGCCCTCTAGATGATAATCTGGTCGTCATGTCATTATTATGACCGCTGAATGACATTTGATTTAAATTAGGTACTAATCCTGTCGTTATGTCATTATTATGACCGCTGAATGACAGTTGATTTAAATTAAGTGCTAATCCTGCCGTCATGTCATCATTATGACCACTGAACGACAGTTGATTAAATTAATGACACTGATCATGGCGTCATGTCATTACTGTGACCGCTGAACGTATCATCAGTACAATGACTATATGTCTTAACATCTTACGAGATGTCAATTGATAGGCCCACGGGCCAGAAATTTTAATAAAGACAGTCGTAACCTATGACTCCCCGTCAGAAAAACGTAATGAACTAGGTTCAAACCTCAAGGCTTTGATTCTCTGAAATCCTAGCTTATAATTTATAAATGTCCTTGTGACTAGGCCTTGGTGCCACCTCAATATCCGTAATGTTTTATAACTAGGATAAATTGTAATGCCTCGATTCTCAGAAATCATGACTTATAAATTAAACTTGTCTTCTCGACTAGGCCATTTGTGCCATTACTATCTTATAAATTAGGATTCATGATAAAAATCCTAAATAAAATAAACATTATTCCTTTTCTGTTAAGTGTATGTATTAAAGGAGAATCTTAAAAGGTTTGACCTAGCTTGAATGTCATTGAAGACCTTGCTAAGATGGTAAAACCTGTTTAGAAGAGATTCAGATCCTGATTAACACTTGAAAACGTGTTAACACTCCCGACAACAGTGATGCGATAAAATCGCGATTGTCACCTTTATATTAGGAACTTCCAAACCCCTTAATTAGCCTATATGATCGATAGGAATCATGGCTAATAAACGTCGAACATGATATACACATCTAAACATCCACCTGGGATGTATACCTACGGGCAAAGATGCATACATGAAAATGATAGTTTTATTTCATAACTTCTTGTCAAGACAATGAATTATGAAATTTTCCGATCCAGAGGAATCATTGATTACGTATTAAAAATTTCCCTAGTGACAAGGCATCTGTGCCATCGAAAAGTCCTATGGAACAAGCCGTTGTGCTATATAAGATGTCGCTATGACATTGACAGTCGTGACTTATGTCCCCTGTCTAGTAAGTATAAAGGATTTATTCCATTTAAACGCCAAAGATGGTTTATTTAAAAACCTAGGCAAAACATGATCAAATAAATTTAATACTATCTATTGGTCCATATGGTTGAGTTACACCATGACTATTTGATCGCCACGTTCGACAATTCGTTGTATAATTAAACAATTATTATTACATGGTTAGCTAGCCTTCAAAGCTTCACCACGGCTGACTCCTCTGGGGCTCTCAATCATCTAGTTAGTCAGAATGATGTGCATTGACTAGCCTTTGTGGTAAAAATAAATTATCTTCCAAAGGATGACGGTTGTAGTCTTTGACTCTCTGTCCAAAGGTGAAGAACTATGTTCGAACCTTAAGATCTTTGATCCAATGAGAATGCAGCTTATATATTAATGCCTTAAGTTCCATGTTTTGTATGTCCTTTGTGACAAGGCCTTCGGGCCTATGATTATTAATGTCCTTCATGACAAGCCTTCCAACTATCTAAAGATTGTCGTTATGACAAGGACAGTTGTGACATTGTGACCCCCAGTCGAAAGGTAATGGACTCGGTCCAAACCATAAACGAAACTAATGGTCCTTTTTGACCTAGGCTAAATATAATTGACATACTTTCTAATAGCATACTATAAGGAAGTTATAAACCTAACAGCCATTATGGTTTAGTAATACCATGACTTTATAAATCATCCGTTACGTTGATTCCATAATAACTTGCATCTAAGCATATGTTATTTTGGTGTTAGTACCAAAGCTCCAGAATGGAGGTTTCCGACGAAGCACACAGCAATACGGCGGCTAAAAACAAGGATGCAAATATAAATATAAATGTTAATGGCACTACTCTTCAGGCCTTGATTAGCGCAGCAATTAGTGAAGTTGTGGATAAGGTCCTTGAGAACAAAAAGGAACCGAGTGTCACTCACTCAAAGGTCCATACGGAAACGCATACATTGGCTCGTAAGGAGAGCTCCGTTCACTCTTCAGATGACAAGAGCGAACCTCAGGAGTTAGCACTCTATGATAAGCCCCGTTCAACTGAGGGCGGGTGCACCTACAAATATTTCGTCTCGTGCAAACCCAGGGATTTCAATGGCGAGAAAGGAGCAATTGATGCTATGGAATGGCTTGAGGAAATGGAAACGGTTGTGGACATCAGCGATTGTGCTGATAAGGACGTAGTAAAATATGTTTCACAATCTTTTAAGGGAGAGGCTCTTCTATGGTGGAAGGCCATGATGCAGTCCACGGGGAAAATTCCCCTATACCTTATGGGATGGTCCAAGTTTATGGACCTTATCAAAGAGAACTACTGTCCACAACACGAAGTGGAAAAGGTGGAGACAGATTTTCTGAATCTCACAATGAAAAACCTAAATTGTCAGCAATATGTTACCGACTTCAACTCCCTATCTAGACTGGTACCCTACTTAATTACCCCGGAACCAAAACGCATTGCGCGTTTCATCGGTGGTTTAGCACCAGAAATAAAAGGGGATGTTAAGGCTTCAAGGCCAATCAACTACAGATCAGCTGTAGATCTATCCTTGTCTCTCACTCAAGATGTAGTGAGACAAAAGTCGTTCATGAATGAAACTAATGACAAAAGACAAAGGGAGGAGGATAACTCTCAGAATCCTAAGAAGAGCAAATCCAAGCTCAACAATAACCAACAGGATTCCAACAAAAAGCCTACATGCAAAACCTGCAAAAGAAGACATTGGGGGCAGTGTCGATTAAACCAAAAGATAAAGCAATGTGGCATCTGTAAAAGAGCTGGCCACCAGTCCCACGAATGTAGGGACATGAAGGATGCAAACTGTTTCAGTTGCGGTGAAAAGGGGCACATCAGTACTAATTGCCCTAAGGCTGCCAAGAAAGGAGCAGCTAGGCCTGGAAAGGATAAGAAAGGAACCGCCTGGACTACCGGTTGAGTACCTGAGACAGTGCACATCGATAATAGCAATAAGTACGTCCTATACCATTTAGCATTAATAATGACTGCCAAGTATTTTTGCATTGATGCAAGGGATAATAAACCTTTAGCAAACCATAAGCTTAGAAAACTCTGGATTACATTCATAAGGACTTCATATATTAAATATGAGGTATAATTTACCAATGGAATCTTTAATGACCTCTCTCCTATCCTCGGAGATAATCCTTTCATAAGAATCTGGAGTACTCTCCCCCAGAAAGAGTACGACAATATATACTAATTATTTTATTTTATTATTTTTCTCATTGTTTTCTATCGTCTGCGAATGCCAAACTATGTTTGATAAGAGTACCATATGAGGATTTGCGTATCCTAGGGTGTCCCATAGATTGCTTCCATGCCTGATCAGTATGGAGGTTTAATGCATGGGATCCCCGAAGATATTCCAATGGTCATATTGTACTAAAGTCGACTAGTAGTATTCAAAGGAGATATCCAATATAAAAATGTCCTTTTAAGTGTCTCTACTTAGGGCATCCTTGTAATGGTAAAGGGAATATGTCATTTATCTGACACCGAACGCGATAGATAAGCTAAAGCCTGAGAATGCAGAAATCTCTGGCATCTCTATGTGTCATAATTAGCTTCCTTATAAGAATTACCATGGTTACCTTCTGAAATGCAAGAGGATGTTAGGACAAACATCCCGCTTAGGGCTGCAGTTATTGTAAGAATCTTATATCTGTTATTACCATCGAAATAGGAAGAACTAAGAGCCAAATAAATAAGTTTTGGATAAGGTTTCGTAAAGCCAAAATTCAAGGTTCTAAGTACTCCGATTTTTTTTAGTAAATAAGAAAGACGGTTCATCTTGCTTATGCATTGATTACCGCAACCCTATTTAGGCAATAACTAGGAATCCCCAAATTGCTGCCAGGATCGTCGATTTATTCGACTAGCTGTAAGGAACAACTAATTCTTTGAGATTAGTCAAGCAGTGATTGGAATAACCATATCGCCTTAAGATAAGCTTTTCGGTAATAGTTGTTATATAAGTATCAACGCTGCTCCTTTGGGAAACCTTGTATAGATAAGATGTTAAACGTCTATTGCTAGACAGAAAATTGGTAAGTCCAATTATCAGGATCTAAAAGTTGCCTTGGAAACAACGAATAAGATCGAGCAAATCCATAACCATCTATAAGTTGCCAGTATTCGGCAGAGAATCAAGGATTCATGGAAATAGCAAACCTCCTAAGTTCTTGTTAAGAAATAAGGTTCAACAAAAGATATCACCCTGGAAAGGTGTGCCAATCTGTTAATTGTCAGGCTAGTAAGCTCTGAATATATGAAATCATTCGAAGTAATCGAATATATCGAGATCAAATAACTTATGGGCTAAAACCTATTTAAGGAGCTTGGTGGAGCTCACAATGTATTACACCCTAAGGAATTAAAGGATATGTTTCGCCAATAAGTCAAGAAGCACTATCACATAACGGTTGGCAGACAGACGGACAGAGTGAGCGTACCATCCAAACATTGGAACACATGCTTTGTGCATGTGTGATTAATTTAGGTGGCAGTTTGGATAACCACCTACCCTTGATAGAGTTCTCCTATAAAAATATCTACCATACTAGTATTAGGGCCGCGCCTTTTGAGGCCTTATACGGTAGGAAGTGTAGATCGCCTATATGTTGGGCAGAAGTTGGAGATGTCCAACTATCAGGACCAGAAATCGTTTTCAAGACGACAGACAAGATCGTTCAGATTCGCGATCGTTTGAAAGCTGCCAGGGATAGGCAGAAAAGTTAAGCGGATCCAAAGCGCAAAGATTTTCACTGCTATGTAGGTGATAAAGTGTTACTTAAGGTATCGCCCTGGGAGGGGGTGATGCGATTTGGTAAGAAAGGCAAGCTAAGCCCGAGGTACATAGGACCCTTCAGGATTGTCGAACGTATCGGGTCAGTTGCTTATAAGTTAAACTTGCCTGAAGAGCTTAGCGCTATTCATAATGTGTTCCACATCTGTAATTTGAAGAAGTGTTTCGCTGACGAATCACTGGTTATACCGCATACAGATATACACCTAGATGAGAGTATGAAGTTCGTGGAAAAACCTTTGTCGATTGAGGATCGACAGGTAAAGAAGCTTCGAAGGAAGCATGCACCTATTGTCAAGGTCAAATAGGATACCCGTAGAGGTCCCGAATATACGTGGGAAGTGGAATCCACGATGAAAGAAAAAAAATATCCCCATTTGTTTCAGTAAATCTCGAGGTCGAGATTTATTTTAAGGGGGTGAGGATGTAACACCTCGAAAATTTCCGTCCAATAATGTCTTGACACGTGTCATAAGGTTCCGGTATGCGAAAACAAACTTTAGAGGGACAAAAGTTGACAAACGGTGAAAACTATGGAACGTAAGGGTCCAAAGTGTCAACAATGGATAAATAGACTCTATGATAACCCTACATAATGTTTATAACCTTAAACGGATGGTTCATGGAACATACGACGCGGAAATTGCACAAAAGTGAGGAATTACAAACTACAGGGGCTAAAAGTGTCAACATGTTTAATTTATACCTCTGAGTGAACTTTTGGCAGACCCGAAGCTTTGTAATGCTAAAATATACTCACTAGAATATGTGGTAAAAATTTCATGAAGTTTCGATAATGTATGAGAAAGTTATGGCCAAAACCGTACTTGAGGGGTTAAAAGCGTCAACGTCGAATTTCATGGCTTTTCGGTTGAGCCAAAGTTATCCGAGGACATTACCATGTTGGTAAATGTCTCAAGGTTCTTAAAAACCAAGTTTGGGGGTTTACGAGTCAAGATAAGTAGCCGAAACATCGCGTGCAAGGACAGGGACCAAAACTGCCAAGTTTGGAAGAAGTTTGACAGCAGCAGACCTCAGGCGACCCGCCTGGACATGCCCAAGCGGGCTGCGTGACCCCGCCAGCATCAGAATTTCGCGAAAATTGCAATTTGGGTCCGAATTTGAAGTGGTAAACAGCTCATATCACCTCCATTTTGCACCAATTAAATCCCTTGCATGCCTAGGCTACTGAGAAGCTCTCTATACATCTGAATTCCTCCATAAGTTGATCAAAAAGCTCATCTCTTTGGCACTTGCATTGTGATCAAGAACACCCAAAACTTGCAAAAGCTCTCAAGGCACTTCTGGAGCAAATCTGAACGACAAGGCCACCTCCTAGTGTTAACTAAGCTTCATTAGGACCTTTGTAAGCCTTCATAACATTCTATAATTCGTTCTTGCATTGATTAATTGTTAAAAGTCAAACCGTTGTTCTTATACTTTGACTTTTCGATTAAACGAGTTTTACTCTGTCATTTCTCAAATTGAAACCACTGATATGTTGGTATTTATGTGGGAAACAAACCCTCAAAAGGGTATTCTCTGATTCCCACTCTAAGCATGCTATTTGTCGAGTCAAAGTTATTTCTAAAAAGTCAACAGAAATCGTTTTTGCGAAATATAGCATAAATAGTAGTGTAGATGACATGCAATCAGTTTGATCATCAAAAATAACTTATAATGAATATAAGAATGTGTTTTATCATAATCAACTCGACAATCTTTAGTATAAACTCGGATCGGAACCGAAAGTCTTATAAAACGACTTTTTCGTTGACTCTCGATTCGGATCCATGCATGCATGTTTGAGATCTGTATTAGAGTTTATTTTTGACCATTTCATTTAAGTTTAACTCTCTGGAATTTTTACATCTTGAGTCTATGCTTAACCGATTCATATGCATGTTTCCGATTTATGCTTAAAGTTGACTATTTTGCCCTTTTTGATATAAAACGTGATTTTTGGAAAAGTGAAAGAGTAGAAATCTTTATTATTAATTTATAAACTTGCACCGAAAATTTGAGATCAGTTGGTGGTCCAGATTTTGAGTTATGGCCGATAGCGTAAAACTATATCTTTATGTTAAATAAACGGCGCATTTAGCGTATAGCCTATTTAAGGCCACTTTCTGATATGAAACTTTTTACCCACTGATGTTATATAATATTTTGGGATTTTTGAAGATTTTTATTTAATTTTTGGCTGATCGTTTCATAGATCGCTAAGTCGATTCGGTTAATGCCGATGTTGACCGTTTAAGCCATAAAATAAGTTTTATAAATCCTTTTGACCCCAAACCTTTTTCTACTGATTTTATTTGTTAAATAAATTATTTTGAGCCCTCTGGAAATATAAAAATCTCAGCTTTCTTTTAAAAACCCGGAAATAGCTCTAAATCGCATTTTTAGCGTTTTTTAGCGCATAGTAAGCGTTATACTCATATCAAACATATAAGACTCATACCTACTGATGTATTTAGCATATTTTCATATAATAACAGTAAGTATAAGTTTTTGAGCTCAGGTTTCCAGTTTTGACATTTTTTAGCCCTTGTGAAATTACCAAAATACCCCTACGGTGCATAGTTTGACTTTAAATGATAAGTTTCATAAACGGGTCATACCCTACTGTTATAATATGTCAAATGAAGTATATTTACTGTATAAATTAGACCCGTAACTCAGATTTCTAATTTAACTCTTTTATAATCTTTTAAATGACCAATATGCCCTTATAAGGCATAAATTGAGTTTAAAATTATTCGGGGCATAATAGAACATAACTTGCTGATATTATATCATATTTAAAGCATATTATCTCAAGGAACTTGCATATGACTCTTTTGCCTACCCGTAACGCTCTTTTAGCGCTCGGTTCGGTTTATGTAACTAGTTTGCATAAATTGACCGAAACGGGTCAAACATTATCATTTTTGTCTCAAAATCCAGAATGTATTTAGTATACCCATATTATACAAGTATTCAAACTTGTCGGGTCTAAATCACGTTCTATCCGGTCTTCGCTTAATCGTGCGCTTGAACCGTATATTTCCTTAAAACTAACCGGTCTAAGCTTAGGCTTAATTAAAGACCCGTTAGTATTCTAATTGGTTATTTATACCATCGTTCCAGACTAGAGCCTTCCGGTAAAATTGTACCTACGCTTACTTAAGTGAATACGGCTGAGTTATTATAATTCTTGCTATTTAAGACAGGAGCTAGCTCAGGTAAATACTCTTAACTTATTTTCCCTATTACGGGCTTGGGATACGGTAATATAAATACCGCATGGTCAGGTATGGGATTCGAAGACCAATGTGTCGGGAAATTCAAATAACCTGTTTTAATTCGTATTGCTTGACTGAAACATTGGGGGTTAATGCGACCGTGTCCTGGATATCCTTGACTCATTAATTGCAATGGCCACGACCTAAGCACGGGGTGTAGGCATACACCTGACAGATGCTTTATGCTTATTATTTGATTATACCCAATATGGGATTCCCAATAGGGGAATAGTGGTGTGTCGGTTAATCTTGAACCGGCTTAGGACCGGGCCCCGTATGTAGAGCAAGTTATGTAAAACTGATAACATGAGATATAGTTTGTCCCAAGTATAAAAGATTAATCTTGCCTTGTGCATCTTAATCAAGTGTCAAAATAGTTTTGTGCCTTGTGCGTCTAAACCAATTTTCATAAACTCTTTTCAAATGAGTCAGTTGAGTGTATTTACCAGTAACTGACGTATTTTCCAAAGTCTAAGTGACAGGTACAAGTACGTAATAGGCTGGAAGCTGCTCAGGGCGTTAATAAGGAATCTTGAAAATTCTAGGCGTCTAAAGTCTGTTGAACAATACTTAAGATCCGCCTGTGGATCCTCTACTTTCCGTTGTAATAATTGATATTACATTATATTCGGATTGTAATATATTTATCTTTTGCTTCCGCTGTGCATTTATAAATTGTGTTGTTTGACTATGATGTTATCAACTACGTTACTATACTCCCCACCGGGCCCACCGTGACACGTGGAAATTCGGGGTGTGACAATAACAGACATGGATTTAGTCACCTTTTCAAAACGTATACCAAAGTCGCTCATTCGGAAACTTCGAAACTTACCGAAACGAAATTTTTAAATGTGTATATATAGATTGCTCACCTTCTCTCGACATTCATACAACCTGCTTCAACACATCACACACACCCACAACACCTTTCGCGTAGCCTTGCCGGAGAAAGATACACGACGCCGGAAAACTACACGCCGCCGGAGACCGAATCGGAGCACTCGCTGGAACCACGAAAACCCACCGGAGACCCATGGTCATCGTAACGGGAATCGGTTCGTCTTGTTCGGTATACGCTTCATACGTTTTTCCTTCTGTTAGTTCTATTACATTAAACGTAATTATAATATGCCGCATTTCAAACCTCATGCATACATTTTATCAAGTCACAATGGGTGGTGGATCCTTGTCGGTTTGGTTAAATAACAAAGGAGATGACTACCTCCTGAATATATTTTTTTGAATGAACTGTTGTTAAAAAAAATAAAGAAAACAGGTGCAAATCATGTTCTAATCAAAACAACACTTTCATAAATGCTGGATCTGATGTTGATCAATTTTGACCAATTTTATTTTGGGATTTTAATTTTTAAATTCATTTTCTTTATTTTAATAAAACCTTTATTTAAAATGAATATTGTTAATAATTAATTCCTTTTCTTAAATCTTAATCTTTAACAACATAATTAAGTATCGTTTTCATTTTAATTCTTTTTCCTTTGTAATAAAAACTTCTAACATAAATAAAATTGACAATTTTATTTCTTTTTACAACAATAAAAGTTAATATTGAGATAAAATATAATATACCAAATACTAATTTGTAAACCATATAATATCAGGAATTTTATTTAACGTATAGTTATTAACTATATCGTTATGT
The DNA here is from genome assembly GCF_002127325.2 of Helianthus annuus. Classification (NCBI taxonomy): domain Eukaryota; kingdom Viridiplantae; phylum Streptophyta; class Magnoliopsida; order Asterales; family Asteraceae; genus Helianthus; species Helianthus annuus. The sequence continues at coordinate 28,018,415 of NC_035436.2, forward strand.
GCCATTTTAAATCTCTAGGATAACCATCCTGTTCGACCTTTTGGATTTCCAATCCTTTCCTCGCGCGTTATTTCAAGAAATTCTTATACGCAACCACTGTGAGTATACATGACCCATTTTCCATTTTAACACTTTTGGGTGCAATATGTATTCTATATCAATCACATTATTCACTTCAAACAGCTTTATGCACACTCTATCCAAATTGCACGTGATACATTTGATTCATGTTATACATGTTATGCTATTGTAAACTCTCATGACTATGTGTTCCTTAACTTTGCAAGCCTCCCCTAACAATGGTAGCGCTATAGGTTGAGAAACGCCCCTCCCGTTATTCTTGCGGATATTGTTAGGTTAATCTATGTTAAAACCTCCCGTTATTCTTTGGGATAGGCACGTTAATTGCGTTAAACTTTGGTTTGGACACATAGAGTAACATCGTTTCGAGTATATACTGTTAATGTTTAATCATGTTATTCACGTTGGATATGAGCAACTTCAAACTTTTTATTATACTATATATCAAACTTGTATACTCGCCAACATACCTTGTTTATTTTATTTTAATGCATATTGCAGGTTCATTTGTTCAAGATTCAAGAAACAAGCTAGGATGGCTTTAGATACCCATTTTAGCAATTAAACCATGTTTGAATTTATGTTTACTATTTGAGACATTGTATTACTTTCTTTGTTTTAATAAAACGAATTAATTCATATTGTCACCTTTAGTGTTATGTTGTTTTGAGCAATTTGTTCGTCTCATCCCGATGTTTCCGCCATCGGTTGGGGTGTGACAGATTGGTATCAGAGCCATAACTATAGGGAATTAGGAAGATTGCCATACTTTTCACTAGTCTATAGTAGGAATACTCTGATACCAGATTGGTATCAGAGCCATAACTATAGGGAATTAGGAATGCCTTGCCTAGTCTATAGTTTAAGAGCTTATTCGCTATGTGTTGCTTAAAACAACTTCCTTTCTATCTTCTTTGCTTCCCTCTACTTTCTTGGACACTTAATAAACATGCCTTTCCTAAGGCTAACACAATACACACTTGGAGATTTGAAGACACTCTTACAACACAATCGAAATGAGTCATCAAAATAGGGGTGATTCCCACATTTGGTGAAGACTTTCACTCAGCTATACTTTGAATTTTGCACGAAATCTACCCTCAAGTTAGGAGTGATATCTAAATATTGAAGGGAATTTCCATTTCATACTCTAGTGGACCCTTATCTTTTGATAAGTACCAACCACTTTAGGGTACGATGTTATCAAGTTAGAGGTGAAACTCGCATCTTGTTTAACTAGTCCCACTCCTCGATTTTCAATCTCGCCAAAGTTTCGATTTTCCCAATCGATTAAGAACGTGTAGTAACTGGAAGGACAGATATCTTTAGTCGCTTCTCGATGAGAGTATTTGTCTATTAGGCCAAAGCACGTTTCCCTAATTCGCAACGGACTTCGATTTACTTTGGAATAGTCTTATGTTACGTTCCGTGACAATCCATGTTTTATGTTTTATCTCTTTTATGCTATCTCTCTTTTATGTTATCTAAATTTTAATGTGTTTTACATTTGTACGATATATCATTTCAATCTAATACATGCATGCTAATACGTTATACTTGATTCGTGTTTCTGGGTTATTCTTATGTGATGAACTTGTCCTTTAACCCACACCTTAACATGTATAGCACTATGCGTAGTGCTATAGGAGTAGCGCCCGCCCGTATTCTAGTGGTCATGTTAAGTTAACAACATTACACCCTCTTCGTTGCGACGATGTTGGGTAGTCAACATTGCGGTACACGATGGGTTGACCTGTTTATTCACATGCCAGTGATACGTTAATCTTGTTAACTAAGTATGTGATGTGGATTATTTTAAATTTTTTTGCTAATATATTCCCAAAAATGGAAGCTTATCATCAAGATGGGAGTGATTTCCTTACCTTGACGATTAACTCCGCTCACTTTTCAACTTTACCAATGAGCTAGGGGTGATTTCCTTACCTCGGAGGTAGTTACCAACTCTTTTTCGTTCTCAATGAAACTTTATATTTGTTCGTTTCATTTCAAGCTTGGAGACACGATACACACTATCTTCGCAATCTAAAACAAATAATAATAATCTCTCGTGAACATACTAAACTTAGGATGCTTTCCCTATCTATGTTACACTACGTGAAAGCATGATTATGCTATTTGAACATTTTATATGCTATGTGAAACTATATGCTATGTGACGCATTCGTGAAAACAAATTCTCTAAACCTTATGATCGAGTCTCATCTATTCTTTCTTTAGAAGTCTTCCTCTTAGATTTCGAGGACGAAATCTCCTAAAGTAGGGGAGACTGTAACATTTGTCAAAAACAGATATCCAAAATCCGATCCGTTTTGAAATTCGAATCCTAACCTCGAACCAAAGGAATTTTTTTCGCGAAACAAATAATTGTTCAAAGATTTTTGTTCGTTAATATATTTCGTTTATAATTATGGTTATGAATTTATTTATTTAAATAATTAAATTAATTAATCCTACAATTTAAAAGTTTTATTCTTTTTATAAAAAAAATATAATCTAGTTAACCTCGTTAAAGTTTCAAAGTTAGTTTAAATCAACCTAGTTAGTAACCAAGTTAATCATCTAGTTATTTGGTTAAAGGACATAAGTGCAATTAATTAAAAGTTGTTTCTGTAGATTATTATAAAAAAATAAAAATAAAACTAATTTCTTTCAAACAAATTGCCGCCCAAACAAAAGTCAGTGAACATCATTGTATTTTTTTTTCACTATTTGATTGAACGTAATACGTGGTTTCCTTTTTACAAAACAATCAACCTATCTTCTAAGTGTAAATATGCTATAATCTCGTTTCCTTTTTATGTTTTGCCGCCCAAAAACACAGCTCGCATACAACCTTTATTTCCTTTCCCCCTCTTGCTGATTTCTCGGAGATTGGCAACAGAATTGCGCTTTTATAAAAAATATGGATTTAGTCACCTTTTCAAAACGTATACAAGCGTCGCTCATACGGAAACTTCGAAACTTACCGAAACGAAATTTTTAAATGTGTATATATAGATAGCTCACCTTCTCTCGACATTCATACAACCTGCTTCAACACAATCACACACACCCACAACACCTTTCGCGTAGCCTTGCCGGAGAAAGATACACGACGTCGGAAAACTACACGCCGCCGGAGACCGAATCGGAGCATTCGCTGGAACCACGAAAACCCACCGGAGACCCATGGTCATCGCAACGGGAATCGATTCGTCTTGTTCGGTATACGCTTCATACGTTTTTCCTTCTGTTAGTTCTATTACATTAAACGTAATTATAATATGCTGCATTTCAAACCTCATGCATACATTTTATCAAGTCACAATGGGTGGTGGATCCTTGTCGGTTTGGTTAAATAACAAAGGAGATGACTACCTCCTAAATATATTTTTTTGAATGAACTGTTGTTAAAAAAAAATAAAGAAAACAGTTGCAAATCATGTTCTAATCAAAACAACACTTTCATAAATGCTGGATCTGATGTTGATCAATTTTGGCCAATTTTATTTTGTGATTTTAATTTTTAAATTCATTTTTATTTATTTTATAATAAAACCTTTATTTAAAATGAATATTGTTAATAATTAATTCCTTTTCTTAAATCTTAATCTTTAACAACATAATTAAGTATCGTTTTCATTTTAATTCTTTTTCCTTTGTAATAAAAACTTCTAACATAAACAAAATTGACAATTTTATTTCTTTTTACAACAATAAAAGTTAATATTGAGATAAAATATAATATACCAAATACTAATTTGTAAACCATATAATATCAGGAATTTTATTTAACGTATAGTTATTAACTATATCGTTATGTGCCATTTTAAATCTCTAGGATAACCATCCTGTTCGTCCTTTTGGATTTCCAATCCTTTCCTCGCGCGTTATTTCAAGAAATTCTTATACGCAACCACTGTGAGTATCAAGACCCATTTTCCATTTTAACACTTTTGGGTGCAATATGTATTCTATATCAATCACATTATTCACTTCAAACAGCTTTATGCACACTCTATCCAAATTGCACGTGATACATTTGATTCATGTTATACATGTTATGCTATTGTAAACTCTCATGACTATGTGTTCGTTAGCTTTGCAAGCCTCCCCTAACAATGGTAGCGCTATAGGTTGAGAAACGCCCCTCCCGTTATTCTCGCGGGTATTGTTAGGTTAATCTATGTTAAAACCTCTCGTTATTCTTTGGGATAGGCACGTTAATTGCGTTAAACTTTGGTTTGGAAACATAGAGTAACATCGTTTTGAGTATATACTGTTAATGTGTAATCATGTTATTCACGTTGGATATGAGCAACTTCAAACTTTTTATTATACTATATATCAAACTTGTATACTCGCCAACATACCTTGTTTATTTTATTTTAATACATATTGCAGGTTCATTTGTTCAAGATTCAAGAAACAAGCTAGGATGGCTTTAGATACCCATTTTAGCAATTAAACCATGTTTGAATTTATGTTTACTATTTGTGACATTGTATTACTTTCTTAGTTTTAATAAAACGAATTAATTCATATTGTCACCTTTAGTGTTATGTTGTTTTGAACAATTTGTTCGTCTCATCCCGATGTTTCCGCCATCGGTTGGGGTGTGACATTATCGTTCCAGTATCATTGTTCCAACATCATCGTTTCAATGAAGCTTCCCATCACACATCGACCTTTCAATATCGATGTTGCAGTATCATTGTTGCAACATCGTGAAAAGTTGCATGTGCTATCTTCTTTGATGGGAGACTTGCATTGTTCGATTTTCATTAAATCGAAAGTCAGGTTTTCTTGCGTCAGGAAGATTTTCTCCTTTTATAGAAAGGATAGATTCGTGCAATATCGTGAAAAGTCAGATGTACTACAACAGTTGAGAAGAGACCTTTGCATGTTAGGTTTGTTTCTTATTTTGATTAACTGTTGATGATGTTGAGAGTTTTTATAGACACTGACATTTTAAAATATTAAGATGCATGTTTATATTATTAAAATGAAACGACTACATAGAAAAATAAAAATTTAAAGAAATATTTATAAAGTATTACACGCTAGAGTTAACACTTGCTAGGATTTCGTAGACTCTGGCCTTTCTCCATGTGATTTCATGTTCTCTTTTGATTTTCAGGTCGGTTAGCATGTTGCAGATTTTCTGATCCTGTTTTAGATGTTGTGTCAGAAACTCTTCTGCATTCTTCTGGAACTCTGATGGAGGAGAGTGGAGGACTTCATCGAGCAATGCTATGCTGTTCCAGGTTTTGTTGTAATTAGTGTCATTTATTATGTCGACTTTCCTGTTTAGTTCTTCGTCTGTTCTTTGTTCTTTGAGTGACCACATGGAGAACTGTGTTTTAACATTGCTGGTGTCTGACCAGTGGTAGAAGCTGAAGTTTACCATGTAGTTTTTTTGTTGGTTTTCTGATTTGGAACAATTTTTGACAGAAAGTGATTTGTAGGACAATTTGTTGATGTTTTGAATCAAAAGTAATCATCGGGGTTTTATAAAGTTTAAAAACGCGTCTACATGGTAAATCAAGAGGTTAATTGTAATTTTGATAATCTGCTTTTGTTCTTTGAACTTCGAAATTTTGTCCCTTGGGTTTCTTGGTATTTAATCTTATAGTTTTCCCATAAAAGTTGGGGTTTGAAAAGGTTTTTGCATTAAAAGATTGCTGTTTTGAAATATACATTAATATGTTTATATTAAATGTACACGTTTTCATAATACCGAATTTCAGTATATAAACTCATAGTCACTTCACATGTTTTTCATCACGTTTTCCTACGAAGATATCATACTTTCAGTAAAGTCGAGTAATATATTTTATTCAAATGGCGTCATTCACAAATGCAAAATCAGATGATTTAAAGCAGCGTTTTGTCAGGCAAATCGAGGAACATGTGTATGAAGATAGGGCTACTCTTCAAGAGTTGAAGAGATGTTTTGATGGATTGCAAGTTGGCCTGTTCACGAGAGAGCAGGTTTCCAGAGATCTTATGCGGATGCCTTCAACTTCCGTTCGTGAGCTTTGTGTTGTCAGTAATATAGAGTGCGGTGATAGAGACGTGGAGTTCATGGCGATGTTGAAGGACATACATCGAGAGGTTCAGCAATCGATGGAGTTGAAGCTAAAGTTTCTTAATTCTTGTTGTTATTGTTAGATTTGACCTTTAATGTTGTTCAGTATGTGATGTAATTATTGGAGTTTTAGTTTTAATGTCATGAATAGATGAATAAATTTTAATTTTAAGAATCTATGTTGTGTTTTGTTTTTACTTATTTAGTGTTTGAGTAAGATTTAGATTATGTTGATGTTGAATTGTGTTTGAACATCTGTTTGGCAAGTCAACAAAGGTTTAATAGTATCAACGACTGTTGATACTAACAGTGGTTGGGCTAATGATGTATAAGTATTATTATATAACGTCTGCTATAAGTATTATTATATAATTTTGTTTATCAATAACAGTTTTTTGGAAGAATTTATGGTATATTTTTGTGTTATAAAAGGTGTGTTGTAGCTAAAGTCTGACAAAAGAGAGCATCTGCTGATGAATAAATGTCTGAAGATGCAAAGGTCTGCTATGGGTCAACAGATGTTAACGAACAACAGATGATATTCAATCTTAAAATGCATAACAGAGGATTTGATACTAACAGTGGTTGGGCTAATGATGAATAAGTATTATTATATAGCGCCTGCTATAAGTATTATTATATAATTTTGTTTATCAACAACAGTTTTTTGGAAGAATTTACGGTATATTTTGTGTTATAAAAGGTGTGTTGTAGCTAAAGTGTGACAAAAGAGAGCATCTGCTGATTAATAAATGTCTGAAGATGCAAAGGTCTACTATGGGTCAACAGATGTTAACGAACAACAGATGATATTCAATCTTAAAATGCATAACAGAGGATTTGATACTAACAGTGGTTCGGCTAATGATGAATAAGTATTATTATATAGCGTTTGGTATAAGTATTATTATATAATTTTGTTTATCAACAACAGTTTTTTGGAAGAATTTATGGTATATTTTGTGTTATAAAAGGTGTTTGTAGCTAAAGTCTGACAAAAGAGAGCATCTGCTGATGAATAAATGTCTGAAGATGCAAAGGTCTGCTATGGGTCAACAGATGTTAACGAATAACAGATGATATTCAATCTTAAAATGCTTAACAGAGGATTTGATACTAACAGTGGTTGGGCTAATAACAGATGTTAGACTTACGACTGTTGAGTTACACTGATTGAAAAAAAACTGCTGAAAGTTATCATCTGTTCTCATAACTTCTGTTTATCTAACGACTGTTTGACTCACATTGTTCCCAACCACCAACAGAGGTTTCCAAACAACTGTCATCGGTTGTTGCAAGAGAGGTTCTGACGTGGACAGATCTTAGTCACTAAATATTTGTAACTACTACCACGTCAGCATTCACTTCTTCTCTCTATATAAAAGCTGTTTCATCCCTAAATCGAGGTTCTACCACTGCAGTCTCGAATTCAAAATTCTCAAAAACAATTTCCAACATATTAAAAACCCTTCAATTTAAACTCTGTTCCATCTCCAAATCACCTTCTTTTCTGATCATGTCTTTGAACATCAAAAACCCTCACAACTACCTCCCCATCTTCGAGAAAACCAGCAAAAATACTAGCTATCACTCAATAATTGACCTTTTAACGTCATCGAAATATAAATCAATTCTTACTGCCGATGCTCCGTTTCATAAAGAAACACTCTGACAGTTTTGGTTTAATGCTGAAATAGAGGCTGAAGATAATAATCCAGTTGCCATCACATCTAAGGTCGGGGAAAGTGTGGTACGAATTTCTCCCTTTACAATTTCCACTACATTTGCATTGGACGACTTGGGAGGTAAGAACAACTTTGAAAAACTTAAACTTCATACAGAGTTCATTGAAAGAGGGTATGATGCACAATTAAAGGAAGTTACTATCTACAAACGAAACTTCCCTCCGCCAATGAAATTTTTGTTTCATACTCTTTTAATTTGTCTCTCAGCCAAGACCACCGCATTTAATGAGATACCTTTGAACATTCAGTATTTCGGTTATGCTATTTTAACAAAATCTGATTACTATTTATCACAATCATTGTTTTCTGATTTGTTGAATAAAGTGAAAAATGTGAAAAAAATTGAAAAAAGGTGTTCGTAGTAATGCTTTTCTGTTGTATCCAAGACTTCTAAGCTACTACCTACGAAAACAAGTGTCACAAACAGATTTTGAACAAGGTGTAGGTTTTCAAATAAATAGTCTTACAAGTAAAACTTTTACTAAACTTATGGATAAAGAGTCAAAAGTTTCAACAACTGAAACAATGGGAGATGAGCCTGTTTTAGATGCATCCGCATCAGTTGCTCAAACTTCTGTTGTTGAGCAAACTGCTCCTGGTGATCATGACACCACAACCGGTGTTGTAAAACACACACCAGGAAAACGCAAAAAGAAAGCTGTCACATCCAAAAAGTCCATCAAAACTAAACAAAATAAAAAGGTTCCTCTGGAAGATGAGATCCCAGAGGTTAATGCAGTGACAACACAAATGTCACTTGAAACCATTGCTGCTACTTCTTCAGAGTTGTTGGAAAGATCTCAACCCATCCAAACTCCTCATGTATTGTCACAAAAGGATCATGTTGTAAGTACAGGGACACCACAACATGAAGTAGACCTTTCATATGAAAGTATGTTTAAAAGTCCCTCTCCCAGGGCAATCACTCTTTCTATACTACAACCCTCGGCTCAAGTTCCATCAACAATATTACCTCTGTTTGAAGCAATTGAATTTCAGAAACAAAACGGTTCCTCTAATGCACACATTAGTGAGAGTAGATCGCAACAAATGACTATGTCTGAACCAATTCAATCTCCTATCCTACAAACAGTTGAGGAGGTTATCCCCGTTGAGTATTACAAAACTCTTGGTGGTAGTTCAAGTGGAGCAGCCACTACAACTGTTGAACCCATTGGTGATCAGTTGGACAATGGTTACATCATTAAGACTCCCTTGAAGGCAACTACTGATGAGGTTACAACTGTAATCTCTGCTTCAACGGGAAGTCCACAGAACGAAGAAAAAAGGGCATCTGTTTCTGATGATATGGAAACTTCTCCTATTATCAAAACAAATACAACCACTACAGGTGGGAATTCAGATGATCCTATTAAAGTAGGTGATGAATTAAGTTATAAAGATTTGACGGTTAGAGTGTCTACCATTGAAACAGATGTTGCTGAAATGAAAGAATTGATTAAGCAGATGATAGAGCTTTTTAAAAGTCAACCTACCAAACAGGAAATTGCCAATGAGCTTTGGAATTCTATGCAACCCATCCTTCAAGCTCAGAGGAATTTAGCTGAAAGTAACCGCAATTTCAGTTTGGAATTTATCAGAAATTTGGTTGATGCTTGGTATAAAGACACATAAGCAGACATTATGAACATTAAGGAACATCTGTTGGAACTTACTGGCTCCACCTCTACATCAATATTTGAGAAAGATGATGATGATGATGATGATAATGATGCCAAAAAGGGGGAGAAAGATTTATTGAGAAAGTTGCCACCAGATTCAAAAGCTAATCCTACAGAAATTGTATCGCCTGCTCAACCTAAATCCCAACCTTCTCCAAAAAAACCATTACAAAAGAAGGAGAAAATATCTTCCACACCATCATCACTGAAAGTAACCGCAATTTCAGTTTGGAATTTATCAGAAATTTGGTTGATGCCAGGTATAAAGACACACAAGCAGACATTATGAACATTAAGGAACATCTGTTGGAACTTACTGGCTCCACCTCTACATCAATATTTGAGAAAGATGATGATGATGATGATAATGATGCCAAAAAGGGGGAGAAAGATTCATTGAGAAAGTTGCCACCAGATTCAAAAGCTAATCCTACAGAAATTGTGTCGCCTGCTCAACCTAAATCCCAACCTTCTCCAAAAAAACCACTACAAAAGAAGGAGAAAATATCTTCCACACCATCATCACCCATTTTGTCAATAGATGTTAGGAACACAAAAGTATCAGCAGATGTTTACCAAACAGCTATTGAGACACCAGTTGTTTCAGCAGAAGTTTCTCAAACATCTGCCATGATCATTTTCACTACACCAACCATAATACAAGCATCTCCAACGTCACAAAGATTTCCCATACATTCATCTTCACTACCAAAACATTCTCCTTCACCAGAAATCATCTCCACACGTAAGAGAAAAACTCATGTCGATAGAATCACGAAAATGAACAATGATCCTCTGGTAAAGCCAACTCAAGCTAATTGGAAGAAAGTCAAAACAATGGATTCAGATGAGGTATTGAAGTTTAAAAGAATGAGAGTAGAGCTTGTGGCTGCTAATTATGGTCCAGTTAGATCCATTGCCAGATGGTCTAAACTGAAGATAGTTGAGTCCTACAAAAAGCTGGAAGAAGTTAGAGCTGAACATTCAAATGTTTTTCAAAACTCAGTCTATCCTACAAGTGCTGCTCTGTCTCCAAAAATCGATACTTCAAAAAACCTTCTCTCATCATCTGATTTGTCTGAATCAATTGCAAATTTATTTAGCAGGCCACAATTACCAAACTCATCTTCAATAATTCTTTGCCCAAGAAAACCAACTGATCCAAAAATAGTAAATTTGAAGTCATGCTCAAAAACCCAAGTATTGACTTTGATCATATCAGATGGTAGTGTTGAAGAGATTAAAATGGATAGTGCATATAATCTGAATGAATACGATCTCCAAGATTTGTTGGACCTTCAACTTGAGAGGGATGATGAAGAAGACATGTTCTCCCTGGACTTTGAACTACAATTCAAAGGAAAAATTAGGGAGATGTTGATGAGAAATAAAAATCAGTAATAAAGAAGGGTTCTCGTATCATCTGTTGTATAAGGAGATTGTTGGATCAGCAGCAGTTACATTGTTTGCATTGACATGTTTAACTAGATCACAACATGTAGCGAAGGACATGTTGCTGGGTAACAAATTCTGGAGTGAGGTTTGATGTGTGTTGTTTAGGCAGCTGATCGTATGTTCTTAGTTAATGTTTGTTAAAGATAAATTGTATTCAAATTTTATTAATTTTGTTAGACATCTTTCATATGTACTTATGTTTATAACAATTTATATTATCAATGGGTGGATACTCTCTTTTATGAATAAGAGAATGGAAATAATCATATGTAGCTGATGAATTTTATTAACTTTTTTAGACATCTTTTAGACATCTTTTATTAACTTTGATAAATATCTTTTATATTTACTTATAGTTGTCTTTTAGCTATAATAAATAACACGTTTTGGTACAATATCTATACACATATCTATATGTTCTGTCAATATATGTTATGCATGGTTTTCTAAGAAACGACCCGTGTTTGCACACGGGTCTTACCGCTAGTAATAATAATAAAGCAAATGGATTACATGTGGCACCCAAATATTGGCTTCACCATCCAAACTAACCAATGTATGAGGTTACTATAAAGCTAATGGATTACATGTGACACCCAAATATTGGCTTCACCATCCAAACTAACCAATATATGAGGTTACTGTACATCCCCTTTAAAAATGTAAGGATATAGAATTTCGGTAATGGTTTTATATTTGGTTAAACATATATATGGATGAAATTAACTTTAAAGCAATTGTAACCATATAATTATTTACTTGAGTTAAATTATACAATCAATTAGGGTGATGTGAACTCTTTGGACAACATACTCAAGCTTTAAATTTAGGCCTCTTAAAGTACAACTTTATATATATATATATATATATATATATATATATATATATATATATTAGGAAAAATTACAAGTTTTGTCCTTTATCTTGATACCATATTCCAGGTGATGTCCTTTTCAACGAATTTTGTTGCACGTTTTGTCTTTTGACCCTAGCCTAATTAGATTTTCTTGTTAAATCAGATCACGTGCAAGTCACATAAGTGTAGTTTAGTCTTTATATAAAGGGCAATTTTTGTAAATACTGATATATGTATAACCTCTCTAGCCTGCAATCACCAACCACCGTCAGCCACCATCTCCAGCCATCACCACTTGCCGAGCACTGCCACACCACCACCACCCTACCATCCGGCGACCACCACCTGCCTTCACCATCGGCCCGCCATCACCATCCTCCACCCTTCTCCCGCACAACCTCTCTAGCCTGCAATCACCAACCACCGGGCAACCACTACTTGCCACCACTACATGCAGATTCTAAAATTTGGAACTAAATATAAGGAGCTAATAGTAAGAGTTATCTAAACAAAATCCCCAAAGCAGTTTTATTGTTTTTCATGCTTTAGTAAACAAAAGAACCCCAAATGAAACCCACCTTCACCGTCTCTCTCCCATTCAAACTCACTATCACTAACACCACTAAGCCGACACAACCACCATCAACAACGCCACCATCGCCCACCTACAAACCTGCAATTCGAACCAAACCGCCAACATCACCCACCAATAAACCTGCAATTCGAACCAAACCGCCACCATCACCCACCTATGAACCTGCAAATTGAAACCCTAATCGTACCTGGTAGAAAATACCCTCGTTTCCACCGGTAGAAAACCCCATGGAATCACTAGAAAAAACAGTTCCATGTCACGGTGCACGATGGTCTGATTTTAGATCTGTTTCAGAAGAGATGATGGGTTAGAAGAGGGTTGTGCGGAGATGATGTTGGGTGTTGACATGCGGCAATTGAGGTGTTGGTGACCATCTCTCTCTCTCTCTCTATCGAGAGAGTGTGTGTGTGTAGGATGGGTGGGGGTAGTCGGCTGATGGTTGTGATAGGTGATGATGGTGACTATGAATATGGTACAAAAGGAAGAGAGAGAGCTGAGAAAAAAATAGTCCCTAATTATGACTTATTTATACAATAGTCGCTGGTGTGGTAAAATGACAAGTATACATGTGTAAGGCACATGACCAGACTTAACAAAAAAAACCAATTGGGTTAGGGCTAAATGATAAGACGTGCAACAAAATTCCCTATAAGGGCAAAACCTGTCAAAATTCATTGAAAAGGGCACTGCCTGAAATATGGTATCTTGATAAAGGACAAAACGTGTAGTTTTTTCCTATATTTTAAAGTTCCACAATTAATTTCTTAGTTTGTATTTTTTTTTAAATGGTGAATATTACAATAACTCTAACCCTAAAAGTAAATTACACCAAATAATACATAATATACCTCATGTCATGAACCATGTTCCTCTCGCTAAAAAGTAAGAGCCTCAACTATCCAACCAAAGTTGGAATGGCTAAATAGTAAATTATTTAGTTTGTTTTTCTACTCAATAAGTTTTAGTAACTGTATAGTTTAAAATGACTATTTAGTTTGTTTTTCTACTCGATAAGTTTTAGTAACTGTATAATTTAAAATGACTAAATAGTAAATTATTTATGCATTGCGATATATAATGAATATATATAATGATATTTTATATTTTTAGAAATAGCGATTTATATAATAGTTTTATAATATATGAATTTGAAGACTTGAATCTTAAAGGGCATCAAGCAGATGAATTTAGTAAAAAAACTTTAAAAGTTTGAAGAAGCAATTATACATTTCTAAATATTTTTTTCTATTATTTGTGTATTTCAATTAAAACAAACTGTTAAATAAATTTCATATTTCAATCTCTTTTAGGGGAATGCAAAAGTCATGCCGATTTCTTTTTAACCTGCAACTATGAACAACTTACAACTTTCTAATAATCTCATAATAAGTCTAGAGAAATAAAATATATTATCTCAGTGGCAGATCCAGAAACTTCTTTCAATAAAATATTTAATCTCAGTGGCAGATCAAAGAACTTCTTTCAGTTGGTTCGTTTGGTAGATTCTCACTATTTTTTCCAAATCATACAAAGTTCTTACTAATTCTTTCCAAACCGAGTGGGTTCATGTGAACCCACAAAACAGGGCTGGATCCGCCACTGTTTAATCTTCTACACGTATTCACTCAAAAGAAGTCCATTTCGCTATGCGATTTGAGCAATCTCAAGCAAAATTTTATGCAACGATTGCGGTTTAGAGAAGAACGGGCAATGATCACTTCCTTTGATCTTGAAAACGCCTTCGGGTGGATTCTCTCTCACGAGCTTTTCTTGAATATCCGGTGAAAGTGCATGATCCTCAAGTGTTTGGATGTAGAACCTACGACCCGCTTCGTATTTTTCTTTAGATAGTGAGAGGTTTTGCATCATGGGCCCGAGTGGAATGGGTCTCATGGAAACCATAGCTAGAGCAATATCCTGCAATAAATCAACCACATGTCTTCAAAACATTTTTTTCCGAAAATATATTATAAATTTTGTGATCATATTTAATAAAAAAAAATTAAAAACATACAAAATGTTTAAAATTCATGCAAAAAGTGATATAAAAATAATTACCTTTGCGGGAGACTGATTGAAATATAATCCACGCATTTGTTGCTTCTCGAACATGAATCCAGTGGCAGGCTTATCGTTCCCATTTCCGTGTATTAAAAACTTTGATTCCTTCATAAAGAGCTCCGCAGACCCGAGCTGGGAAAAGAAAATTTGTGTAAGAATACAAAGAGTTTGACTTTCGAGGTCAATCACTTATGGATTGGTCAATCGGTCTATTTGGGTTATGATCTTATCTCAAATGGGTCAAATGAGCCAACTTGATAACTTAGCTCAAATGTGATGCAGTTTCGCGTGCGATCAAATGGCTCAAGAAACTATTGATAATCAAAGACGATAAACGAACCAAAGAGTTCAAGAACAACGTTCTTTTCTATTAAAATTCAATCAAAAACTAACTAAATAATAAAACCTAGACCCCTATTTATACTAGAAACTAAAAATCTTAGAGATAAACATGAATAAACAAAATAAATAAAAGATACGATAACTAATAAAAGACTCGATAATTAAGGAATAAAATATTATCCAAATCTTCGGGTAATCTTCAACCGGGATCCCATTCCAGAACGGGTTCCCCCGCATCAAAATGGGTCAAATGGGTCTATTTGGGTCAAACATATTATTTTTTTTACCCCCTCCCCCCCCCCCCCCCCCAAAAAAAAAAAAAAATCTTATTTCAATCGGTTTGAAAATTGGCTAACGTGTGCTTTCTGTTATTTCCTTCAAGTACTTATATTTAAAAAATTTAGATAATAATTGTACCAACATAGTTATCTTGTAATAGTATCTGATAACTGATACATTATTCATAGAAAGAATAAAAAAGGAGCTTGCAATTTTCAACACATCCGGTACCCTACCCGTTTTAACATGTATCGAAAAAGATGACACGTTTCAACCCAAACCCGTCACCCAACACGGACCCTCCCATCTTGCCATCTCTACCCAAACCCATATCATATTAGCACCGAAAAAGTAATACGTTTGACCTGTAAAAGTCAAAGTGTACATCAATTACAACACGTGAAGCATATTAAGTGACTCGTCAATTACACATACCTGTTCCGCAAACACATCAAAGGGCTTTTGTCCATTAGATACCATAGTACCGCATAAAAACACGGCTTTCGAAATCTTTTGTGGAAATTGCTCCATTGCATAAGAAACACAAGCACCGCCACTACTGTGTCCTACTAAGATCACCTATAAAAATTCGCACATAGATGATACAAAATTGCATATTATATAATAAAAACAAATTAATATACCAAAAACAATCTTATGATGATGGTGAAGATAATTAAATAAAGGTATATAAATTTTTTTAATTTTTTATTTACCTTCTCATCTTCTTGCAGGTCTTGCAAATAATCGATTAGCGGTTTTGAATATTCCTCAAGTGTAGTGACGTTGTTTGTGTCTTTCAAATCGATACCCGATCCGGTAAGATCTAAGGCCGTGGGTATCATTCCCGTTTCCTCTAGCAGAGAAATAGTTTTGTACCAACACCATGCCCCAAATCCTTCTCCGTGTATTAGAACGATATTCTTGGTTTCAAGATTTTCCAAGAATTCCGCTGACTGCATATAAAAATATTATAAAATAAAAATAAGTATACGTATATTTCAATATTACATAATAATAAGCTTTGCTGCAGAAAGTATGAAACTGATTAGTTGCTCCAAATCATAAGTTCTAGTAATCGCAAAAACGGTTACCGATGGTGATACTGGCCAAAATAAAAATAAAAAACAGGAACAACTAATTTAACTAGCTTGACCAAACTAGCCTCTATAAAGTACTATAGTTAAATGTAACCTCCTATGTTAAATGTTAATTACCCAAAAAGGAAGGTGTTCTTGATTTCATCATTGCTCTTAACGGTCAAGTAGAGTCATACTTCCAAATCAAACACAAGCTAGCATATATATACTACTGGTGACAACACAAACAAATTTACCCAGTAAAATCCCGTTGACCCCGGCTCCAAAAACCTTTTCTTGACGTGTAAGATATAAGGTATGTTTGGCATGGAGCTTTTAGGAGCTTCTAGCTTTAAGCATGCTTTTAAGAAAAAGCTCTTACTCAATAAAAAGCTTTGTTTGGTTGAAGGAGCTTGAAGCTTTTAGGTTAGAAGCTTGAATCTTTTGGTTGAACGCTCCTACTAGTAGCATTTAGAAGGAGCTACAAGCTTTTAGAGAAAAAAATGACTATCTTAACCACTAAAGATAATGAACTTTTTAATCAAACTTTTTTCCATTTTGGTCATTTATACATTTTATTAAGAGCTCCAGCTATTCTGTCACACACCAAATATATCTAAAAAGCTATAGCTACCGGCTACAATTACCAACTACCAGCCACCAGCCACCAGCCAATTTTGCCAAACATACCCGTAATGTCCAAATAACAAAAAGTGTGGCACATCGAATCAAAAACAACAACAAAACAAAATGAACTAAATAAATAAAATAAAATTACTTATAACATAAAATGGTGAGAAAACTATACTATGATGGTAGAGTAAATAAAGTCATGAACTCAATCCATCATAGCTTTTATATCATACCAAATATATCAAACTTTACCTTTAAAGAAAACCATATAATAAAACCTATCACCTGCTTCAAAAGCAAAACAAGTACACCAGAAATTCATAAACTAAACAACAAAAGTCACTCCAAAACAGTCAACTCTACAAAAAGCCTAAAACTTTATCAAGATCCTACTCAATAAAATCCCAAAACCCACTTTTAACCTACTAGATCCAACATATCAAACAACCAAACAAAACTCACAAAAAAACCAACAACTTCAACTGACCAGTTTCTGCTGTTTTCCGGCATCCACCACCGGATCAGAAACAGGATTACTCCGGCGACGAGAACTAACAGATCCAATCCTACGAGACATGGAACCTTCAAACCGTTGAGAAGATTGATGATGCTGAATTGCAAGAGACAAAGCTTGAATATGCAACAACTCTTCATCTGCTTGCAGCTTCCTCCGTGACCTATTCCCACCACCAAATCTTCTGCTACTTGTTGACCCATCAATCTTTTTGCAACTAAATCGATTACCCATTTCTTGTTTGTTGATAAAGATTGTTAAAGGTTGAAAATTTAAGGATTTGGGGATATGGGTCAGGTGTAAAGTTGAGTAATTTGATGTGGGTGTGGAAGAGAAGGGGTGATTAGGTGAAGGTGGAATGAGAATTTAATGGGGTGTAGGAAGGAAAGAAAGAAAGAAAGAAGCTGTATTTGTGAGCTATTAATGAGTGGTTTGAGAGTTTGCTATGTAAGTGTTTGTGAGCATGTGATGTGAAAAATTGTTCCGCCGTAAAGGGGAATTTTAGGTCCACTTTGTTGTACCATGTTGGTTGTTACATTTGGTTTTAGGAAATTCACGAGGGTTGGTTTTGACCAATATAACTTTTTTTTAACTACGAGTTTCTTGTGTTAGGATATCGTATTTTTTAAATTGGAGAGTCCCGTTGCTTTATTTTGGTCAGATATGTCATCTTAATCAGGTTTACGTTGGTTTTAGAGTTTGGCTTTGGCGTTCCCCCAAGAAACCATACCATCGACGGTCACTTGACAGACGTTGTGCCATCACAAGAGCTGAACACTCTCTAGCGTAACACACGGTGGAATGAAAACTCGGGTGGGCTCAGAATAGAACCTAACACCTCTGTAAGGAGGCTAAATTCTATCAATCATTGCCTAATCCATCAAAGTGATATAAATAGAGATTGACCTTGAGTCTCCATTGGAGAGCACAAATCTCCCTACCACTAGGCCACAAGTGATGGATTTGACCAATATAACTTTACAATATGGCATTCGACTTTCGTTTAGTATTATAACTTTAAAGATAAAGAAAACTTGTTATGCTTTTCATCTCTCCTCTTCTCTTATATGATGGGGTATAGTAAATGTGAAAATACGGTGTGGAAACTGCCACATAGACGTTACATTATATTCATACGGTTTTTATACAGGGGGTGTTGTTCTACTTTTCATATCCAAGAAGACAAAGAAGGATGACACGGTGTTTCATGCCGTGGCTGAAAGCTATGTAGGACCCCCCCCCCCTGGTGGTGCACCCCTTAGCCTTATGGTTGTAGTCCTGCTAGCGTATGTTGTTTCTTCTCCGGCTAGCTTCTAGTTAACCTTCTGTTTACTTAATTATTGAAGTTCACTGTTGTTAAAATAAAGATAAAAGAATGGTTTTGGTAGGTAATGAAGCGAGATGGTGGGGTTTTGTTACCGCGTATTTCGGCATCAGTTTCTTCGACACTGGTTATTTTATCACTGCTTAATTGGGTGACAAATTATTCCACACCCCGATTCTAGTGAGGATACATGAATTTTGAACATAAACAAATATAAGTAACACTTTTGTTAATATTTTTTTGTATAACTCTTAATAGAAGTATAACTAAGATATAGGCAGACAAGTTACCTTCAATAAATTTCATGATATTGTTACTCACTTAAGTAAAAAGATAAACCAAACTAAATGCCAAGAAATAAAATTAAACAATTATTAATTATCAAAACAAAGTTGAAGAAAGAAAGCAAGAAAAAAATGTGTGAACAAATTTTATATATTAAAGGTTTTACAACCAGACTTTCTGTAATGGGCCCCAGTTAATCATAAAGTGCCTCAAATTGGGTTGAAGAAAAACAAGAAGTTAGGTTTGAAAATTGGAACGTAAAGAAAAAATAATAATTAACATTTTCAATGCATGTGGACCTACGGGGCCTTTCCCCTGTCATCAACGTGGAGAAACGATAGCCCCGATCATCATAAAACTAGACGTAAACGTGTAGATTCTCAACAAAGTCCGTTGTCACAAGATTGCGGTCCATAGGTATCAAGATAGGTACCAAAAGCACATCCTTTATAGCTAAGTGACATTTTAGGAGTGGAATAGAATTTTGAGACTAATAGGTCCAGGGTTTGATTCTTATAAGAAGATTTTTCTCATATTTATTAGGTTTTCTCTTGAATTGATGTATATGTATTGTGAGTTATGGAGATGGATATGATCGGATGGTTCCACTGATAGCACAATAATACTCTAATAGTTCGCCAGTGATCAAAATTTCTCGTTATAAAAAGGTATCAAAGCACATATAGACTAAAAGTAACAAAGTATTAGGGTGGAATAGATGCTCCCCTTGAGGGAGTACTCACCCCTGGCTCCACCTCAGCCATTAATACTCACCCCTTGAGGAAGTTAACTTCCTTTTTAACTTCTTATTTTATCTCAAATGTAATGGGTGCTCCTCTAGAGAGTAGCTATTTCATTTTTTTTATTTTAAATTTTTAAAACAAATCCCTATCAAATTTAATATATGTCGTACATAATGGGATTTAAAGAAAAATCATATAATAAAAAGCATATAAGCCATGATAATAGTTAAATAAATAATATGGCTTCAACAATCTTCTTTATTAGTTTGCCGGCAACCGGGTTCGTTCGCCAAAAAATCTTAAAGGTATATTGTATTCATTTCCTTGCTTGTTATTAAATTAGTTAAGTTATAAACTGATAACGGAAAAAAGAAATTACCATGCTTTGAGGTTAATCTAGTCATCAATGTTTTAAAAACTGATTTAAATCATACCGGGTTAGGTTTTAAAATGGTTCAACGGGTTAAACCGGGTTATGTCGGACGGTTCAACCGGGTTAATAGTTAAACCATATAATTCCATAAAATACAAATTCTTCTTAAAAATAATCTAATCTCATTCAGGATTTATGTAACTGCTCATGTTTTTATCTAAAAGACATCTATTTTCTTGTAAAATATAAAGCATTTTAAGATCATTTTTATTACTTATAAACAATATTTGAATATTACACTCAACGAGATGAGTAACAGTTTTAACGGTGATGGAATATTGGAATGCAAGAGACTATGTTAATTACTCGAAATATGGAATGTCAATATTCCCTTATTCGTCTTTTATTAAAATGAAAAAAATAAATAAATTTTAAGATAATGCAAACCAATTTAGCGGTTTGAACCGGTAGAACATGATTTATTACCGGTACATAAGAAATACTGTATCTGGGTTTCACCGGCCTTTATCGTATTGGACCCGTGTCCGATACCCTGTTTAACCGGTATAACCGGTCGGTTCATACCGGTATCAAAAACATTGCTAGTCACTTAAGGTTGCCAACGGTCAAAAAAGGGTTGAAAGGCACGAGGTGAGTAGTCCCCGACCTTTTAAGTTTACCGATCAATATTTGGGGATGGTGACGATGTCACCGTGCGATGAGCGGTCACGGCAAGCCATCCCCGAACTATGCTCCGCACACCCTTAAAATGGTCTTTCTCTCGAAATGGTAAGGGTTCAAGTTCTATTTAGACAAATGATGTAATCTAGTTTCTCTTAAAATGGTAAGGGTTAAGTTCTATTTAGACAAATGATGTAATCTAATAGTTCTAGAACGACCACCACTACCGTCTTCAATCTCTCTCTCTCTCTCTCTCTCTCTCTCTCTAGCTCTTTCTCTCTCAGATGTTTGTCGATCAAAGAAAGAAATAAAAGGGTGTGTAACGTGTGGCTGGTGGCAGATGAGCCCACCACCGCCCATCTATATCTATATCTATATAATATAATAAATGAGATGCATTTAAGACACATGGCGTGTTACGGTGGGGTCTCAAGCTTATTTTGGGAAGGAATGAATTCTAGGCCATGTGGAGGCGGGATCCAAATTGTATTCGGGTCGGATTTATAATTTGGTTCACCCAAATTCACTTAATCGGATATATTATAAATTAAAACACATCAATTATTGATATCATAATCTCATTCCATATCTACACAACTTCTTTTCTTTCTCTCTAACCTAACTTCTTTTTCTACTTCTTGAACACGATTAACAATATTTGAAGATTGAAGGCAGTTGTTGATTATCCATTAATTTCTTAGTGTATGTCATTGTTTTGATCATGTAGATTATTAGTTCTTTTAAAAACATTGATTCGAATCATGTTAACAATATTCTTCTTTTACTATCTTTCAGATCCGATCGAAAAAATTAAGGTATATGATATATTTGTGTTGTTTATGTATTATTTTTTTGTTAATCGAAGTTGTTGATGTTTGATTGTGTGTATATATATATATATATTGTCACAACCCAACCGATGGCGGAAACATCGGGATGAGACGTACAAACTGTTCAAAGACATCATAACACT
This sequence comes from Helianthus annuus, assembly GCF_002127325.2. Lineage (NCBI taxonomy): Eukaryota > Viridiplantae > Streptophyta > Magnoliopsida > Asterales > Asteraceae > Helianthus > Helianthus annuus. The sequence goes on from NC_035436.2 coordinate 28,040,207, forward strand.
AAATGTGACAATAATTAAAATTCCATTTATTAATAATTCAAAGTTTCATACAAAGTCTCAAAAAGAAATAACATAACATTAAACAAGTTTATTTCGTAGGTGGGTTTCTAAGCCATCCTATTTATTTCTTCACTTCTTGTATCATCACCCTGCAGTATGCATTTAAAATAAAGTCAACAAATAATGCTGACGAGTATACAAGTTTGTACATAGCATAATAGAGTTAAAATAGTTTAACAGGATCTAGTCCACGTGAATACTTGAATTCATATTAACAGTTATACTCGTAACGATGAAACTATGTGTTCAAACCATAGTTTAACGCAATTAACATAGCCTAACCCTCGAAAGGGTGGTAACATAGAGTTAAAAATCCTAACAATACCCATAATATTACGGGAGGGGCGTTACAACCTACAGCGCTGCCATTGTTAGGGGAGGCTTGCAAAGTTAATGAACACACAGCCATAAATGTTTAACATTAGCATAACATGATTAACATGAGTCAAATAGATTCACAAGAATGTGGATAGATAGTGCAAAAATGTTTAACATAGTGTTTTTGATATAGGAAATGCATACTACACCCAAAAGTGTAAAATGAAAAATGGGTCAAGTATACTCACCTTAGAGTGCGTTGCGTTTATTGGTATAAGATAGAATAATAGACTGATAGAATCCCAAGAGATGTGCACAAGAAGATTACCCTATTAAGTTGGAAGGATTTATCAATTATTGGGAATTTTGGGAATTATTAATTAACTAGGCAATCAATAAAATAGAATTAATATCTCTAATTTATATAAATTATATGCCTTATATATTTAATAATTTATGACAAATAAATAGATAAAATAAAGATTAACCAAGATATCACAAATAGATTTCCAAAATATTGGATTAAACAAATAAGAATTTAAATATGTATAAAATTATCTAAAATAAATAAGTTAACATTAATTAACAATTCTATAATTAGTAACTTATTTATAAAATTCTAGTTATATCAAATAAGACAATAAATCTGAAAATTTAAATAATAAATTCTGGAATAATAATTATAAATTCTGAAATATTAAATCTGTTTTAATAAATAAATAATAATTATAAATCTGATTAGTTTAATAAATAAATCTGATTTATTAAATTTCTGATTTAATTAATAATTCAGAAAATAATATATATGTTTATAAAAATTCTGATAAAAATAAATAAATCAAATGGAAATTCTGATTTTAAAAACACAATTTCCTGATGTTAAATAAATAAATCTGATTTATGTAATAATAATAATAATAATAATATAATAGTATTAATAATAATAATAATAATAATATTAATAATAATATAACAGAATCATAATCGGAAAAAGGAAATACGGTCGGAAAACGTTACCGGACGGACAACGGTGGCCGGTGGTCGCAGCGGCGGTGGCCGGTGATGGCAGCGGCGGTGGCCGGTGGTTCCCGGCGACGAAGGTGGTGTTCGGTGTGTCGTTTATTGTTTCGGGTTCGTAACGGGTGTAAAGGAAAGGAACGAGAATGAGGGGTTTGGCTCGGGTTTTTATAAGGGTTGTCTGGTCGTCAGTTACGGATAATGAACGGGTTCCGGTAAACAAAAAGGCCGAGGAAGACGATCAGAACAGGCTGGGCGGTTTCTTTTGTTTGAATTTAAATTCGCAATTAATGTAAGTTTAAATAGAAAGCAGATCCAAATCATTCACATGTTCTGGTGTAGACCAGTTGGTTTGTGCGCTGTTTTAGTTGTTGTTGGTCGCGGGTTCGAAACCCTGGTCACGCCTTTTCTTGGGATTTAATCCCTTTTTTGATACAGTTAGTTTTAACTAACTGGGTTAGCCACTAACTGAGTTTTCCAACTCAGTTAGTGCTGCCCTTTAATAAAACTAACCAGGTTAGGTTATTTAACCGGGTTTTCACTAACTGGGTCAGTTTCGTTAACGGAAATGCCTAAAATCAATAAAAATTCAGAAAATGATTATTTATTTAATTTAAATTGTTATTTTATTTATCTAAAATATTAATAAAATAATATAATAATCATTTTTAACCCAAATTTCAATATTTTTACCGAATTAGCGTATAAATTCCCAATTCTTGCACGGTTTAGGGTAATCTCTTGGCAACGATGAATTTAAGAGTCGAAATTAAGATGTGATTCCACTGTTTTTACGTGTTTAACATAGTTTCAACGTGTTTCAATTGTTTCAACAATACACAGCATTCAAACACAAATATGGATAAAATCATGCATTTTCATTATGATTTCAAGTCTCGAGTACAATTTGGAATTTGAAACAAATACCACGAAGGTACAACTTACAAAAATAGAAAGTACAAGTAGACTTGCCAAAAATGGAAAGATTGAAAATACGAGATGTCACAGTCTCCCCTACTTTAGGAGATTTCGTCCTCGAAATCTAAGAGGAAAACTTTTGAAAAGATGACATCTAATGATTCAAAAAGAGGGAAATAAATGAGACTTTGATCATAATGTTTTTGTTTAGGAAAATTGATTTCATGTATGCATCACATAGCACATTGTTTTTCACATGAATTGCCAAATAGTTTCACATAGAATAGCATAGTATTGCACATAGAATAACATAGTGTTACACATAGAATATCATGTATAATGAAAGCAAGATAAATTTAGTTTGTTCACGAAGGAGTAATTATTAATTGTTTTAGATTGCGATAATAACGTGCTTCGTGTTCCCAAACTTGAAATGAAGATAACGCTCAAAATGTAAATCACATGATAATTGAGATAACATAAAAAGAGATTCATCATAAAAACATGGAGTGTCACGGAACGTAACATAGACTATTCCAAAGTGAATCGAAATCCTTTTCGAATTAAGGAGACGTGCTTTGACCTAATAGACAAACACTCTCATCGAGGAGCGACTAACGATGTTTGTCCTTCCAGTTACTACACGTCCTTAATCGATTGGGAAAATCGAAACTTTGGCGAGATCGAAAATCAAGGAATGGGACTAGTTAACAAGATACGAGTTTCACCTCTAACTTGATAACATCGTACCCTAATGTGGTTGGTACTTATCCTAAGATAAGGGTCCACTAGAATATGAAATGGAAAACTCCCAACAAGGTTTGGATATCACTCCTAACTTGAGGGTAGATTTCGTGCAAAAATCAAAGTATAGCTGAGTGAAAATCATCACCAAGTGTGGGAATCACCCCTATCTTGATGAATCATTTCGATTGTGTTGTAAGAGTGTCTTCAAAGCTTCCATGTGTGTATTGTGTTAGCCTTAGGAAAGGCTTGTATATTAGAAGTCCAAAAGAATAGAGGGAAGCAAGGAAGAGAGAAGGGAATATTGTCTTAAACAACAAATAAATGAGAAAGCTCCTAAACTATAGACTAGGTAAAAACATTCCTACTTTTCCTAATTCCCTATAGTTATGGCTCTGATACCAATCTGGTATCAGAGTACTCCTACTATAGACTAGGCAAAGCAAGGCATTCCTAATTCCCTATAGTTATGGCTCTGATACCAATCTGGTATCAGAGTACTCCTACTATAGACTAGGGAAAAGTATAGCAATTCTACCTAATTCCCTATAGTTATGGCTCTGATACCAATCTGTCACAACCCAACCGATGGCGGAAACATCGGGATGAGACGTACAAACTGTTCAAAGACATCATAACACTAAATGTGACAATAATTAAAATTCCATTTATTAATAATTCAAAGTTTCATACAAAGTCTCAAAAAGAAATAACATAACATTAAACAAGTTTATTTCGTAGGTGGGTTTCTAAGCCATCCTATTTATTTCTTCACTTCTTGTATCATCACCCTGCAGTATGCATTTAAAATAAAGTCAACAAATAATGCTGGCGAGTATACAAGTTTGTACATAGCATAATAGAGTTAAAATAGTTTAACAGGATCTAGTCCACGTGAATACTTGAATTCATATTAACAGTTATACTCGTAACGATGAAACTATGTGTTCAAACCATAGTTTAACGCAATTAACATAGCCTAACCCTCGAAAGGGTGGTAACATAGAGTTAAAAATCCTAACAATACCCATAATATTACGGGAGGGGCGTTACAACCTACAGCGCTGCCATTGTTAGGGGAGGCTTGCAAAGTTAATGAACACACAGCCATAAATGTTTAACATTAGCATAACATGATTAACATGAGTCAAATAGATTCACAAGAATGTGGATAGATAGTGCAAAAATGTTTAACATAGTGTTTTTGATATAGGAAATGCATACTACACCCAAAAGTGTAAAATGAAAAATGGGTCAAGTATACTCACCTTAGAGTGCGTTGCGTTTATTGGTATAAGATAGAATAATAGACTGATAGAATCCCAAGAGATGTGCACAAGAAGATTACCCTATTAAGTTGGAAGGATTTATCAATTATTGGGAATTTTGGGAATTATTAATTAACTAGGCAATCAATAAAATAGAATTAATATCTCTAATTTATATAAATTATATGCCTTATATATTTAATAATTTATGACAAATAAATAGATAAAATAAAGATTAACCAAGATATCACAAATAGATTTCCAAAATATTGGATTAAACAAATAAGAATTTAAATATGTATAAAATTATCTAAAATAAATAAGTTAACATTAATTAACAATTCTATAATTAGTAACTTATTTATAAAATTCTAGTTATATCAAATAAGACAATAAATCTGAAAATTTAAATAATAAATTCTGGAATAATAATTATAAATTCTGAAATATTAAATCTGTTTTAATAAATAAATAATAATTATAAATCTGATTAGTTTAATAAATAAATCTGATTTATTAAATTTCTGATTTAATTAATAATTCAGAAAATAATATATATGTTTATAAAAATTCTGATAAAAATAAATAAATCAAATGGAAATTCTGATTTTAAAAACACAATTTCCTGATGTTAAATAAATAAATCTGATTTATGTAATAATAATAATAATAATAATAATAATAATAATAATAATAATAATATAATAGTATCAATAATAATAATAATAATAATAATAATAATAATAATAATAATAATATTAATAATAATATAACAGAATCATAATCGGAAAAAGGAAATACGGTCGGAAAACGTTACCTGTAACGCCCCAAAAACGGGTTTGGTAAATTAAAAACCCGGTTGATGTAAACAAATAAGTTTTAATCTCTTAATTAACCGAAATGAAACAAGAGGGACCAAAACCGTTAAGTGGGAACATGATTTTATAAAAAAAAAGAAATTAAACACCACACACACACTTAGAGTGTGTGTGTGTGTCGATGAGCAGGAAGGAAGAAAAGGGTTCAAACCCTAGTTTCTTCAAAATCTTCAAATTAAAAGGGAAATCGAAGGCTAGTTGACGGCATAAACTAAGAATGGTGATCATCTAAGCATTTCCTACATCAAGTAAGTCGAATTTTGCAATTTGGTGATGTTTGATTTAGTGGGTTTAGTGTAATTCATGAATATAATGCTAAATCCAGTATGAATGATGGTTGCAATGGCTGAGTAGACATCGAGATATGTTAAATTTTGAATATGAACATGGATTAGGCTAAACCCACTTGCATGTCAAGGAATGGCTAGAAACATTAAGATTTCTATGTGTTAATTTGATTGTTTTTGGTGATCTTGTTACGAATAATTGGTGTCACAACCATATGTCCGTAGTTAGGGCGAAATATTGTTATGAGCTTGGTTGATTGTTAATAAGTTATGTGAAGAATTAGTAGGAATCACGCTTTAAAAGCTTGTACATAATGTTTTACAAATGTGATACCCGCCAAGTGTTCGATGAAATGCCTAAGAGAACAAAATTGAGAAATCGTATGAAAGTTGTGGGTAGTATGTATAGAAGGTGTTTATGGTGTAGTCGTTAGCAAAATAATATGTTAAGTGTGCTTAAGGTGGAGTCCATATGAGAATTCGGATTGAATATATGGTTTGGTAAAATTATGCATTAGGAGTTTGTACCTTGTGCTTGAATGGTGTAATGCTCACCTTGTATTAGATGTGCTTGATATCAAGGTAATTAAGAGCGAAGGTGTATGATATGTGAAAGTATATGTAAGCAAATGTGTATGCGAGTATGATTATGTGATCATGTGGTTGTAGGTACTTTAGCATCATAAGTACGAAATGTACATAGTGTCGTATGGTAGGTGCTAAATTAATATGTGTTTTATGCGTTAACGTGATGGATTGCATGAGTCTAAAAAGATGTGGTTTTTGGATGTATGCTTTATGTTTATTAGACTTGACCATGAAAGTCAAATGTGAGTTACGCTCTTGATATGATCATTTAGATGTGAAATCATGTACACTAACAAGGATGTGATTGCGGTAATATGAAAGCATTAGGGATCATGTGGACATGGACTCAAGCACGAAAGACTAACGGGTCAAGATGAGGCAAGCAAGCGGGTATGAACACGGATGCACAAGGTAAGTGATTCCGTAATCACTTCTTAGTTATTTATGTAAAGTTATATGCAACTTAACTAGGTATGATAATTGAGATCGAATAGGAACAAATGGTATGATATCGATGAAGTATTAAACGGATCTCAGCTTTGATCCGAGCAAGGTATGCGTGATTGAGAATCGTAACTAGGTAGTAGGATTGGTTGCTTATGCAAGGTAGTGCTTGTTGTTAATAATGGGGCAAGGTTGACTAAAACGCCCTTGGTGGGGATTTCGGGTAAACGACCTTAAAAGTCATTTGGAAGTGAGTTATTCGATTAGAGTAATGTCTTGGTTTAGTATGAAAGCGAAGTATAGGGTTATGTATGTTATAGACCTTTTAATGTATAAATGCTCATAACGGGTCGAATAATTCATAAGTGAATAATAAGCCAAGAGCGTGTAAGACAAGTATTTCCTTGATCCGGATGTTGGGTTTTGGGTTCTTATGATAAACGGTGAATTTACAAGCATGTAGAAAGGAACGGGAGGTTAAACGGGTAAACGGGTTGAAAGTTATGCGAATTTTAGTTTATGCGAACAACGAAATAACACTGCAGGAAAATGAATAAACGAGGGGCCGTCGCCGACGCCCAGAAGGGCCGTCGCCGACGGCATGTGGGAATTGGATTTTGGCCGACGGCCTAGTTTCCTGTCTACGGAGCTTTTGGACGACGGAGGTGCGTCGCCGACGGCCATTATGGGCGTCGGCGACGGTGCCCAGAGTTTATGTTTTCTGTTTTCTTCCATATGTGAACCCGGTTGATCCAGTTCGTGTCCCGGCGCTCCGTTAAGCTCCCGAATGGACCAAAATCAAGTTTCTGATGCATTTTTGATAAAGGAAAGGTATGTATGTTTATAACTCCAAGTGTACGTATGTAGTGGGTTATGTAGTTATGCTTAATAATATGCATGAGTGTTTGAATGTATGTCTAGTTATAGGAAGGATATGTAAGTACGTAGCTGTGCATGTAGATATGTATAAGGGTATGTATGAGTGTACGTACGTATGTAGATGTATATGTATGTGGGTATGTAAATACGTATATGTGTATGATTTAGACACATTGAGGATTAACGTTATTAATGGTGTACCTTAAGAATGATAAGTAATACAGGTACATTCATGAAGCCTCGCCAGGAAATGGATACGTAGATGAAATGCTTGAAGTTTGATAAAGAACGAGATGTAAAGTGTATGCGAATGATCTTGTTTATACATCGTGTGCTAATGTTTTTGAATGTATGTGGTGAATGCAGGTTGTGCGGGTCACGGAGGATCATCGAGGAATAAAGATCGAAGAACGAGTCACATAAGGGATTGTACGGGGTTGTCTAAGGATGCAAATTGTTGTACATAAGCTATGATTTATTCTATAATTGAGTCAGTTTGTCGTATTCAATATAAAAGAGTTATTATAAAAGTGAACTTTCAAGTAAGACGTAAGGTTTATAATGAAAGAATTTTTATGGCATGAACTTCCGCTGCAACTTTCGTTAATTACGTGTTAGGGTGTTACAAGTTGGTATCAGAGCCCTGATTTGAGAGAATCAAGTAATAGAAAGTAAATGCTTGAACTCAAACCGGTGTGCTCTCGTAATCAAGAACCCGTACAATCCAAGACTCGATCGAGGCCTAAATGCAAGGGCGAATGTAAGTATGTATTAGATTATGTACTTGAAGGAAACTAATAGTGTGTTATGTGCAAGGTAAGCTTAAGAGCGTGAAGAGGATGATCCGTGAATACAGAATAGGATGAATGCTAAGGCGGGCAATGGTGCAAATAGGCAAATTAACCCCAGGTACACACTACTAATATGTATGAGTACCGATGTCAAAAGAAAAAGGAAGGGGTCTCCTTGGGAGGGAAATTATTAAACGAAAGACAATGATGTGGTCTTGGGGAAGTTTTAGAAATGTGCACGAAACTGAAACCCATTTCTCGGGCATAAGGCGATGATTACACGAAGGCACGAAACTAGTGTGTGAATTGCGCACCTGGCCAGTACGCAAGAAGCATATGACGTTCGTGAGACCGTGGCAATTATTGCAGGTATGTCCGGTAGAACTGGGTAGCAGGTGGGCGCTATGTTGTAGCGAATGCGAAATAGCAAATCCATTGCGGATTTGGTTATGCTGACGAAGGTTATGAAAAGTTATGCGAGTCGACCGGTTCTGGCGAACAAGTCGAATAAGAATAAGCTACCATTCGTTTTGAACGGGTGATTTTGAATGCTCTAATGAATGTTAGAAGCTTAATCCGTTATACGGATTGAAAGAAGAAGTTATGATTAAATGCGAAAACCCAATTATTTGGGTAGTCGAATGTGTATGCTTAACTCTCTTTGAGAGTGTTTATGCCAAACCCAATTATTTGGGTAGTCGAATGTGTATGCTTAACTCTCTTTGAGAGTGTTTATGCCAAACCCAATTATTTGGGTAGTCGAATGTGTATGCTTAACTCTCTTTGAGAGTGTTTATGCCAAACCCAATTATTTGGGTAGTCGAATGTGTATGCTTAACTCTCTTTGAGAGTGTTTATGCCAAACCCAATTATTTGGGTAGTCGAATGTGTATGCTTAACTCTCTTTGAGAGTGTTTATGCCAAACCCAATTATTTGGGTAGTCGAATGTGTATGCTTAACTCTCTTTGAGAGTGTTTATGCCAAACCCAATTATTTGGGTAGTCGAATGTGTATGCTTAACTCTCTTTGAGAGTGTTTATGCCGAAACCCAATTATTTGGGTAGTCGAATGTGTATGCTTAACTCTCTTTGAGAGTGTTTATGCCGAACCCAATTACTTGGGTAGTCGAATGTGTAAGAAAGAAGAAAGCTCATATGTGGATGGAACTAAAATGAAGTGATTATGATTCGACAACTGAGATGACTAACTTTAAAATCTTGTTGCTGAAGGTAGGTAAAACTTTAAGTTTTTGTTAAAACACATGTAAGGAAGAAAAGGTACGAATGATATGTTTGAAGCCGCTAGATGGATTCAAACATAGAAGGAATGAGGGGTATGGATGTTACATTTAAAACCGTGGGACGGATTTAAAACATGTACCTCGATACGTATATATATATATAAATAACAAGAATGATATATTAAGAAATGGCCATGTATTGACCTGTTATGAATAGGTCTAACACACTAATGTCTTAAGAAGGAATTAATAAAGTATTGATGTAAAAACGAGGTCAGGTGATAAACATCATGTTTAAATAAAATCGAATGAAGTGTGTAAACCCCTAATTTTATAATGAGATTGGCAGAAATCATGATGCAATGAATCTACCGAGAACGGTGAAAGAATGCTCATGAATGAAAGCTCATGATACCAGATGGACAAGATCAACCCTGTTAAGATACGGATTCGTGAAGGAGCGAGTCAACTCGGGTTGTTACACGTTGGACGGTGCCAAATTAGCAAGGTTAGTAAATGGTTTAACTTGTGGATGTTAAATAGAAAGTTACATATTGAATGATGCTTTTATGTGAACTGGTGGTACTGAACTTGAACGATCATAACTGTGGAAATTATGATAGAATATACGAAACGGCAAGTATCGATAAGAAATGCTAACCTTGATGCTCGGCTTGTTGGCCATGTTCATTTGAACAAGGCATGGTAGAAAAGATATGCATGACATAGATAACAATAGTAACCATGGAAATAATGCTTAGTCTTCATATTAAGTACGGATAAGTAGGTGTAAAAAGGGTGACTTGGTTGTAATAATAAGTCTTCGAATGATTGCAGTAGGCGTATGATAATAAATCGACCCTTCCTATGAGCTTAAAGCTAATCAGAGGTAATGAGAGTAATGGAATGTGTAGGATAGCTCATAGCGAACAAAATGAAGGATAGTATATGATGAATGAGTAGTATAAAGTAAATCGATTTATTTTGATTAGCAAATAAATGAATATGATATGCTTAAATAGGGAGTAAGAAACAAGTCGGATACTTAGGTTTGTACAATTAATAATTGTATACAATTGGAATAAATTCGATGAAAGAAACGTAGTAATGCTATGTGTTAAGAGCTAGTAATATAAAGTAAAAGACACTAATAAGAGCTCTGGAGAAGAGTCTGACGTAAGTATAATTATGAAAGTAATTTACTTAATATAAGGGCATGGGAACGAGGTGTACAATTATGTTCATGCACGAATAAAACATTTGCCAAGATCCCGAATGCGTTTAGGTTGTAGTAAGAATGGTGGAAGTAACTTATATAATTTAAGAACGTAAGGACAATGCGTACGATCATGTTTAGGTATGAAACGAACTTCTGACCAAGATCCCGAATATATTCATGTTATGATGAGCATCGTGAATGAATAGATGGAAAATAAGAGTAGTTTCAGTCTACTAAGAATGAGAAAGGTTTCGGGGACGAAACCTCGTTTAAGGGGGGTAGACTTGTAACGCCCCAAAAACGGGTTTGGTAAATAAAAAACCCGGTTGATGTAAACAAATAAGTTTTAATCTCTTAATTAACCGAAATGAAACTAGAGGGACCAAAACCGTTAAGTGGGAAACATGATTTTCTAAAAAAAAAAGAAATTAAACACCACACACACACTTAGAGTGTGTGTGTGTGTCGATGAGCAGGAAGGAAGAAAAGGGTTCAAACCCTAGTTTCTTCAAAATCTTCAAATTAAAAGGGAAATCGAAGGCTAGTTGACGGCATAAACTAAGAATGGTGATCATCTAAGCATTTCCTACATCAAGTAAGTCGAATTTTGCAATTTGGTGATGTTTGATTTAGTGGGTTTAGTGTAATTCATGAATATAATGCTAAATCCAGTATGAATGATGGTTGCAATGGCTGAGTAGACATCGAGATATGTTAAATTTTGAATATGAACATGGATTAGGCTAAACCCACTTGCATGTCAAGGAATGGCTAGAAACATTAAGATTTCTATGTGTTAATTTGATTGTTTTTGGTGATCTTGTTACGAATAATTGGTGTCACAACCATATGTCCGTAGTTAGGGCGAAATATTGTTATGAGCTTGGTTGATTGTTAATAAGTTATGTGAAGAATTAGTAGGAATCACGCTTTAAAAGCTTGTACATAATGTTTTACAAATGTGATACCCGCCAAGTGTTCGATGAAATGCCTAAGAGAACAAAATTGAGAAATCGTATGAAAGTTGTGGGTAGTATGTATAGAAGGTGTTTATGGTGTAGTCGTTAGCAAAATAATATGTTAAGTGTGCTTAAGGTGGAGTCCATATGAGAATTCGGATTGAATATATGGTTTGGTAAAATTATGCATTAGGAGTTTGTACCTTGTGCTTGAATGGTGTAATGCTCACCTTGTATTAGATGTGCTTGATATCAAGGTAATTAAGAGCGAAGGTGTATGATATGTGAAAGTATATGTAAGCAAATGTGTATGCGAGTATGATTATGTGATCATGTGGTTGTAGGTACTTTAGCATCATAAGTACGAAATGTACATAGTGTCGTATGGTAGGTGCTAAATTAATATGTGTTTTATGCGTTAACGTGATGGATTGCATGAGTCTAAAAAGATGTGGTTTTTGGATGTATGTTTTATGTTTATTAGACTTGACCATGAAAGTCAAATGTGAGTTACGCTCTTGATATGATCATTTAGATGTGAAATCATGTACACTAACAAGGATGTGATTGCGGTAATATGAAAGCATTAGGGATCATGTGGACATGGACTCAAGCACGAAAGACTAACGGGTCAAGATGAGGCAAGCAAGCGGGTATGAACACGGATGCACAAGGTAAGTGATTCCGTAATCACTTCTTAGTTATTTATGTAAAGTTATATGCAACTTAACTAGGTATGATAATTGAGATCGAATAGGAACAAATGGTATGATATCGATGAAGTATTAAACGGATCTCAGCTTTGATCCGAGCAAGGTATGCGTGATTGAGAATCGTAACTAGGTAGTAGGATTGGTTGCTTATGCAAGGTAGTGCTTGTTGTTAATAATGGGGCAAGGTTGACTAAAACGCCCTTGGTGGGGATTTCGGGTAAACGACCTTAAAAGTCATTTGGAAGTGAGTTATTCGATTAGAGTAATGTCTTGGTTTAGTATGAAAGCGAAGTATAGGGTTATGTATGTTATAGACCTTTTAATGTATAAATGCTCATAACGGGTCGAATAATTCATAAGTGAATAATAAGCCAAGAGCGTGTAAGACAAGTATTTCCTTGATCCGGATGTTGGGTTTTGGGTTCTTATGATAAACGGTGAATTTACAAGCATGTAGAAAGGAACGGGAGGTTAAACGGGTAAACGGGTTGAAAGTTATGCGAATTTTAGTTTATGCGAACAACGAAATAACACTGCAGGAAAATGAATAAACGAGGGGCCGTCGCCGACGCCCAGAAGGGCCGTCGCCGACGGCATGTGGGAATTGGATTTTGGCCGACGGCCTAGTTTCCTGTCTACGGAGCTTTTGGACGACGGAGGTGCGTCGCCGACGGCCATTATGGGCGTCGGCGACGGTGCCCAGAGTTTATGTTTTCTGTTTTCTTCCATATGTGAACCCGGTTGATCCAGTTCGTGTCCCGGCGCTCCGTTAAGCTCCCGAATGGACCAAAATCAAGTTTCTGATGCATTTTTGATAAAGGAAAGGTATGTATGTTTATAACTCCAAGTGTACGTATGTAGTGGGTTATGTAGTTATGCTTAATAATATGCATGAGTGTTTGAATGTATGTCTAGTTATAGGAAGGATATGTAAGTACGTAGCTGTGCATGTAGATATGTATAAGGGTATGTATGAGTGTACGTACGTATGTAGATGTATATGTATGTGGGTATGTAAATACGTATATGTGTATGATTTAGACACATTGAGGATTAACGTTATTAATGGTGTACCTTAAGAATGATAAGTAATACAGGTACATTCATGAAGCCTCGCCAGGAAATGGATACGTAGATGAAATGCTTGAAGTTTGATAAAGAACGAGATGTAAAGTGTATGCGAATGATCTTGTTTATACATCGTGTGCTAATGTTTTTGAATGTATGTGGTGAATGCAGGTTGTGCGGGTCACGGAGGATCATCGAGGAATAAAGATCGAAGAACGAGTCACATAAGGGATTGTACGGGGTTGTCTAAGGATGCAAATTGTTGTACATAAGCTATGATTTATTCTATAATTGAGTCAGTTTGTCGTATTCAATATAAAAGAGTTATTATAAAAGTGAACTTTCAAGTAAGACGTAAGGTTTATAATGAAAGAATTTTAATGGCATGAACTTCCGCTGCAACTTTCGTTAATTACGTGTTAGGGTGTTACATTACCGGACGGACAACGGTGGCCGGTGGTCGCAGCGGCGGTGGCCGGTGATGGCAGCGGCGGTGGCCGGTGGTTCCCGGCGACGAAGGTGGTGTTCGGTGTGTCGTTTATTGTTTCGGGTTCGTAACGGGTGTAAAGGAAAGGAACGAGAATGAGGGGTTTGGCTCGGGTTTTTATAAGGGTTGTCTGGTCGTCAGTTACGGATAATGAACGGGTTCCGGTAAACAAAAAGGCCGAGGAAGACGATCAGAACAGGCTGGGCGGTTTCTTTTGTTTGAATTTAAATTCGCAATTAATGTAAGTTTAAATAGAAAGCAGATCCAAATCATTCACATGTTCTGGTGTAGACCAGTTGGTTTGTGCGCTGTTTTAGTTGTTGTTGGTCGCGGGTTCGAAACCCTGGTCACGCCTTTTCTTGGGATTTAATCCCTTTTTTGATACAGTTAGTTTTAACTAACTGGGTTAGCCACTAACTGAGTTTTCCAACTCAGTTACTGCTGCCCTTTAATAAAACTAACCAGGTTAGGTTATTTAACCGGGTTTTCACTAACTGGGTCAGTTTCGTTAACGGAAATGCCTAAAATCAATAAAAATTCAGAAAATGATTATTTATTTAATTTAAATTGTTATTTTATTTATCTAAAATATTAATAAAATAATATAATAATCATTTTTAACCCAAATTTCAATATTTTTACCGAATTAGCGTATAAATTCCCAATTCTTGCACGGTTTAGGGTAATCTCTTGGCAACGATGAATTTAAGAGTCGAAATTAAGATGTGATTCCACTGTTTTTACGTGTTTAACATAGTTTCAACGTGTTTCAATTGTTTCAACAATACACAGCATTCAAACACAAATATGGATAAAATCATGCATTTTCATTATGATTTCAAGTCTCGAGTACAATTTGGAATTTGAAACAAATACCACGAAGGTGCAACTTACAAAAATAGAAAGTACAAGTAGACTTGCCAAAAATGGAAAGATTGAAAATACGAGATGTCACATATATATATATATATATATATATATATGTACTTGTTTGTTATTTAAATCAACACCGACGTATTCGACATCATCTTCTTCATTGTGCGGACAAAATCATAGGTATGTTGTTTGTGTGTGTTATGTTTGGTGTTCAATATTAATCGAAATTACTAATGTTTTTTGTTTTGGTCTTTTATGCTGAAATCCAAAATCTGAACTATCAATCAAACGGCGAATCTTCAAACGGCGAATCTTCAAACCACTTAACAAGTTAGTTGAATGTTGTTACTATTTTTTTTTATTTTAATAAGTTTAAACGTGTTTTTAAGGTTTTAGCTCTATTATCTTACATTTAACATACTTATTATTTTTTATCACCACATTTACTATTAAAGCATTATATAAAAGAAAATAAAAAGATATAATAAAATATGCATTTTTTTTGGGTGTTACAGAAAACCATTTCTTTGGTCAAGTCTGTAATTCAGAATCTACTTTAGGGGAGTTTATGACTCACTATGAAACATCAATTGAAACACAGCGTCATACGCTCCGAAAATGATCATGGCACGCATTACACAAGCCCCGATTGAAGAGTGACTATCAAGTTTTTGATAAATAAGCTTCAGAGACATATACGCAAAGTATTTTACTTGATATACAGGCTGAATTAATTGGGATTGGGGATTGCATAAATTCTCATTATAAAGATCAACCTAATGGGTTTGTTAAGTTTTTTTTGTATATGATTTTCAATAGCCTTGTTCGTCGTTATTTGACGTAAATGGCGTTTTTGTTATTACTTATACTAATAGTTATATGGTTTGCATGAATTTTGACCTAATGGCATTTTTATGGTGAGTTTATGGCGCTTTTATCAACTTTAATAATGGCGTTTTTGTTGTATATTTACTTTATGTTTTTTGTATTATAGGTTATGTTCCGAAAACTTGATTGTACCAGCTATTATTCATGCAGACGTTTTGAACACTTTGGGTTGTTATGCAGACACATCTTTTATGTTTCGAGAAGAATTGACATAAGGGGATTTTCAAAACAAGATATACTTAATAGATGGCGTAAAAATGTTGCCTCAGGTTGTTCTACGAATTTTCCAATGAGTCGTGACCTTATATGTGATGTTGATCCTGATGTTCAAGGTATAATGCGAGACATTATTTTTGCTACTGAGTATACTTTGAATCGTTTGTTGAACAACAAGGACAAACGTTGGTTGTGTAAGGAACATGTTCATTCGTACATGGGTGCCCCAACTCCCAGCAAAAGGGACACATTTGCTAAGATAACAAACCATTACCAAAATGACAAGAATCACATACGAGTTCCTGTTGGATACAACTCAAAAGGTTTTGGATCTCGCAAGCGTATGAAATCCAAACACGAAAAGGCTGTTGAAAAGATGAAAAAGAGAACGGTGACAAAAGAAAAGCAGTATCAAAATTGCTGAAATCTAGGACATTATACCTCTACATGCAAGCAACCCGTTATTGAAAGTATATCAACACGGTCTTCGAGAGCGGATTTTATTTTTTAGTCAGATTTGTTTTTATTTGCAATATCACGTATTTAGAACACAAGAATTAGCATTTATTTTTTCATTTTTACATTCAGTTTGTCTTTTCAACCGTTTAACATACTTTTGGCATTTATCAAAATATTAGTGGCGTTTAACATTTTTATTTTTAACTTGTAAAACATCTGTTATTATTTTATTTTAACATGTCATAGCGTTTTCAATAACTAGAAAACATTTCACTCCAAACATGCATCAAAATAATTAAAACTCAAACAATATTCATTAAAATAATCCAAACATTGATGCAAACATTTCAATCCAACTAATATTCACCGAATTTAAAACACACTAAACATTCATCAAAATAATCAAAATTCATCTTCCGATGAGATTACATTAGAGATGTACCCATCACTCACTTCATCTTCTTGTTCCAATTCTTCATCTTGATCTTCATCTTCAGACTGAATGGCATTTACGTCATGTAGTATCAAGCCTCCATTGTAACAATTCTTCAAGTAAAACAATTGTCGGAGATCTGACAGTGTTTGAAGCAGGGAAACTACAAAGTTGTTCCAGAAAACCAAGACTCTCCTTGGTTACTATGGTATCAATTAGGTAATCATCTTCCTATACGTCGGTCCACACAACCGTCACTATTTCCATTTCCTCATTATAACACCAACTTGCTATAGTTTCTTCCACAAAATCATCTTCAACATTTTCTAGAATTTTTCTTCTTACTCTTCTTATACGGTTTGTGTTTTTTCTTTCACACAAATTATCAATAGGAATCCTAAGATCAAGTATTCCTCTTTGAACATCTCCAACCATATTCATTATGGTGTTTATGGTCATGACCATAACTTTTCTTCTGTCTGCAAACCTAATTATGAATCTAACGATCAATGTATCGAACCTCCATGAAATGATGTTTGCATTGTTTGTTAAACTGGTTTTCTGGATGGCGCTTTTTATGCTATGTGTGTTGATAATGATTAGGGAATGATGTATAGGGGTGTTCTTATATAATGATTTTTGGAACATGTTTTTTGGCGGGAAATAAGCTATAATTGCAAAGAAATTCTGAGCGCTCTAGCGTTTCAGAACCTTCAACATTTATGTTCTTGAAAACAACATTTATGTTTAGTAAAGTTTCTGGGATATTGGCCTCTAATAATCCCTACTAGACGTCATTGGCCATTGGCAGTCCTACCTATTTTTATTCCCTCTGCCAGTCCCTCCTTTCAACTATTTTTCCTCCAACGGCCCTCAGTTAAAAAAATTTAACGGAGTTAATTTTTTTCGGAATTACTAACTGATGTTTTAGGGCTTTTGATTAGAACAAGGATACGAGTCTATTAATGTAAAACTTACCATGAAACGGTGCTCCAAACGACTTGATTTTTGTTAATAGGAAGTTTAAACACCCGAATTGAAGCATCGTTTTCGTTGTTTGGAGCACAATTTCAAGGTAAGTTTTACATCATTCGACTTGTATCATCGTTCTGATCAAAAGTCCTAAAATATCAGCTTGTAATTCAGAAAAAACTTAACGATTAAGTTTTTTAACTGAGGACCAGTGGAGGAAAAATTGTTGAAAGGTAAGACTGGCAGGGGAATAAAAAAAGGTGGGACTGCCAATGACCAACGACGCTTAGTAGAGATCATTAGAGGCTAATATCCCAAGTTTTTTTGGAAGTTTAATAGTTTTCATGGTGTTTTGGATTTTTTATGGTGTTTTGGCGTTTTCACACGGTATTATAAGATTCGCGTTGTATTTGGCTTTCATATTGTCAAATGACTCTTTTATCAATCTTATCTGTAGATTGGTTTGGTCGGATAGGTGAAAATATTCTTAGCATTTTTGGAGTTTTAGCCATGGGTAGAATATCCTAACCCTAAATATATACACACACATTTACAAAAAAAAAGTCTTTAATTTTTTAAGACTAAGCAGTTAAAGCGGTAAAATAGCGGATATCGGTCAAGGTCTGCTATACGATATATAGGTTATAGCGGTGATATAGCGGTAATTTTTATACCATGCATAATTTATGTACTTATATATATATATATATATATATATATATATATATATATATATATATATATATATATATATATATATATATATAGGGGGCTGCTAGAATGAGAACCACCTCGAGTTGTAAGAACCGTGAGAACTACACCCCACGGGTGGGCGTTCACCATGATTTTTTTTTACAACTAGATGTGTGTATTATAAACACAGCCGTAAAAAAAAATTTAAACGCCGCGGCTGAGGGGGTAGTTTTTTACACCACAAGTTTGGTGTTTTTAATTTTTTTTCTTTTTTTTTTCACCAAACTTGTGGTGTAAAAAACTACCCCCTCGGCCGCGGCGTTTAAATTTTTTTTTACGGCTGTGTTTATAATACACACATCTAGTTGTAAAAAAAATCATGGTGAACGCCCACCCGTGGGGTGTAGTTCTCGCGATTCTTACAACTCGGGGTGGTTTTCATTCTAGCGGCTCCCTATATATATATATATATAGGGAGCCGCTAAAATGAAAACCACCTCCAATTGTAAGAACCGCGAGAACCACTTTCAACCAATCAGATTTTGACAACCCAAAGGGTATTATGGTCATTTACTTTATATATCACTTTGAATTGTCAGTTGTCTACTGTCTCTTTAATATGGTCATTTATCACACTCTCTCTCTTCATCTTCCATTTTTAATATCCTCTTCATCTTCATAAGTCTTCAGAGATCTTCATCTTCATAAGTCTTCACTTTATGAAACTCTCTCTTCATTTCTCACCACCGGCACCACACCCACATACTCCGTTTGTCTCCGACCCCCGTTGTTTCTCCGGCAGAAGCGTCCCCCTCCACCGATTACCAACAACCACCACAGTCGAGCACCCTCAACGATGGCAGTTACCTTGCTCAGATCTGATAAAACCTTGGGGCTCTCTCTCTCATCGTTTCACCGTCAAACTTTTGGGGGGTTTTGCTCAGATCTGATAAAACCTTGGTCGCCGTCGCCGCCGTCTCATCCGCCACCGTCACCGTCTCATCCGCCACCGTTCATCACCATCTCTCCGGTCACTCTTTTGCGGCCTTGCTGGGTTTTTTTGGTATGTTGGGGGTTGATTGGGTTTGGGGTTTCTTTGATTCTGATTATGATGGTTTGGTATGCTTTGATTCTCTGATTCTGATTATGTTGGTTTTGGGATTCTTTATTTGTGTTTTTTGATGGTGGTGCGACTGTGATACTGACGATTGGTGGGAGGTTGGTCGGCGGCGGAAGACGGTGGTGGGAGGTGGTTGGTCGGCGGTGGTGGCGGCGAATGATGGTGTTCTTGAATTTTGGGTTTTTGTGATTCTTGATTGTGGTTCTTTGATTGTGGTGGGAGGTGGTTGGTGTTCTTGATTGGGGTTCTTTGATTCCAAAAGTTTGGTGTTCTTGATTGTGGTGGGAGGTGCCGATGGTGCGATCGATGTTGGTTTTGGGGGGTGGAGGAAGAGGGTGTTTGTTTAGGGGTGGTGGCTACTGGTCAAACTTCTTGTGTTGTTTGGGTGGTGGCTACTGGTCGGACTTCTTGTGTTGTTTCTGTTGGAGCTATGGTATGTACATCTTGTTTTGTTTTGATTATGTTTTTGTTGGGTTTTTCTTTGATTGTTTCTGTTGGATTGATGTTGGTGGTACCTATACAGTTGTTTGTTTTGATTATGTTCACGTGATGGGTCTGTACAGCGGTTGCCGATAGTGCCCAGTGGTGCCCCGTGGTGCCCCGTGGTGCCCGCTGGTGCCGAGTGTGCCCCGTTGTGCCGACTGAAACTTTTTTTCGCCGACATTTGATATTGACGATCGTTCTTGGCAGTGATGATGCAAAAAAAAAAAAACATATTTTTTATGACTATTGCACGGCAAGGATGGTGGAGGGTAGGTTTTTGAACCCGCAACCCCACTTTGCAGCCTTTTAATTATCGGAAAAAATTTGAGCCAAACCCTTTTTTTTTCGAGATACACTTTTGTTTTTTTGGTGTTGTTGGTTTTTTATATTCTTTTCCCCCGTCGATGACGATAAAAATATATCCGAGACACCTACCGACTTTGCGATTTGTGGGTGCGTTCGTCTTTGCGTAAACAAGTTTTCGTGTAAAAAGTTTTTGTGGAAAAAAAGTTCAGCCGTAAACTTTTACGTAAAACGTAAAAAGTTTACCGTAAAACTTAAAAAAGTAAAACGTAAAAAGTTTAACGTAAAACTTAAAACGTAAAAAGTTTTACATAAAACGTAAAATTTAAAAACATAAAAAGTAAAAAAACGTTGACGTAAAAAACCGGTGCGTAAAACATAAAAAAACCGGTGCGTAAAACGTAAGAAAACCGGCGTGTAAAACGTAAAAAAACCGGTGTGTAAAACGTAAAAAACCGGCGCGTAAAACGTAAAAAACGTTGACGTAAAAAACCGGTGCGTAAAACGCAAAAAACCGGTGTGTAAAACGTAAATAACATTAACGTAAAAAACCGGCGCGTAAAATGTAAAAAAACGTTAACATAAAAAACCGGTGCGTAAAACGCAAAAAAAACGTCGACGTAAAAACCGGGACGTAAAACGCAAAAAACCGGCGCGTAAAACGTAAATAACGTTAACGTAAAAAACTGAGACGTAAAACGCAAAAAAAAACCGGCGCGTAAAACGTAAATAACGTTAACGTAAAAAACCGGGGCGTAAAACGCAAAAACGGCGCGTGAAAAAGCCGGGCGAAAAAACGGCGCGTCAAAAAACGAGGCGTGAAAAGGCCGGGCGTAAAAATCTTAAAAATTAAAAAAATTATAATAAAAATTTGATTTCAAAAAATTGATTTACAAAAAAAATATGTTTATAAATAAAAAATAATTAAGTAAAAAAACTATTTAATGAATAGGACAAAAAAGGTAATTTAAAATTAATATATATAAAAAGACAAAATAGAGTGATTTTACTTAAATACCCTTTTGGATTATAATATTAAAGACATAATAAGACAAAAAGCTTTTAATATTAATATTATCTACTTTTAATCACATCCATCCATCTGGTTGATCTAAGGGCCAGAAAGTGGTTCCCATGGTTCTTACAACTAGAGGTGGTTTTCATTTTAGCGATCCGCTCTCTCTCTCTCTCTATATATATATATATATATATATATATATATATAGGCTAATTATAAGGAGAAAACCCACTCCAGTTGACTAAACCGAAGAAACCCAATTGTGTGGACAGGAAGTAGCCACGTGTTTTTTGTAAGAGATTGGCTTGAGGGCATATTGGGAAGTTTGCACTAGACAAGACAATAAATGCACCACTTGACATTTGATAGAAACATTGACACACACTTCTCTCTCTCTTTCGACACACACTTCTATCTCTCTTTCTCTCTCTATGGATAACCATTTCTAGATCTAAAATCTTCATAATCAACCACCAATATTCTTCTTCTTATCAAAATCATTCATAATCAACCACCAAAACTATAGATCTACAAGTGTAACAACCTGGTGATGGTCGATGATCGATGTTGAAGATGATGTGATGGCGGTTCCAGATCCGGTTGAAGATGATCGATGTTGAAGATGATCGAAATCATCTTCCAGATCCGGTTGAAGATAATCGATTTTGAAGATGATGTGATGGCGGTTCGTTGTTGAAGATGACCCAAAAGATGATCGATGTTTAAACATGATGTTCCGGATCTAGAAGATCCTCCAGGTCCATAAGTATGTTTGTTTTTGTTTTTTTTTTTTCAGATTTGCAATTTTTTTGCGTTTTGTAGTTCTTCATTTTCTTTTTGTATTTTGTAGATCTGCAACTTTTTCCTAGATATGTTGTTTTTTTTTTCTTGATCTGAATCCAAAAGATGATCCAGTTCAAAAGATCATCATCCAGATGCTCCAACTTTTTTCTGGATATGTTTTTTTTTGTCAAGAAGATGAATGCTTTTAATTTCTTGATTTATCAATTTTTTGTGTAAATTTTGTTCAAGAAAAAATGCATGTTATATTTTTTCGTGTCACATAAATAATGTACGTTTACATAAAATAAAGTGAATTGTTACACTTTTTCAGATTATTGTAAAAATAAAGTGTGTTGTTACATGCAACTTTTTTCTGGATATTTTTTTTGTTCAAGAAGATGAATGTTTTTAATTTCTTGATTGATCAATTTTTTGTGTTAAATTTGTTCAAGAAAAAATGCATGTTACATTTTTCCGTGTCACATAAATAATGTACGTTTAAATAAAATGAAGTGCATTGTTACACTTTTTTAGATTATTGTAAAAATAAGTGTGTTGTTACATTTTTTTATGTTACAAAATGATAATCAGTTTCAGAGTTAACTAGGATCATACCAGGTCTTTTGAGGAACATCAACAACCTGCAAGTTGAACTGTTTACCCGTGAGCAAGAAATTCGGAAGAAGAAGAAGAGGGTTATATGGTTACTGATATTAGCGTTAGTGATTGGCAGCTTACTTGTTAGCATTGTTTGTTGTGATTAAGAAATAGGTGGTACTTAGTTGGATTATCCTTGTTAGTATGTTAATGACATTTTTGGTAGTATGTACTTGTTGATGTTTGGTTGAATATGAGAATTTTCTATGTTATGGATTTTTTGGTTTTGTTTTTAACATGTTACATTTTTTTCCCTGAGATTTATGTAGACTTTTGCTGTATTGAATCTGAGAATTTTATATGTTATGGATTTTTTGGTTTTGTTTTTACCATGTTACATTTTATTTTTGCCTCAGATTTTTGTACATTTTTGCTGTATCCGTGTTACATTTTTTTTTCACTGAGGGTTTTGTACATTTTTGCTCTATGTGTGTTTGATCATGTGCTTTTGTTGATGGTTGCTTGAATATCTTTTTTTTATCACAACGTTGTATATTAATTAAGAAAACTAGATGTAAGACCCGCCGCATTGCGGCTAGGGTCTTACATATTACGACACAATGAATCAACTTTATATGGCTAGGCCCTTACAAATTACGACGCAATGAATCTATTTTATACTTCTCTATCGACCCGCTTGTTGCGTTTTAAAATCACAAACCTAAGGATTAACTACACACCTTTGTATCAAGTTAGATATCCAAATGATCACATTGTGTTTCCAAATGTCTTGTGGAGGGAAATACAAATACTTGATGTTGATTAGGGATGAGCACGGTACATGTTCAGTATTGAACCTGTACCGGTACAGAAAAACGGAAAAAGTGGGTACCGGTACCGAATATACCGGTTCGGTACCAGTACCGGTATTTTACCTGTAAATACCGGTACCGTTCCGATATTGGCACCAAAAGGCAGGGATAATGGGTACCCGCACAATTAAAGAGAGTTGGCCCAAAACAATAACCCACACCACCTAGTTGTTTTGTAAAAAAAACCAATGTCCAAGAATATATGCTTAGAGTACAACTTCTAATGCACCATAATATTAAAAATTAATAGTATATAAATAATTTAACAAAGTGTACAACCCCAACACCTAAATGTATAATAAAACTAAGCATGAAACACCATTAATGCAAAAGTTACAACAATTTAAAGCCTAAGTGTATTACAAATTGATATTATAGTATATAAATAACAATTTGTCTTTAGTGGTACAAGCCATTAAGCATCATGTTACAAATAACAATGCCAACAATTGTTGCAAATTAATATATATATAATTAGTATATAGAAAAATAATTCACCATTTTGACGAACATTTTCGGAAATTTTCTTTATACCAACAAATTAATAACAATAAATGACTGTTATTAATGACAATAAATGTGGTGATTGTAGTTAGCAAGATTGAGTTAATAAAAAATAATCACAACATAAAAAGAATTTTGAGAGATGAAGGATGATGGGATGAAGAGAGAGAGAGAGAGAGAGAGAGAGAGAGAGAGAGAGAGAGAGAGAGAGAGAGAGAGAGAGAGAGAGAGAGAGAGAGAGAGAGATTATTAAAAAATGGATGTAATAATGATTATGCAGACAACTGACAAAAGTTCCATTCTTCCAAGAAGAAAATTGTCACACATTATTCCCATTTACCCCTTATGTGTACTATTACTGATTAGAATATTAAAAAGTAATATATATTACACTAAAAGACATCACAACCATCCATCTTTTTTAGTCAATGGTAGATCTTGGGTTTTCAGGGTTTAGTCAACTGGAGTCGGTTTTCGATTTATCATTGCCCTATATATATATATATATAGGGAGCCGCTAGAATGAAACCACCCCGAGTTGTAAGAACCGCGAGAACTACACCCCACGGGTGGGCGTTTTTCGATTTATCCTTGCCCTATATATATATATATATATATATATATATATATATATATATATATATGTCTTTGAAGACTGTTAGAAGAGAACAAAATTAGAAACCAAGATGAACTCTGAGTATCAGACGAGGCACTAACTTCCAGCAATTGAAAGATTTAGCTTCGATTCGGATTATGAACAAGCTTCCTGATGAAGAAGTGCTTCCAGCGACCTCAAACCAGTGTGCGCTCCAGAACATTGGTCGTCGTACATAATTAATTTAGGTTTAATTGGTCGTATCTAGGTTTTATCAAACATTTGGGCCTTTTACTGTAATGGGTTTAACTAATAAAAGTGGGCTTTTCATTAAATTTGGGCTGACCGCTAAAATCGGTCCAGTAGGCGCTATACAGGTCTTCAAATAGCGGCCAAATAGCAGGCTATAGCGCCGCTAATAGCGGTTCCGCTATAACCAACTGCTATTTGGACCGCTACAAGCCCAGGTGTCCGCTAACCGTTATAGCGCCGCTATAGCACACTGCTATAGCGCCGCTATTAACCGCATAGTTTTAAGATAAATACATCGGTACATATACGTGTAGGATTTTAACTCCCAATCTTTTAGTTAGAACACAACTACATGTCCATTGAGGACACATTTATCTTTATATGAGAACTGATTGATTACACAACTTTTCATGAAAGTTGTTTGATGATGATTCCTATCAGGCGACCAACACAATCAAAACACAGACAAATTGAATCCATATGAAGCTAACAAAGAAAATGCTTGCGATAAACACAGACAAATTGAATCCATATGACTGCAAATCTACTACTTATACTATTACAGTATTACCTATTAAAAACACTACATATCCAACATCTGCTTGAGGATGATTAGTAATTACCTGCGATCGTCAACATTTGTGTACGACTTTAAAACTATTAACTTGAAACATGTCCGTACCTTGAACCCTTGTGGCGCTGATACACCAATCGCACTTATCCGACACACATTTAACCTCATACCTATCTTTTGTTGATCTTGTTGTCTTCATCTTAAAACCCTCTTCAACACACTTCATCTTCAGAGTTAACTTCAATGCTTCTTTGTTTTTAAACAATTTCGGTGTTGTTGGATCGCTACTCGGTCTAGGGTCTTGTAATGGCGGATCAGGCATACCCCAAAAGCTATCTTTTTCCATCTTACAAGACCCTGGTGGTTTTAGACTGATATCCGGTGCTGGCGGTGGTGGTGGGGGATTCATCCACCACAAGATACCTTTGCCGGCCCTGCCACCAGCTTCTTTTTCCGGCATGGGTGCTCTCGGTGTACGTGTTGACTCCGGAGGTGACATCATCAACCAGGAGATATCTGTTGAATAATGAAAACCCCGTGAGATATTATATTATATTATTACTAAACCATAACTTCAACATAAATCTAATCAAATGATATCTCCTAATTATGGTAGATTTAATTACAATAATCCCTAACTAATATATTCTATTTAATACTCCATTGTAGTCGAACCGGCAAGAAATCCAACGGTCGGGCTAGAGCGAAAAACAATATAGTTTAAAAGCTAAGGGTGGATAATACCATCATCTCCGTCTAGTGCACCCGAATGCTTCAACGGGTTAACCTCTTTCGCTCCATACAAACTTTCTTTCTGATCACGAACGAAATCCCTTTCATCTCCAAACTCATCTTCCGATTCTAAGACCTGTGTCAGATTTCTCGAAGTACCAGCCGCATTCGTTGTTTTATGCTCAGGAAAAAGATGTTGATATGTAAAAACACGCTCCCCTTCATTGTTTCCAACATCTGATTGATCCGCACGACTTGAAACAGACTCAACGACATATAATGTAACAAGTCCATTTGTCGTTTTAAGCGCCATGTCCATGAATACCTCGACATCCTCGTCGTCGGCTATGTCTACAACTACAGTCTTGTTTTGGTTAGAAGATGAAAGGGGAAACTGGTATGTCATTCTGAAACCAGTTTCCAAAGATGCATTCAGCTTACTTGCAACACAAGTCATCATTTCAGAATATGATAGATTCAATGGCAGTTGTAAGATACGTTTGGCTAAACCTACTGGCCTGTAACGTAACACCCCATGAATTGTCTCCCATGAACCTCCGGTGCAAATAATAACCCTAACTTTCTCGTTTTGTGAATCCATTGTCCTGTAAGATATTAGTCAAAAAGAAAAAAAAATCACAAAATAACATTTTTATAAAATAAACTTTACTTTTAAAAGTCTAAAAATAAACTTGTGTGTGAAAATGTGAGCTGTGTGGAGATCTTTGTGTAAAAGCGCACTCCATGTTGAGGTTTAGAAAAAAAGAAACGGTTACGGAACCGTATTGAAACCGGTAAGGCAAAAACCAGTCAGGAACGGAACTGAAACGAACCGCGGTTTGTAACGATTGGGAAACAGGGTGTAAACAAGCTGCCAAGCTGCTCGTGAGCTACCTGAGCTTGGCTTGCTAAAAGCTCGAATCAAGCCGAGCTTAAACGATTTGAAACTAAAGCGGGTGTTTGGGTTAGCTTGTTTTGGAGCTACTTTTTAACTTATTGACTTATAAAAAGAAAAAAAGTTAATAAGTTATTTTAATAGTGTTTGGATAAGGGTTGAGAGGAGTTTTATAGCTTGAAGGAGAAAATGATAAGTTAGAATTGTGACTTCTTACTTATGAAAAGTAAATAAGTCATAAGTTAAAAAAACCCCAAACACCCCCAAAAAGACAAACTTGTTTAATAAACAAGCCTGAGGATAAGCTTCGCTTATAAAGCTTGAGCCGGCTCCCGAGCCTGAGCCTTTTACTTGTATCTTTTTATTTAATATATATTAAATAGTATATGTATTCACATAAAAATTAGTATGATATACATAAGTATGATAAAAATGACTAATATACATTATGTTGTATACTTGTATATAAAAAATTATTATAAAATATGAAAAACAATTTGAAATGTATATAAATTAGTTGTTGAATAACAAAGGAGCCAACCTCAAGCTTAAAAAACTAGTCATGAGACGAGTTGGAGTCTAAGAGATAGAGCTTGAACTAAGCCGAATTCGAGCTCTCAGATGTTTAACGAGTTGAACCCGGGCTATACCCGGCTCGCATACATCCCTAGTCCCAAACCCCAACCTTAAGGCTAGAGGGTGTGGTTGGAGCCCCCTTGGGGCTTTATCAGGCCAACTATGATCCACGTTAGCGCCATGTCAGCATGGGGGCTTTATCACGCCCCCTTTAATTTGCAGGGTGTGAATGGAGCCCCTATTAACCAAAAAAAAAAAAACAAAAATTCATTGGTTTAAATCATGGGCCGCACCTGATAGCGCCCCTCTCTCTCTCTCTCTCTCTCGTTAACATGTTGGCGAGTGGCGACAAGTAAACACTATTAATAAGTTATTTTAATAGTGTTTGGATAAGGGTTGAGAGGAGTTTTATAGCTTGAAGGAGAAAATGATAAGTTAGAATTGTGACTTCTTACTTATAAAAAATAAATAAGTCATAAGTTAAAAAAACCCCAAACACCCCCAAAAAGACAAACTTGTTTAATAAACAAGCCTGAGGATAAGCTTCGCTTATAAAGCTTGAGCCGGCTCCCGAGCCTGAGCCTTTTACTTGTATCTTTTTATTTAATATATTAAATAGTATATGTATTCACATAAAAATTAGTATGATATACATAAGTATGATAAAAATGACTAATATACATTATGTTGTATACTTGTATATAAAAAATTATTATAAAATATGAAAAACAATTTGAAATGTATATAAATTAGTTGTTGAATAATAAAGGAGCCAACCTCAAGCTTAAAAAACTAGTCATGAGACGAGTTGGAGTCTAAGAGATAGAGCTTGAACTAAGCCGAATTCGAGCTCTCAGATGTTTAACGAGTTGAACCCGGGCTATACCCGGCTCGCATACATCCCTAGTCCCAAACCCCAACCTTAAGGCTAGAGGGTGTGGTTGGAGCCCCCTTGGGGCTTTATCAGGCCAACTATGATCCACGTTAGCGCCATGTCAGCATGGGGGCTTTATCACGCCCCCTTTAATTTGCAGGGTGTGAATGGAGCCCCTATTAACAAAAAAAAAAAAACAAAAATTCATTGGTTTAAATCATGGGCCGCACCTGATAGCGCCCCCCTCTCTCTCTCTCGTTAACATGTTGGCGACCAGGGGCGGACCTACCTCTTTGGTAGGGGTAACCCCCGCTACCCCTTGGTCGGAAAAAATTTGGAAAAATTAGTGTAAATTTTGGAAAATTTTGACGTTTTTTCGATTTCGTTACGGCTTATTTATAACACGTTACCCCTTGGTCGGAATCCTAGATCCGCCACTGTTGGCAGTGTAAACTGAAACCATTGTGGAACCCGAATGAATATTTTTTCACTTAACCGGTTCGTGCCCAAACTGGTTTTGACTTTTGTTGACCCAAACAATGTTAAAACAAAACTTCTCACAAGCTCAGATCAATGGCTATACGATCAAAGGATGACGGTCACTACCGGCCAAAGTATGAACTCCTCACGTGAACAGATCTAAAGTTATGTGCATGTGTTTACATATATAGAACAATAATCTCACATTTTGAAGATACAGTATTAACCTAAACAAAAGAATATATAATAACTAAATAAATAAATAAACTTACTTGTTAGTTCACCACTTTCAAGTTTCAACAAAGCAAAGAAAATAGTGAAAATTCTTATTCACTCAGAAAGAACTCAAAGAGGTGTGAAATGAAGAAGATAAAGAGGACGGATAAAAGTGGATTGATGTCATATCAAATCAATAGACGCAGTGTAATTATAGCTTGCTGCATTGGACGGCGTTACCATAATATTCGCACGGCTGCGCCATTTTCAATTTTTTTTGATTATTTTTCTACTTGTTTCTTCATGTTCAATCTTTTTAAACACATATTTCAACGTTAATCATTACATAATATCTAATTATATGACGGATTAGGATCACATATACAAAGTTAGAACATAAATAAGAAGCGGGTAAAAAGAATTTTAGTCCATTAATTTTAAATTTGAAGGGTTTAGATTAATCTCAAGAAAAAGAAAATTTGAAGGGTTTACTTTTTAATTGTGTTTTTAGTTTGATACTCATTGTTTTTTACGTTATGTCCATTGTGTCTTTTATCTGTTGTCATCAGTTGTGTTTTTTATCAACTTTTCATTGTGTTTTTAGTTTGAGACTCATTGTATTTTATGTTATGTTCATTGTGTAATACACAACTGTGTTTTCTCATTATGTTTTACGTTATGTCTATTGTGTAATACGTAACTGGGTTTTCGAATTTTTTTTTCTAAATATAAGAATATGGTACTTATATTAAAGATAAAAAGACGCTCGATTTTATGGTATAGTTTTTTTTAAACAAATGACGTATAAAAAAGTTATGAACGTTAAAAAATTAAGGGGAAATAACATATAACTTGCATGTGCATAATCTTTTTATTCTCTTTGACAAAATTACTCTTCCTACTTGATTTGTTTTGGAACACTTATCACTCTATAATAATGGCTTCTTAGACTTCTTATTTTTATACCCCTTTATAGAATAACTCAACCCTTTATATGACATTCACTTTTTTATTTTTTTACTTAAACCACTATATATGATTTTAGTAGAGTCCATTACACGGAGTAATTATTTGTTGAGTAAGCCTTAATTTTCGTTTTTGTGGTTTGCTGATTTTAACACTCTCATTTTAATAGTTTAAAAATTGTATTTATCGTTCATTATTTTATTGATTTTAACGGTTTCAATCCATTAGTTTGCTGATTTTAACTGTTTCAATCCACATCATTAACACTGGTGTGGACTGAAACTGTTAAAATCAGCAAACTAATGGACAATAAATGCAATTTTTAAACTATTGGTGTAAGACCCTTCTCATACAATTAAGAATTAACAAAAACTTTTGCATTTACATATAATAATGCACATAAACTTCATTCAATGTTTCGGGTTTAATAAAAATTTCATAAGTGTTTAATACATTTTAACCCTTTAGCACGTTAATATGTTCGTAAAATAAAAAAAACTTTTATAAAGTTCATAATTGTTTCATTTCACGAAACACAAAACTAAGCGGAAGTTTGAATTTCGGTTGCGTTCGGTTCTTCGTTATGCTTGATCTTCATCCGTTAGGTCCAGCGATTTTTTTAAAAAAATATGAAATTTTTTTTTTGTGTTTTTTAGCTATTTTTAGGTATTTTTGGTTGTGTTCACATTGGTTCTCGCGGTTCTCGCAATAAAGGGTGGTTCCTAAAGGATCCTTCTATATATATATATACATACACCCTTTATTGCGAGAACCAATGTGAACACAACCAAAAATACCTAAAAATAAATTTATAATACTTATACACTTATATGTATATACTTCACAACATACAAAATATAAATACTATTATCAAATACATATACTAAAAGAAAATTTAAGGAAAGCCTCAAATTACCTTAAGTAGTCCTTAGATATGCTTATATATATATATATATATATATATATATATATATATATATATATATATATATATATATATATATATATATATATATATATATATATATATAGGGCAAGGATAAATCGAAAACCCGGTTGAGTTGACTAAACCCTGAAAACCCATTAACCACCATTGATTAAGCTTGATGGATGGTTGAGATTCATTTTGGGCACTAGTGAAATTTGAATTCCTTTGTGACTATTTTTTAATATAAATCATGTACCTAGAGGGGCAATATGGGAAAAGCTTAATATACTCTCGTAGAAGAGACAAAAGTCTGCATGAGTGTAAGAAGCTTTACATCAATCAGCTGCATCATTACACCCCTAATCCTAAAAACCCTACATCAGTCTACAATTTCAAAAACCACAAAATATTACCAGAGACTCACATAACTCTCTCATACTCTTCAACAACCCCTCTCAAATTAACCCCAAAATCACCGGAGAGTCACTCTCTCTCATCATCTTCACCGGAGAGTCGCTCTCTCTCATCATCTTCATCAAGCGTATAACTTCATCGACGAAGATATTCAACAAATCACCGTAGAATTTCAACGGTCACCGGAAGAAAAAAATCAGGCTAAAAACGAGAGGGGTTCAGGTGCGTCGCTCTCTTGGTTGACTAAAATCATCAACTTTGTTTTAGCTATTCAGAATTAGGGAGTTTTATAATAGAGATTATAGGGTTTTTTAAGACTTTTGAAAATGCTGGATTGTAACACCCCGTGTTTTCCAAAAGTCAAAGTCAAAGTCAAGAGTTGACTGTTATTGGAATTAAAGATCAATAAAGATTAATTTCATTTTAGTTTCATTTTGATTTTTATATTATTTGGAGTAAGTGTTGTATAATCAAACTAACCGACCGATAATCGAACTGTGAATCAACGACCGACTGTGAATGATAGGAAGTAACAATGCAATAAAGCTAGTCAATCAATAATCAAGCTAACCAAATCAATCATCGAACTCTAGTGTGGGGATTTTAATGCTTTTATACGTGTGTGTGTGCCTTATGTGTTACTTGTGCATGCTTACTTTTATGTTAAAATGTGTGGTGAATCAATCAAATCAATCAAGACTCAAAGGTGAATCAAACTCAATGGAAATCGAACCCGAAATGGTTGTAAGGATGCTTGTATGTTAGATATAGTAGTTGGGACTAAAAGTAATTTGATTAGGAATTCTATCACTCTCAAATCATCGTTCATCGAAGTCGAAATATCAAAAATCGTCGCGAAATACTCAAAACCAGGCAAGCCGATCGAACAGGGCAACCTGATCGAACAGGCTAGCCGATCGAACAGGCTGTTCGATCGGACAGCTGCTCGATCAGGGATGCTGTTCGATCAGCTGACCCTTTCCTCTTTTGGAAGCCTATAAATAGGGCTGTCCTTGTCAAACTTTCCACTTTTGGAAAAGCTCTGACCGACCAGCCTCTTCTTCTCACTAAATCTCAGATTTCTCTCAAACCGGTAAGTATTTCGCTCTAATCTTTGTACGTTTTTGTTCATTAATCGATTCTTCATCTTTCTATCTTTCAAAACTTGGATTTCATCCATGAAATCACCAAGATCTAGGTGTTCTTGGGTGATGTCATCATGTGTTCTTCAAGAACACTAAGTTTTGACATCATTCCACCATGAATAACTTAGATCTAACCGATTTCCACATAAATAACCTAAAATCTTCCAAAGATCTTAACATTTCACGGTGGAAAAGGATTGGAAGATGGGTTTTCATCTATCTTTCAACTCTTTTACACTCAAAGAGGTGAAAACGAGACTTGAACCGATTTATAAACCATTCTAAACAAACACATGGTTCAAGATTCGGGTTCTACCTAGAGATATACCGATTCCGGGTTAAACGTTAAACTTGGGTTCCAAACCGTCTCTGACCGAGTTTGGGTGATTCCTGCTCGAGTCAGTAGACTAAGTAGGGACTTCAGCTTTGTGGTTCAACTCGTAGTCAAAATATCTCTAAAACACCAACAATTAACGGGAATAACCAAGTGTTAAGTGAAAGGTTAACCGAATCGAGAAGCTGGCCGAACGGCTAGGCTGTTCGATCGAACAGCCCAACCGAACGACTATGCCAGCCGATCGACTAGGCTAACCGATCGACTAGCACTTAGTCCCACAAACTCATGAAGTGTAGTATTGACGAGGTACTGTTCGATCGACTACGCCACTCGATTGTAATCATTACTGCTCGAATCATGAGATACTATACTTCAAAACACTTAGACTTTTCGAAACATTGGAATGTCACCCGATCGAACATGCCAACCGATCGAGTGACATATTTGAAAACAATGAAGTGCTAGCCGATCGGTTGGGCTAACCGATCGAACAGCTGTTCGATCGGCCAACCTGAAAGGTAGTACAAACCATCATACACAAACACATCCTTCACATCAAAGGAAGAAACAATCCACTTGAAGGAACCAGCCGATCGAGCCAGCCGGCCGATCGAATGGATGTTCGAACGGACTTTCAAACCAATCGAACAGCCCACTCGATCGAACTGCTGTCCGATCGAATGGCCTACTCGATCCAAGTACATTGTTTACCTTTCCGCGTTACTCATCGTTGTGTTATCGAACTATTCAGGCTAAACTATTCTCAGTGCTCCCTTCAATCCACGATCAACCACTGTGAGTATACTCGATCCCTTTTTGCTTTCAGCACTTTTGGGTGTTACATACGTAAACTATCAAAATCACAATCAACACAAACTATTTGAACGCTAACCTATTTGCATGTGCTACTTGACTAAATGATTGCTGTTTATTATGTTTACACGTGGAGTGCTATCTACCTGCTTTAGCAACGTAGTACTATAGTTTGGACTCAGCACCCGTTCACACGGGAGTTGCTAAGGACAATTTCTTGCATGGATTACGGTGGTAATCATGTATTGCGAACTGTCTCGGACAGTCAACCCGCAGTCGTTGGTATCGATGGTCCCATGTTGATAATTTACATGCATCGTTTTCCCTTGTGTACGTGCTTGGTTATGCGTAAACTATTCGAACTCTATATGCTATATCAAACTTGTGTACTCACCTTTACATTATATGTATTGACTTTTATTTTAACGTATGTGACAGGTGTTTAAGCTACTAGCGTGCTAGGGAAGCGAGGCAATAATAAGCTTCTAGGAGCGAGTGACCTTAGGACAGTGTCCATATACCTGCTCCAGGGCCATAATTATCTGTAGATCTTGTACTGGCACCTGTAGTCAGTAAGATCCACAGTTAGTCGTCTAGAAGTCTTAAAACAATATTTATTTCGGTCTGTAATAATTAAGAATTTGAGTTGTCGAAACAGTTCCCATATTGTTTAGCTGATTTCTATGATAACTTGTTATTATTTGGGACACGGTATGGGACGTGTTATATAACTGAATTGTATGATAGTTGTTGTGGAAACTTCTGAACAATCTGTTTCGCTCAGTGCCGCGCCCCGATGATTCCGCCATCGGTTGGGGTGTGACAGATTGGTATCAGAGCCATAACTATAGGGAATTAGGTTAGACACGATCTAGTCCGGATCGCTGTCTTAGAGACCTAGACTATAGTTAGGAACCAAGAGACCAAGTTTATGTGCTTATTTTATGTTATGTTGTTTCCTTCTATTCTATCATTACATCCGAACTCCGAGCCAAATTTTGTAATTTGGACGGGATTAGGAGTGAAACCCGCAAATTCCTGCCTAAAATTACAAATTTTGCCAATTATTTTGTGCGATTTTCTATCAACAAACGGGGGAGAATTATACCAAATTAGGGCTGAAACCCGTAATTTGATGAAAACTTTCCTCTAAATTTTCTTAAAACAAGGAAGAAATTGCTGAGCTAGGGGTGAAACCCTAACCTTGACAGTTATTCCGACCTTATTTTATCTCGCCAAGGCAATTAACGGACTCCAATGACCTGAACTCACGAGTATGGCCTAGAATGCGCATGCATAATGCCCAAGAATCGAGGCAGAAACATGTCCCCTAGAGTCGAAAGTGACGACAAGTCAACTGTGAATAGTTAAAATTGCCATGGTTAGTCAAAGTCTAGTAGCCGCAGACAATCCATTTTCCGATTTTAAGTGTTGCTTCGTTGATTTTATGTGATTTACCTGTTTACGTGTTTTAAGATTCGTTGATTACTCCATTTGTTATCAATCTGCGTGACCTTTGTTGCTATTCTATCTCGATTCAAATCCCTGTTGATGTGATCTAAACGAAACCAGTGTGCTATGCTACGCTATACGACTAAGTTAGACGATACAATGTGATGCTATCCGATATGCAAAACGAACGGCACTCGACTTGTGGTTATAGGTTTCTGTTTTCTGACTACCTCTGTGATAAAATTGCGTACGTGTTTAGGAAATTAAGTGCTCTACTTGCTTAATTGCTTATGTGCCCTAATTGCTTCTGTGCTTATGTGCCCTAATTGCTTCTGTGCTTATGTGCCTCTATGATTATGTGTTACGTGACGAGAGATGCGACGTGATTCTAAGCTTTAGAGATCTAAGAACGTGTGAGACTCGAATTCGTTGTGTTGAGCCTGTGACGATGTCTATTGCAGACCATGTCGTCATCTGGACAACCTAGATCACGCTCGCGTCTTACCCGCCAGGAGAAAAGAGATCGACGTCTGGCTGCTATCATCTCTAAGACCGTGGCGAAGGCCGTGAGTGAGGTTTATGAGAACGCCAGCAAATCATCTGAGATGTCACAAGCTGATGCTCCGAAAGAATCCAGCAAGACTGCTTTTAGCTTCAAGCAATTTAAGGCATGTGGGCCAAAAGAGTTCACCGGCGAGGATGGTCCAACGGCTATGTTTCACTGGTTTGACTCGATAGAAGTCACCTTTCGACAAAGTGGATGCCCAGATAATCTCCGGACTCTCAATGCTACTGGCGTCTTCCAGTCCCGTGCTTTGGACTGGTGGACTGCTGAAAGAAACAAGCGCGGAAACGACGCAGCCTATGCTCTGTCATGGAAGAAGCTGAAGGAAATCATGATCGAAGAATACTGTCCCTCCCATGAGCGTCATAAGTTGGAGGATGAATTCTGGGGTATTAAACAAGACAAGGGTGACAACGCCAGTCTCACTGCTCGCTTCAAGCAGTTAAGCATCATCTGTCCAGACCAGGTCAAGACTCCCGACATGACCATCAAAAAATACATCCGCGCTCTTCCTGACTGTGTAGCGGATTTTGTCCTAGCTTCAAAGCCCGCAACGATTGAGGAGACCTACCTGCTCGCCGCTGAGATTAATGACAAGCGGGTGAAGGCTGGTTTCTGGGATAAGCAAGTCAAGCCCCTGCATCAAGTCACCGCCGCATCAACCGACAACACCACCACTCAAGCCTCCAAGTCTTCGAGAAGAAGAAAGAAGAACAAAAGTTGCGCTGCCGCAACCACTGCTGCTCCACTACAGTCTGTACCAGCCCAGCAGCAACAGCCACAGCGTTCAACGCCAGTGATCGATGCGCCGCCAGCGAAGCGTGCGTACACCGGCCCCCACCCACTCTGTGCTACATGTTCCTATCATCACCCGGTGGGTGTGGCCTGCCGATTCTGTGCCCACTGCAACGTTTACGGGCATTTCACTGCGAGTTGCCGCTATGGTCCCCGTCAAACGCAAGCTCAGGCTGCTGTTAACCAAGCCCTGCTACCTGCTCCTCAAGCTCCTCAAGCTGCACAGGCCCCGGCAAACAATGTTCGGACCTGCTTTGCATGTGGTGACCCTAACCACTTCGCAAACCGGTGCCCGAACAGAGTGGTGAAACAAGAAGCTCAACAACCCCAGCAACAACAACAACAGCCTCAACAGCAAGCAGCTCACGCCAGAACCTTCAACATCAATGCACGTCAGGCTCAAGCTGACAACAACGTGGTCAATGGTACGTTCCTTGTGAATGGTATATATGCATCATGTTTGTTTGATACTGGAGCCGATAACTGCTTTGTGTCCTTTGAATTCGAGAAACTTCTTAGACGTAAGCGCTCTTATCTTTCGTCGTCATTCGAAGTAGAAGTCGCTACCGGAAGAACAATCGCCGTCAATTCCGTGCTCCGTGATTGTACTCTCGAGCTCAACAGCCATATCTTTCCTATCAATCTTATCCCGATGCAGCTCGGAAGTTTCGACGTCATAGTAGGCATGGACTTTCTTCGCGAAAACCATGCTGAAGTTGTGTGCTTCGATAAAATGATTCGTTTTGTGCTAGCTAGTGGTGATATTCTATGTGTTTATGGTGAAACTACTGCAAAAGATCTCAAGCTCATGTCATGTCTTCAAGCTCGCAAATATCTCCGCAAGGAATATCGAGCCTTCTTGGCCAACATTGTTGTAGCTGAGACGGACAAGAAAAAGAAAGTTGAAGTCAAGGATGTCCCCGTTGTCCGAGAATTTCCTCAGGTGTTCCCTGATGATCTTCCTGGATTACCTCCTAGTCGCGATATCGACTTTCGAATCGACCTTATTCCAGGAGCCAACCCAGTGGCCAAAGCTCCGTATCGACTCGCTCCATCTGAGATGCGAGAACTCTCAAACCAACTCCAAGAGTTACTTGAAAAAGGCTTCATTCGCCCGAGCACTTCTCCATGGGGCGCACCAGTCCTTTTCGTCAAAAAGAAGGACGGGTCGTTCCGAATGTGCATCGATTACCGGGAATTGAACAAGCTGACCATCAAGAACCGATACCCCTTACCAAGAATCGATGACCTGTTTGACCAGTTACAAGGTGCTCAGTGCTTCTCCAAGATCGACCTACGTTCAGGCTACCATCAGTTGCGCATTCAAGAGGAAGATATACCCAAAACCGCTTTCCGAACCCGATATGGCCACTACGAATTCGTTGTCATGCCTTTTGGTTTGACCAACGCACCCGCGGTCTTCATGGATCTGATGAATCGCGTGTGTAAACCGTTCTTAGACCGTTTCGTCATTGTATTTATCGACGATGTCCTGATCTATTCCAGATCGAGGGCCGAACATGCGCAGCATTTGCGATTGGTTCTCGAGTTGCTTCAGGGAAACCAACTCTACGCCAAATTCTCCAAGTGTGAGTTCTGGTTGGAGGAGGTTCAATTTCTGGGTCACATTGTGAATAGTCAGGGCATACACGTTGATCCCGCGAAGATCGAGGCAGTTAAAGGTTGGATTACGCCTAAGAATCCGTCAGAAGTTCGCTCTTTTCTCGGATTAGCAGGTTATTACCGACGATTTATCGAAGGATTCTCTAAGATTGCTGTACCTCTTACTGCTCTCACCCATAAAGACAAGCCTTTCGTGTGGGGAACCGCACAAGAGACTGCTTTCCAAACCCTCAAACACATGCTGTGCCATGCACCAGTTCTTACACTGCCGGACGGAAGCGATGACTTCGTTGTCTATTGTGATGCTTCAAACCTTGGCCTTGGCTGTGTCCTTATGCAACGAGACAAGGTTATAGCTTACGCATCTCGACAGCTCAAGATCCACGAGAAGAACTATACGACCCATGACCTCGAGCTAGGCGCAGTTGTCTTTGCGTTAAAGATTTGGCGACACTACCTATACGGTACGAGGTGTACGATCTTCACCGATCACAAGAGCCTACAACATATCTTTAATCAGAGAGAACTCAACATGCGTCAACGCCGATGGGTAGAACTCCTCAACGATTACGACTGCGAGATTCGTTATCACCCAGGCAAGGCGAATGTAGTTGCAGACGCTCTCAGCAGGAAGAATTACGTGATAGGTATTCGAAACATCCAGGCTCAGTATAACCTCGAAGCTCTCATCCGCGAAGCACAACACGCTTGCTTCAACGAGCGTACGTTGAAGAAAGAACGCATCTGTCATGATGGAACTCAGCTCGTGAGCAAAGCCAACGGGATATTCTATTATCTGGACCGAATCTGGGTTCCGAGGAGGACAGATTTGCGAAAGATCATCATGAACGAAGCCCACAAATCCCGATATGCCATTCATCCCGGTGCGGACAAAATGTACCAGGACCTTCGCTACAAGTACTGGTGGCCTGGGATGAAAAGGGATATTGCTCTATATGTTGGTAGCTGTTTAACTTGTGCAAGAGTCAAGGCTGAACACCAAAGACCTTCAGGCTTACTCGAACAACCGCCGATACCCGTATGGAAGTGGGAAAGCATAGCTATGGATTTCATAACTAAGCTTCCAACCACGCCCTCAGGTCACGACAGTATTTGGGTTATAGTCGACCGTCTAACCAAATCAGCCCACTTTCTGCCAATACGAGAAGACTATAAGGTGGCCAAGCTAGCCCAAATCTACACCGACGAGATCATTAAGAATCATGGTACGCCTCGAGACATCATTTCTGATCGCGATGCTCGGTTTACATCGAGATTGTGGGAAACTTTTCAAGCAGCTCTTGGTACGACGCTGAATTTGAGTACCGCATTCCACCCGCAAACCGACGGGCAGACTGAAAGAACGATTCGTACTATTGAAGACATGCTCCGTGCGTGTGTTATCGATTTTGGTGGTAGTTGGAGCAAACACCTACCGTTGGTCGAATTTTCGTACAATAATAGCTATCACTCCAGCATCGAAATGGCACCTTTCGAAGCCTTGTATGGTAGGAGATGTCGCTCGCCTATTGTATGGCACGAGGTCGGTCATTCACAATTGACTGGGCCCGAGATTCTGCAAGAAACGACTGACAAGATCCACCAGATAAGGGAAAACTTGGTAAAGGCCCGGGACAGACAAAAGATGTACGCCGATAAACGACGCAGGCCCCGCGAATTTGCAGTTGGCGACTACGTGCTCCTAAAGGTATCGCCTTGGAAGGGAGTAGTCCGATTCGGCAAAAGAGGGAAACTTGCGCCTCGATTTGTTGGACCTTTTAAGATTCTAGAAAGGATCGGTAAGGTTGCCTACAAACTCGAATTACCGGAAGAACTCAGCAATGTCCACCCGACTTTCCATATTTCAAACCTTCGAAAATGCGTAGCCGACCATGACGCAATAATACCACTCGACGATCTTCAGGTCAATGAGACGCTACACTTCGTGGAAAAGCCTGTCGAAATCATGGACCGACAGACCAAGCAACTCAGACGCTCTCGCATTCCTATTGTAAAGGTACGATGGGAAGGCAAACGAGGCGCGGAGTTCACTTGGGAACTCGAAAGTGACATGAAGGCCAAGTACCCGCAGTTGTTTAGATAGATCTGAAGCATCAAATTGGTAAAATCACACGGCGATGTACGGTTCTCGGCCTAATTTCGGGACGAAATTCCCTAAAGGAGGGGAGACTGTAACACCCCGTGTTTTCCAAAAGTCAAAGTCAAAGTCAAGAGTTGACTGTTATTGGAATTAAAGATCAATAAAGATTAATTTCATTTTAGTTTCATTTTGATTTTTATATTATTTGGAGTAAGTGTTGTATAATCAAACTAACCGACCGATAATCGAACTGTGAATCAACGACCGACTGTGAATGATAGGAAGTAACAATGCAATAAAGCTAGTCAATCAATAATCAAGCTAACCAAATCAATCATCGAACTCTAGTGTGGGGATTTTAATGCTTTTATACGTGTGTGTGTGCCTTATGTGTTACTTGTGCATGCTTACTTTTATGTTAAAATGTGTGGTGAATCAATCAAATCAATCAAGACTCAAAGGTGAATCAAACTCAATGGAAATCGAACCCGAAATGGTTGTAAGGATGCTTGTATGTTAGATATAGTAGTTGGGACTAAAAGTAATTTGATTAGGAATTCTGTCACTCTCAAATCATCGTTCATCGAAGTCGAAATATCAAAAATCGTCGCGAAATACTCAAAACCAGGCAAGCCGATCGAACAGGGCAACCTGATCGAACAGGCTAGCCGATCGAACAGGCTGTTCGATCGGACAGCTGCTCGATCAGGGATGCTGTTCGATCAGCTGACCCTTTCCTCTTTTGGAAGCCTATAAATAGGGCTGTCCTTGTCAAACTTTCCACTTTTGGAAAAGCTCTGACCGACCAGCCTCTTCTTCTCACTAAATCTCAGATTTCTCTCAAACCGGTAAGTATTTCGCTCTAATCTTTGTACGTTTTTGTTCATTAATCGATTCTCCATCTTTCTATCTTTCAAAACTTGGATTTCATCCATGAAATCACCAAGATCTAGGTGTTCTTGGGTGATGTCATCATGTGTTCTTCAAGAACACTAAGTTTTGACATCATTCCACCATGAATAACTTAGATCTAACCGATTTCCACATAAATAACCTAAAATCTTCCAAAGATCTTAACATTTCACGGTGGAAAAGGATTGGAAGATGGGTTTTCATCTATCTTTCAACTCTTTTACACTCAAAGAGGTGAAAACGAGACTTGAACCGATTTATAAACCATTCTAAACAAACACATGGTTCAAGATTCGGGTTCTACCTAGAGATATACCGATTCCGGGTTAAACGTTAAACTTGGGTTCCAAACCGTCTCTGACCGAGTTTGGGTGATTCCTGCTCGAGTCAGTAGACTAAGTAGGGACTTCAGCTTTGTGGTTCAACTCGTAGTCAAAATATCTCTAAAACACCAACAATTAACGGGAATAACCAAGTGTTAAGTGAAAGGTTAACCGAATCGAGAAGCTGGCCGAACGGCTAGGCTGTTCGATCGAACAGCCCAACCGAACGACTATGCCAGCCGATCGACTAGGCTAACCGATCGACTAGCACTTAGTCCCACAAACTCATGAAGTGTAGTATTGACGAGGTACTGTTCGATCGACTACGCCACTCGATTGTAATCATTACTGCTCGAATCATGAGATACTATACTTCAAAACACTTAGACTTTTCGAAACATTGGAATGTCACCCGATCGAACATGCCAACCGATCGAGTGACATATTTGAAAACAATGAAGTGCTAGCCGATCGGTTGGGCTAACCGATCGAACAGCTGTTCGATCGGCCAACCTGAAAGGTAGTACAAACCATCATACACAAACACATCCTTCACATCAAAGGAAGAAACAATCCACTTGAAGGAACCAGCCGATCGAGCCAGCCGGCCGATCGAATGGATGTTCGAACGGACTTTCAAACCAATCGAACAGCCCACTCGATCGAACTGCTGTCCGATCGAATGGCCTACTCGATCCAAGTACATTGTTTACCTTTCCGCGTTACTCATCGTTGTGTTATCGAACTATTCAGGCTAAACTATTCTCAGTGCTCCCTTCAATCCACGATCAACCACTGTGAGTATACTCGATCCCTTTTTGCTTTCAGCACTTTTGGGTGTTACATACGTAAACTATCAAAATCACAATCAACACAAACTATTTGAACGCTAACCTATTTGCATGTGCTACTTGACTAAATGATTGCTGTTTATTATGTTTACACGTGGAGTGCTATCTACCTGCTTTAGCAACGTAGTACTATAGTTTGGACTCAGCACCCGTTCACACGGGAGTTGCTAAGGACAATTTCTTGCATGGATTACGGTGGTAATCATGTATTGCGAACTGTCTCGGACAGTCAACCCGCAGTCGTTGGTATCGATGGTCCCATGTTGATAATTTACATGCATCGTTTTCCCTTGTGTACGTGCTTGGTTATGCGTAAACTATTCGAACTCTATATGCTATATCAAACTTGTGTACTCACCTTTACATTATATGTATTGACTTTTATTTTAACGTATGTGACAGGTGTTTAAGCTACTAGCGTGCTAGGGAAGCGAGGCAATAATAAGCTTCTAGGAGCGAGTGACCTTAGGACAGTGTCCATATACCTGCTCCAG
The DNA here is from genome assembly GCF_002127325.2 of Helianthus annuus. Taxonomy (NCBI): domain Eukaryota; kingdom Viridiplantae; phylum Streptophyta; class Magnoliopsida; order Asterales; family Asteraceae; genus Helianthus; species Helianthus annuus. Next base: position 28,083,216 of record NC_035436.2, read on the forward strand.
GGCCATAATTATCTGTAGATCTTGTACTGGCACCTGTAGTCAGTAAGATCCACAGTTAGTCGTCTAGAAGTCTTAAAACAATATTTATTTCGGTCTGTAATAATTAAGAATTTGAGTTGTCGAAACAGTTCCCATATTGTTTAGCTGATTTCTATGATAACTTGTTATTATTTGGGACACGGTATGGGACGTGTTATATAACTGAATTGTATGATAGTTGTTGTGGAAACTTCTGAACAATCTGTTTCGCTCAGTGCCGCGCCCCGATGATTCCGCCATCGGTTGGGGTGTGACATGGATTGCTTTATACCCATTTGGGTTTTTCTTAATTACAGGTACCATTAGGGGTTTTTGTTGGTTTTAAATAATCTCACTTGTTAAAAAAGAAAGTTGAAAATTTTAGGTAGTTATGAATTTTCTTTTAGAGATACAGATCTGGGATGTGTGAAAATAAAGAATATAAACTTTTAAACAGTTTTCAAAGTGCTCGGTTTCTTCACACATCTGGCTTTTCTGTTAATGACAGGGTAACATTAGGGGTTTTTGGGGATGAACACATGATCAATTTGGGGGTGGGGTGGGGGCGGGGGGTGTGGTTTGTGGGTTAATTTTGATTGAGAAAAAAAAATTACACTGATAGTGTGTACTTGTTCATTCTAAGGAAACAAAACTCTGCTTGCTATAAACTGATCTGGGCCATAGTGATCTACTGTTGATTGGAGTCCTATATTTGTTATCTACTGGTGATATGTGTCTGTTAGAAAAGTCATGTGGTCCATATATTGACTGCCTCTTTATCTCATACTTTTGCAGGAATCCGTTGTAACAGCTAAGAATAGCAAAACAAATCCAACCAAAAAAATGACCACAGGTGCTTATAAATTACAAAAACTATGATCAATTATGCTTACAGATTAAAATCCATTTTGTCTTTATTGATGTTGATTACAAATAAAAAATGCAGCTAAAAAGGTTCGTGATACCCCAGTGCTTGAGAAGCGCAAAAACAGGCAACAAATATGTACGTAACTACTTTTAATTCATTACATGTTTGTTGTCATGTTATGTCTAATTTCCATAAGCTTTCTAAAAACAGTGACACCGGATACTAATACATGCGGACCAGCAATGCGGACAAGGGGGGCTAAAAAAGGTTTAAATTTAGTCTTTTTTTTTTGTTAAGAAATATTTTGGTAAAGGTTGTTAGTAGTTCGTGATCTATATAAAACTTGTACAAATGTAGTTAAGGAAGCACATTGTGAGGAGAAGGTACGCAGAAGAAAGCTAATAAGTACGTAAAAAAGCATTTTCTTTCTTTCGATTATCTAATAGTTATGTTTTATATAAATAATAAAACAAATATGGTGCCTCAGTTTTACCAGATAGTGACTTGGACACTCCCATGGAAAACATTGAGAAAAGAAATAAAGGTACATTTCTTAATGTATGGAAGCTTGGGTTACATTCTTCTTGAATCTAATATTTATGTGTACATGACTTTGTAAAACATTTGTAAGGCGAGGGCGATCAGGACGGGCCAGCAACACGTACAAGAGGAGGTACAAAACTGTACTAGACATGATCTTTGAGAGTCTAAATAAAATGAATATATGTTTCAATACTTGGCTTAGGTACTTTAATGCTAATTGTTTACAAAAAAATGTATATTTACAGCTCAGCGATGGCGTGAGGATAGCAAACCAAAGAAAAATGTCAAAAGGAAACTAATAAGTACGTAAACACACCCCACTACTACTTTCCTTCTTTTATAAAATATGAAAATCGTAACCAAAAGTTGTTATCTTAGTTTCAGTAGATGGTGACTCACAGATGACTGCAGATACAGCTCTACCAAAACAGGATGCAATTGCTGTAAAAAAACAAAAAAAGTAAAACATGATCGGGTGGAAACCCGAAGTGGCAAACACGCAAAAACGACGCATAAGTGGCCTAAATTAAAAACACGTTCGTCACCTATGCAGTTGTTCAAATGCATCAAGTCTCTAACGAGGAACCAACAAGAAGACGTTAATAGGATGGGTTTTGGAAAAATGTTGTCATTCAACATCAGTGGGATACCTCTAAAAATTGCCCACTATGTTGTGGACCACTTTAACCCAGAAGAAATGGCTATTGAAATGCCATGTGGGTCAATAGATGTTGATGTTGAGTCTGTCCATGACCTTCTAGGGATTCCTAAGAAGGGCATAAACATGCAAAATGTACGAACATATTCAAAGCTTGATGTTGCTGTTGAAGCATGGAGAAAACGATATCGTAAACGATTTGTGGCACCAACGAACCTGGCACAATCTATACTCACAAGTGATGAAGCCAACAGTTTTCATTTCCGACTGGACTTCCTGATGTTATTCTTAACCGTCATGGTTGAGTGTAACAAAAATGGGCGAATGAAAGAGTGGATTTTGAAAACTTTTACTGGAGACACGGATTTCAGTAAAATCAATTGGTGTGCCTATCTGATCCAACAAATCAAATCATGTAAAGATGGCTGGAAGAGTTGTGATCCTGAATCTCCATTTTCTGGACCACTCACACTTTTGGCTGTAAGTGTCCTGTTTAACAAAACTTACTAACAATATAGGCATACAACATTTGTTTTGTTATCTTACCACTTGTTTTTTTTTCGCCGTTACACAGTTGCTATATGTCGACAGAGTTAAATGCACAGGATTTCCAGTTGACCGGACAATATACCCAATCGTATTCTGGAGCAAATACGAACTGAAAAAAAGAGAACGGTTTGAGATAAAAAGAGGTGGCTTTGGTGGAGAGGATTTGCATGAAGTTGGTGTGGTTAGACGGGATCCAAGAAAAACAGAGTTACATGCTAATGATGAAGTTCTGAGTGTAAGATTAATAATTATAACCAATTACAAAATAATTATGTTCTTTCGAAAATTAGTTAAAAACGTATTTTATAACTTTGTTTGTAGAATGAGATTGCATTGATAGAAAAACATTTGGACGTGATGGAGGCGAAAAGAGTTACGGTGGAAAAAAAATTGGAAGTAGTGTTCAATGCTCATCCAGACAACGAGCAAGTTAAAAAATTGATACAACGATTTGAGAAAATTGTACACTCAAAAAAAACAAGCATATGGCTGTGGCCTGATTCCCCAAGGAAAAAAATTGCTGGGGTCCTCATGTCTCTTAACAAGACAGTCCAAAACCCAGATAATGATTACACAGAAGGTACAACGGGAAAACGGATATATATCACTTCATTGAATATGTACTCAGTTTTTCTACAAGCTGTTACTAATTTGAGTATTTTTTTTAAATGCAGACCCTGAAGATGATGTGCCAAAAGCGGCTGCAGTGGCAAAGATCAATGGTATGACCTTTTTTACAAAACATATTTATCTTTTTTTATTTGCAAATAATCGTTTACACGAAAAAACTATTCATATGTATTTGTAGCTCAAAAAAATAGAGTGCGAGATAACTTTTTTGGTAAGACTTACTGGAACAAGAATGTACTTATCGTACTTCGTTCAGATTCATTGAGCCATAAACTGCTTTTTACATTCTTCGTACAATCAATTTACTCCTACACGTTAAAAATTTATTTAAAAGATGGATTAACAAGCTCCATTTTGATTACATTTCCCCGAAAAAAATAACAGTACCATTAAAAACGCCTATGTATAGTAGTTCAAAAACTTAGGGTACATGTAATGTATCGTGGGCATGTACTGACTCTTTAAACTCAATCATTTCTAACACAAAAATAATGATAATTGACAGATTCGAATAAACAGAATCATGTGGATGTGCGAAATAAAAAACGCAGTGCAACGACTGATAATTTACTGAAAAAAGGTAAGGTGCAAAAAAAATATAATACACGCGCGTGTGATAATAAACTGATACTATTTTTTTTAAACGTATATAGCATCTGGCAATGATCGGGGGAATGGCGATGGTAAGCGAATGAAGAATGATGTGTCGGCAAAAGGTAACTTTAGTGATGACAATCCTAACAAAAACGTTATGTGAGGAAAAGCTAACAATAATAAACTGATACTATTTTTTTTAAACGTATATAGCATTTGGCAATGATCGGGGGAATGGCGATGGTAAGTGAATGAAGAATGATGTGTCGGCAAAAGGTAACTTTAGTGATGACAATCCTAACAAAAACGTCTTGTGTGATAATAAACTGATACTATTTTTTTTAAACGTATATAGCATCTGGCAATGATCGGGGGGATGGCGATGGTAAGCGAATGAAGAATGATGTGTCGCAAAAGGTAACTTTAGTGATGACAATCCTAACAAAAACGTTATGTGAGGAAAAGCTAACTTTAATTTCTTTATTTGAAATAGAAACTCCACTATAGAAACATACACGACAACATACACGTGCAGTAATTGTAGATAGAAAAATAAAAAAAAAAAATAATGACATCAATGTTACATTTCTCTACAGATGAAAAAATGTAAAATGTTTAACTAACAATAAAGTAAACCACCAAATGTATGTCCTAAATTGCAAACTAAGCGTAACATGTGTGTATGTGACCACATTAAAATAAATAGATCGGGGTAAGGCTGACAAAACACCAGAGATGATAGATGGAGAAAGGTGCGGAGATGCCACTACAAAAAAAATGCTACATGTGGAGACATAGGCAACAAAGAAAATGAGGCAAAAGATCAAGAGACGATAACTACAACAAGTAAGTTTTACATCTTACATATAACCCGTCACAAGTGTAGAAAAATCAAGAAAACCCAATCATACACAAAACAAACTAACACGTATGTGTCTGTGTACATGTGAATGAATATAAATAGACAAGAACAACGAAACACAAAACATGCAAGGATTGTTTGATGCGCCTACCTTTCACCTGCTCACACAAGACACCGAATTAGGTGACTCATGATTCCCCAAAAAAAAATGAACATGTGTTATTTCTGTACACAACGGATAATCCGACTTATCAAAACCAAAAAAAAATTGCAGGTGATGATGTCGATGATACGCATGACAAAAATCAAGAAGGTGAGTTCTACATGTTTTTTTACTTCTTTCGAAGATTATAATAAACTTGGCATTTTTTTATTAAATACTAACAAACAAAAACTAAAATTGAGCAGGGAAGGGAACGGCTGAAAATGATATCACACGTAATGCTTGGATAAAGGAACTTGAATCAAGACGAAGAAAACCAGTTGGTAGGTTCAACCGCTCATGTGATGACCATGAACACGAAATGGGAATAGACATTACAACAGAAGAACAACGTATTTGGGATTTTCTATTCGATGTGAAGTACTCAATGTAAGCTTCAGTTTAAAAATATTAAAAATATTACTTGTTACATTATGCAAAACTTTGGTCCTCTGATAGATTATGGAATGTTTTTGCTCCAAATAGTATGTTTTTTTTTTAAATAGTCTATTATGTTTTAAATGTATAACTGCATATGATTTTTCACAAAACAGGACACGGGGAATGGTCATCTCCTTGTCTAGCGGGGTAACAAAAAAATTTGGTCAATCTGCTGGGTAAGTTCAGCTATAAAAGATATACATAAAACATAATAGTCCTAGTTTCTTGATATCCAGAATCTAATTTACATATCTAACATTGTCTTGCGCAGAGATGTTATCTTCGAGAGTATATACGGCTTAGAACTCACAAAAACGCTGATGCGCACTTTGAGGGAGGAAGTGAAGGTCTGCTCTGATGTAGTTGATGCTTGGGTAGATGTGATGAATTTTGAAGAACTTGACAGAACCGACGGCTGCCCGATGCGGGTTTATTTTAGCACAACTGTGATAGTAAGTATTCATACTATATTACTTGATCTTTGACTGTGATTTTGGATTTATTAAGTCTTTGGGAACGTTGTAAGTATGTCTATCTAAATGCATCTTTTGAATTATGGTAATTCGGGGCTTGCACCACCTTATTGACACAACTTATTTGGAAAAAAAAACAGGACAGCTGGCTTTTGACGGATTCTACTTGTGATGATGATGAACGTATGCAAACGTTCGGCGAAAGGATGGTCGTAGGCGGCGCATATGATTTCATTGGGATCAAAATGGGTTTCTTTCCAATCCTCGAGAATGATGAATATTACATGCTTGTTTTCGATCTGGAAAACGGTGAAATAACCGTCATAGACCACAAGCCTGATCGCACACCCTTAGCTGGCATTAGGGATCATCAAGACTACTACAAAAAAGATACACCATACAAAGTGGTTAGTCATTTTCTTTTCCCATAAAACATTAGGATGAAAAACAAGAACTCATACAAAAACTGATTAGTTTATCGTTTTTTTTACAGAAGCATATGCTGGACAATTATTTGGAGCATTGCAAACATCCGTTAAAGGATAAAATTGCACCAGCCAAGATTAAGAGGTGTGATATCCATTGGGCGACAAGTGCACATCCAATGGATAGTGCAGTATTCCTTATGCACCACATGCAGAATTTTAACGGCGTTGGTAAACACTTTGAATGTGGTTTTAGTAGCAACTGGAAGCAAAAGAAAAAACAGATTCTTACCCTCCGAAAAAAATTCGCTACACGCATACTACTCTGTGATGTGAATGTGATGAAGGGAAAGGTTCGTGATGCTGCATTATCAGTGTAAGTTGCTGCTCCGTATGGTAATGTTATGTTTTTTTGTGGATGGGACTATGGTGTACAACTTAAACAATTTAAACTCGTACTTTGTCAGTTGCCTATATGTATCTAACTATTAATGTCTGTCGTTGATCCGGACAGCTTAAACATTTTGGTGAAGCATAAGTAAACTACTGGAAAGTTTGACAAGCGACCATAACTATCAATATGTGTGTTCTTTGCTATAATAATTAGCGTTAGTCAAGCGGCCATAACTATCATTACAAATTACTTTGTTACAAAAAAATACCTTTCTTTGTACAACAAACAGTACCAAAAATAATGTAACAAGATATATTAAATCGAGGGGCGAGTTACCTGCTATGCAAACCTAACTACTCATTATAATATATTTTCATAAATGCCAGCTTTGAATTGTCAAATCTGCAAAAAAAGTACACGCATGTACCCAAACCATATCCAAGAAATATATGATAGTACCCATTATTATAATAATATATATAAAGTACAATCTCGTATAAATGCCACGTTATGGGGAATACTCTTATAGTATTTTTATAAAGAAACAAAAAGTGAAGTCTTACAAAGTAGTTGTTATGGGGAATCTAAGATGGACAAAAAGCCAGGATAGTTCTCAAATTGTACTTATGGGAAACGTTGTACTTATATCTTATCTCAATTGTAATACTCTTATAGTATTTTTATAAAGAAAAAAAAAAGTGAAGTCTTACAAAGTAGTTGTGCCAACTTGGAAGTGACTAATCTGCATAAGAAGTACATACATATCGAACACTATATCCAAGAAATATATAAAAGTACAGTCTCATAAATTGCCCCATTATGGGGAATCTAAATTGGACAAAAGGAAAGCTTATCACTTATTAACGTTTACACCAATGAAAAGGCATAAATAATAAAAAGGAAAAATATGTGTACTTCTATCTCTATCTTATGTCCAATTAAAAAAGGAATAAATCACTACTTCTATCTCTAACTATATTCATTATTAATGTATCTCTGTCATGATTTCATAACTATAGTACACGCATCTAATAAATTCGAAATTGACTCTTTTCGTGTAATAATAAAAATATAAAATATATATATACACCTATCACATTTGGGTAAACAAAAAACGATGGAAAAAATCAAAAGTTCAAATCTTTAAAGAAAATTGTAACTCCTTAAATCAATAAAATAATTATCTTCTATGTTGGTCAGTGTAGTACATTTAATGTTGATGTAAACTGATGTAAACAATCTAATTAATTTTTCCACCTAACATCATTTTATTGTCTATAAATTAAGGTGAAATGTAAACATTAGTTTCATCACTTGTTCACCATAAAGAACTAAAAAAAACCACCTTATTATGTCTAGTCCATCATCACCAGCGAACTCAAAACGGGTTACCAAACGATTACGGAGAACTCTTTCATTCGAACTCCAAACTCCAAAATCGGATTGCCACCCAGAGTGTTCTCAAATCACAAAAACCCCTTCAATTCCGTCAACGCCGCACACTGTTGAAGAAAATCTGGATATCGATGCTAAGCTTATAAGTGATCTCCTTACTAACACTAAACCTGAAGTAACAACACATGATGAGATGTCGCTAGATGATGCACTTTTGGATGTTGACTGGGGATCATTTTACTTCACCGCACAAGTTACCCCTGTCAAAAAGTCTTCATCTGTGGTGCTCGCAGACCAAGCAAAACCAGTCAACGGCACCCAGGAGACCTCCCCGGCAGTTGATCCAAAAACTATCGATGATCCTGAAGATGATCCTATAGATGATGATTACTCTTGTTACTCTCAAAACACCCTTATCTCGTGGGCCAACCACAACCCGTGGGAGAGTGAGCTTAGCCCAGAACCACTTAGCGCTGAAATTGAGTATGGCACGCCAAGATCGTTTCTTGACTAAATAGTGGTGTTTACATCAAGTTGCTATTATCGGTGTGAAAAAAAATGTGCCCCAATTTTCCCTCTCTCTTACAATATAGGGGCTACTTTACTTATCCTATGTTGTTTACCATATCTAGTGTTGAAGTTATTATGTACTCAACTATTGAGTTAAATCTATGTTTTTTCCAGTGTATCTTATTCAATAATTCGTGTCATTATTATATGATTTAAAAAAATGATATCTTAAAAAAAGGGCATACATAGGTTACACACTTTAGGGAAAAAAAATAAATAAATAAAAAAGAGTCACGTGATCAAATCTAAAAAAACATACAACGTTGTTGGGGAAAAAATATATTCAAGGAACGTTCAAACAAAGGCACATGATCAAACACACATAGAACAAAAATGTACAAAAAAATCTCGCTGATAAAAATGTATCTCGGATACACCAAAAATGTACAAAAATCAGAGGCAAAAAAAAAATGTAACATGGTAAAGACAAAAACCAAAAAAACACTAACATAAAAAATTCTCAGATTCAAAACATCAGAAGTCTACATAAAATCTTAGGGGGAAAAAATGTAATATGGTAAAAACAAAACCCAAAAACCCATAACATAGAAAAATCTCAGATTCAACCAAACATCAACAAGTACATACTAGAAAATGTCATTAAACATACTAATAAGCATAATCCAACTAAGTACTAACTAATTCTTAATCATAACAAACAATCCTAACAAGTAAGCTGCCAAACACTAACGCTAATATCAGTAACCATATAACCCTATTCTTCTTCCGAATTTCTTGTTCGCGGGTAAACAGTTCAGCTTGCAGGTTGTTGATGTTCCTCAAAAGACCTGGTATGATCCTAGTTGACCGTAAGCACATCGGTGGGTCGACCCAACCAATGAAAGGGCAGTTGCTAGGCTACATTAAAAATAATGGGCAAAAAACACGATTAGAACACACATTTACTTATTAAAACCAGGGTTCGAATTTTTTACCTTAAATGGACATGAATAGAACCTTCTTCCTGGGTTATCGTCGGTCCATGATGTCCGGATAACAACAATCCTCCCACATGAACACCTTTTCATCTTTTTTGAGAGATAGATGAATTGTATACGAAAAAGAGAGATGAGAAAATCATATATTTAAATATAGTTTGGGTAGTTGGAGATAGAGATAGTTGGAAGCCTGTAGTTGAAATGATGGATCTAATATAAAGATATGAACCAAACATTTGTGGGTCCCATTGTAAATATATCCTTTTGTCATTACCCACGTCCATGTACTTCCTACTTTTTTTACTTTTCATTACTTTTTTTAACAAATGGGGCTTACCCCCCCAGGAAAAAGTTTACCACATATCTACTTGAATAAACCAAAAACATAATAAAAAATAATAATAATACATCCCAACAAAGAAAGTAACAACACACAAACTAGATAGTTTTTTTTTCCATTAGATATTACACCACAAAAGATTACAAAAACATTAGACACATAAATTACTCCTTAGATAATGTTGATAACCTGATACTACACCTAATTTCTAATTAACCTAAAAACATACATACATCTTAAAAAACAACATAATTAATAAAACACACCAACAACACCTAATTTCTACTTGAGCTTGTTCATGTGAACCATTTTTTGCACTTGCATGGGTTTGCTGGCATAGGGGAAACTGATATGTTTATTGGGAAATATGAATCCCACTCAATTTCACTCATCCACGAGACATCATCAACCCAATCGCTGGTTGTGGGATCTTCAACATCTCTTTTTTTTGGGTATATTGTAGGCTCACCCTTGGGCACTACTCTTGGCTCCATCTTGACTGTAGCATTAACAGTAGGCTCGTTTTTCGGTATTGCTCGCGCCGTAGGCTTCACATCGGGTTCAACCTTGGGGGTCGAAAAACTACTTCTCTTCCCGCGGGGGTGCCCATCACTGGTAAAAATCTCCCTAAGCGTACGTATGGGCATAGCGGGTAGAGGGGTTGTTTCAGGAATATCGCCAACGCCGACTGGAGTCGATGCATACTTTCGAAGTCTCTTGCCAACATTAATGAACTCATTTTTTTCAGGCTTGAGATCGATCGCCTCAACATCCGGAACTTTGGAAACCAAACATGGCCTCTTGTACATTGTTATGCTTTGTGTGTGATAAGTAGGTAACAATGCTTTGGGGATATACACATTGGGGGATGCTGAAACTTATTTATAATGAAAAAGGATGGTGGTGATTAGATATGAAAGTAAATGACAAATTAAATGCATCGCCAGGTAAAAAAAGGAAAAAGTAACAAAAAGATACATCTTGTTGTATGTATTATGTAAAAATGTATCTACGGCTAGTGTTTTGTAAAAAAAAATACAAACAGAAAAAAAAACAAACTACTATATGTGCTTAGAATTTTTTTTGTTACTGGCTTTTGTAACGAAAAGGGTCATTTTCTAACTAATTATATACGTAAAATGGATGTAACGACCAAAATATGTAACATGGTATAAAAAAAAAACAAAAAATCCATAAGATTGAAAAATCTCAGATTCAAACACAGCAAAGAATCTACAAAAATACTCATGGTAAAAAAAATGTAACATAGTAAAAAAAAAAAAAAAAAACTAAAAAATCCATAGCATAAAAAGGTATCAGCTTCAACGAAACATCAACAAGTACATACTAACGAAAATATCATTAGCATACTAACAAAGGATAAATCCAACTAAGTACCACCCATTTCTTAATCTCAACAAACAATGCAACGTTTACTTCTAACACAAAACATTAGGGATATCATTTCATAATGCAACTGATCAGTTAAACCATAGTCATTAAACTTAAAACCATACGACATACCAAAACCACATACATCCTAACATGCAAACATATGCATGTGCATCGATTTTCAGATAATCTACACATGCAAACATGTGCATGTCCAAAAGGGGTGATCAAAGTTTACTTGCGCTCCACTAAATTGGAGACCAAAAAGCTGGCGTCATAAAAGTTTTAAAAACACGCACATCAAACACATCAACATAAAAATACCAAATCAAGTGGACTCCTGACTCGCAGAGCTTGAGTCCTCGTCCTCGTTACTCGATTTATTCTTGTTCTTCTTTTTCTTGCAATTTCTTGAATCATGCCCAGTCATGTACTTCATACAGGTTCGGCAAAGCCTGGGTGTTTTGGGAGGTTTGACAGCAGAGTTGCTCGTTCCATCCTGAGGTGCTCTAGACAATCGCCGGCGTTTGCCGCGTCCTTTGTTCCTGATCTCGTCTGGATTGTCGAGAGTTACGTCCCCATCTAAAGAAACACCAAGCAATTCTTCAACAGCAGCATAGTTATCATTGTTGGCTTCGTCATCAACTGGTCCTCCATTTAGTAACTTGCATTTCAGTTCCTTTATCTGCTCAGCGAAAGAGGAAAGTCCTCCAACATCGCTTCTTAATGCGTCCACACATTCAGTTACGATCTCAAGAATCTGACTTCTCGCAGCAGCTTGCGGACGAGTGTCAACGCCATATCGACTCTCAATAGAAAATAAACTTTTAGGAAGCACATCCCTAGACCAACGCTTAACAACATACTGGGCCGGGATTCTTTCAATATTGTTTACCCGGTAAACACAAAAAATGTGCCTACACAGATATCCAATACGGATGAAGTTGTTGCATGAACAGGATACCGACTGGTTACTCAACTCAAGTATAACCTATAAAAACACCAAAACACATAATTAAGCTTCTATGAAAAAAAGCATAATGAATAGCTTAAATCAAAAAATGCAACTATAAGGATACAGCAAAGTTACCGTGAATGTGTTGGTTGCATTGTTACGTTTGTCCAATTGATTCACATAGTAAACACAACCATCATCACAATCCTCCGTGTTTACAATGTAACAAAACAGCTTCCCCTTGTATATCTCTTTTCTTACTTCTGTAGAAATTGCATGTGTATACAACTCAAAAGCGTGCTTCTCAATAGCTAGGTCAGTACTGTCCATGAATACACTAGATGAAGTTTTAAACTCTGCAACACGTTGCCTGTAACACTGATTGTCTATCCTAGTCTCGTAACATAGCATGAACTGAACTAGTGTGTTAGCGCTAGAAGAGTTGACCTTGAAGCTTGAGTTAGAGCTTTCACATCTTGATGTAGTCTTCATCAAACAACACATTGGGATGTCACGGAAGTAGGCAGGTACCCATTGGTCCCTAATTGAGTACATGTCATTCAACCAGTCGTGATCTTGTAACCCATATTCCTCCATCAAAAGTTGCCAACGCGTCTCAAATGTAGATGGCTTCATGTGAATACTCCACACCAAACGATGCATCAATGCTCTTGGCTCAGAGTTTTGTAACAGGTCTCCAGCAATCTATACATATAAAAACACAAAAACTGTTAAAATAAATGAAACAAAAAAAAAACTTCTCAAAATAGATTCATAAATTAATAAAACCTTGGTGGGAAGTTTCTTCATAATATGCCACATGCAAAGGCGGTGCCGAGAGTCTGTGAAAACCTCTGAAATGGCAGCTTTCATTGAAGGATCCTGGTCCGTCAGAACTAACTTTGGTTGCTTCTTGTGTGCCTTCAGAAATGATTCAAGTAACCACTTGTAAGACTCAGTGGTTTCATTGAATAACAAGCCAGCACCGAATGTCACACATTGTTTATGATTATCAACGCCTGTGAAAGGAACAAAAATCATGTTGTACCTGTGCGACAAAGAAAAAAAAACAAAAGTTAAATAATATGTTAAAGGGAAAAAAAGTGCAACTATCCAAAACCTTACTTGTTAGTGTGATAAGTCGCATCAAAAGCTAACACATCCCCAAACACCTCGTAGTTTATCTTGGAAATTTCGTCTGCCCAAAAATCGATCTCAATTGCCCTTTCTCAACAACAAACTCATAGTAAAAGTCTGGTAAGCTCTCAGATCTTTCTTTGAGACGATCTATAACAAGTTGCGCATCACGATCGCCAATATAAAGCCTAACCGACTGGCTCCAGTTCTTAAAATCAGTTGGCGTGCCACGTACATTGTGATGTCCACCCATCAGGGACACTAAAACTCTGTGAGAAACAATCGGACCAATTCTGTTCAAACTCATGTTATGGATAAACTGTTTGGATGCAAATGGTACTTTCCTTGAAGTCCTACTTAGGTCACGATTGAAACGCTCAACAAACGGATGATTATGGTCCTCATTGAACCCTACCACTGTGCACGTAGAGCTGCCCTCACCAAACTTAACCAGTATACTAGCCTTGCAATCTGTCACTGTGAAATTACTTTGCCTAATAGTCAAGCTTGAATGCTCCAAAGTATCAGTTTTACGCTTAATCTGTGGTTTTGAATATTTAGTACACCTTATGTACTAGTTAGTGACAACCCCCTTCCATCTCTTGGTTTGCCCCTTACGAATAGAAAACCCAGAATACACAGCATAGTCCTTGTACATACTGAACACATCCTTCCACGTTTCATAAACAGAACCAACAACAGGCTTTAAAACAATAGGAACATTAGGACACCACATTCTAGTCCCATTGGGTGTGTGGTGAACATAAAATTCCTCGTCCGCATGAACACCTAGAAAAAATGTATTGTTTAATAAATTATAACACGTATAGGTTAAAAAACAAATTTACTTGTAACATGAAAACATAACAAACTGATACTGTAGTTTCCAAAAATACAACATTAACACGTTTTCCAAAAAATTCAAATAAAACGTGGAAGTACATTTTATTGATGACGCCAAAAAGTGTAGATGCTATTGCATTTTTTTTATGGTGACCATATGTCATACTTTGTTAACGTATCCTTACTAAATTATTATTATGGTATGCGATAGTGTCACCTTTTCAATACATACTATCATATATAACCTAACCATAGTACCAAGTTCAAGTCCTTTGTTTCCAAAAAAATATAAAAACTTAATACAAGTGTAACGACATGTTTTCTAAAAGCTTGTTTCTTAAAAAAAAATGGTTACACTTGTTTTTGCCTTGGAAAAAAATACCACATTTTCAACCAAACTACCCAAAACATCATCTGTTTAATAATAATAATAATAATAATAATAATAATAATAATAATAATAATAATAATAATAATAATAATAATAATAATAATAATAATAATAATAGTAGTAATAATAATAATAATAAACTACAAACATTAAAAAAATGGGGTGTTACAATAAAACTATAGATAAAAACAATGACCTGTGGATAGCAACTGAGTAAAAGTACAATCTTGAACACCATCTTCATCATCATTTGGTCCATTTTGATTCAGAAGTGAGGCTACACATAAAAAAACAAAAAAAAATAAGCAACAAGAATCCAATGTACATCTAAACAAAGAAATCCTTAATTTACACAACAGAAAAAAGAAAGGAACCAACATGAATCGAACGAAAATCTACGCAAGCATTTAAAGCTGTACATTTAATGAAACAGAAAATAAAATCACTCACGTGGAATCTCTGAAGAAATAGGTTCAGGATCTGGAGAAACTCTACCCTCACCCAAAGCATCTTCATCTTCATTAAATGCAAAATGAAGTGAAAGATTATGTGGGACAACATTTAAGGGTGAACCGGGATCATCATTGAGGTTGGGTAACTCCGTACCGCCGGCAACAGTTAGATGTTGTTGGCTGTTCGAATCAGCCATGTTAAATGCAAAATCTCTTCAATGGTGAGTAAGGATTCTCTCTTTAACACATTCTCTATCTATGGTGTTAATAAATGAAATGAAAAAGCTGATGAGAAGATATGATATTGGAAGGTTGTGAGAGTAAGAAGGGAGAGAAGAAGAAAGTCTACAAAGTACTATAAGCATTTATTAAAAAGCATGACAAGAATGAGGTTTGAAACAAGGAGAAAGTCTGCGTGTGACAACTCGTATTTCGAACCCACTTTTGTGTAACGTAACGTGATTATGTGAACATTAGTAATAACGTGATATATGTGAAATTGTGATTTGTTTATATGTTGCATGATTAGACCGTACATAACCCACTCGATTACACAATTTACCTCGGCCCACTCGGTTTACACTCACTTGGACTCGAGACCAAGGATGACTCGATAATGTGTTCGGCCCATTCCCAACACACAAAAACACGACACCCTTGGGGGTGTTCCCTCATTCTCGCAAACTCACACAAGTTACACAAACCCTAGAACTCTTGCATTCCCTCTCGACTCGGAACAAAGGCAGCCGACACCCCTTTCGCGAAGCTTGTAGTTCGGATTAATCATCTTTAGCATCTCGGTTAGTGTTCATGTTTACCGATTACCTGTTGAATGATGTTGTGAAGTGTGTGTTACAATAATCATACATGTTAATCTAGGGTTCTTGTTAGTATGATTGTCGTGTTCATGTTATTCGGTTCATGATAGGGTTAACTATGGGTATATAAGGTTGCATGATGTAGAACTGAATGGATAAGTGTAACCGGCTGTGATGTTATGATTTGGGAATATGATTTAGGTTGCTTGATAGTCTATGAAATCGATTGTCACATGATCCGATCCACTGTTCTTGATGATAATGGTATGAACATGCATGAATCTTGGTTAAAAACTGTTGTTTGATCCGTATGAATGCCATTGAAAAACTGTTAATTGATCCTGATTGAACTGCCAAATTTGTGCATAATCTGTTACGGAATTTAGAAGCTACAAATCAGGAAGTCAATTACACCGGGTTGCGACAAGAGGTTGCGAGTCGGGAACACCTAGTCTCGACTCGAGACCTCACACCGACACACAGCAGCACAACTCGAAACCGTGGTTGCGAGTCCAGTTGCGACTCGAAACCGGACCATGACAAACCGAAACGACCCTTGTTGCGACTCGAGACTTTCCTTCGTTGCGACTCGAAATCTCGACTCGAGACCATGTAACCGTACACGTTGATATTGGGCCTGCACACTATCACGAGCCCAACTGGTTGGGCTGAACACTTGGACTATGCTTGTTATGTAACTGTTCACGCTGATACCTATACGATGATGAATACTTGTACAACCTGTTACAATACGTGTAGAACCTACGTGCAATACTTGAATACGAATCTAATTGGTATGATAACTTGGTAGGACGTGGTTGATCGCTTATTAACTTAATTGAACTGTGTGTATCATACCGAGCAATCCCAGGTGAGTTCATTGCATTTTCTCAAGCATGTGTCCCGGTGGTTTGGGACAACTAGTAAACATTTGGACGGGAAACATTGGGTAAACAACTTAATCGGTTTTGGTTATTGCCTGGAGGGCAATGGGGGTAATTAGTTGATAGCGCTATTAGGTACTAATTATCTGGGTTTCACTATGGTTGTTTAGAGGCACACTCCTCGGTTACGTAAGGGCGTCTTCCCTAGGGTAACTAACTGAACAACATAGTGGGTTGCTAAGAGGCACACTCCTCGGTTACGTAAGGGCGTCGTCCCTAGGGTAACTAACATGAGCAACAACGTAACACAACAGTGAATCGTATTAACATATATCTGGTAACACAACTCATGTACAAACCTTGAACTCACCAGCGTAGTCTGACACACTTGTCTGCATGCTTGTAGGTCATTAACACTTGGAACATGGACTTGCTATCTGGGAGTGCTGGAGTGGTCATGGATCGAGGCTCTTGGATTTATTTACATTGGATACTTTGGTTTTAAGTATTATGAAACAATTGCTAAACAATTTATTATATGCTTCCGCTACACGATACTTTGGGAATTGACACTATATTTTATTTAAGTAATTACTATTGGTTCAATATGATTGGTGGCTCAAACTCTGATGCGTAACACGCCTCGCGGGGGTTCCCGCTGGTGGAATTATTGGGGGTGTTATAGTTGGTATCAGAGCCACTGGTTATAGTGAACTAGGTTTTAAAACGTTTTGTAAAACCAGACTATAACCGAACGCCTTCGAACATCGATCATGAAACTCAGCTCCAGATTGCAAGGTTCGTCTCTCCCTTTATATATTACTAGCTTAGCAGTCACACACTCACAACGTATATGAACTGACACATTTAATACTATAGTGACTGGATAGTGTGACACTACTCGTCGACTCATATGAACCATAGACTTGTGATACCACCTGTTGTGTTGTTTGAACGGAATAAACTTTGAGCGCAAGCTAAGAGGCACTGAGATAAGCATGCAAATTGCCTTATTATTATGGGTGCACACTTAATAATAACGCGTGGTGCATGCAAGTCCCAGTGAGGCTTATCGAGCGTGAGAAGGGTTCCGCCTTACTATGTGTAAACTTGGTAGTATATAGATATCTGTATGACACCTGACTTCCATCTCCTATTGATTTCTAAATCGGTTTATTCCTAACTATAGAAACATGAGTGGACGAGGACACGGACGTGGCAACATCAACATGACACAGGCTGAGTTGACTGACCTAATCAATACCCGCGTGGCTGAGGCCTTAGCAGCCTATCAAGCTGGTACGGAATGTACCAAGTACTCTTTACTCTTATACCACGTACACGTCTTTTCATCCCTATAATGTGTTCCCTTTCGTCATTTAGGTCAGCAAGCGCAACCTCAACCTAACCAGCCTGCGTGTACATTCAAAATGTTTATGGACTGTAAGCCACAGACCTTCACCGGAACTGAAGGGGCTGTGGGACTTCTAAGATGGTTCGAGAAAGCAGAGTCTGTGTTTGCTATCTGTAACTGTCCCGCTGGGGACAGGGTGAAATATGCTGCGGGTACCTTGGCAGATGGTGCCCTAACGTGGTGGAACGCCCAGGTACAGTTGTTGGGCATCGAGGTAGCGAATGCCACAACCTGGGAAGACTTTAAAGAACTGATCAGGGAGGAGTACTGTCCTCGGGATGAAGTCCAGAAGTTGGAAAACGAATACTACGACTTGAAGATGGTTGGATCTGAAGTCGAAGCGTATGTGAAGCGATCGTATGAACTGGCCGACATGTGCCCGAACTTGTCCCGGCCTATGTCTCGGAGGATTGAGTTATTCATCAAAGGGTTGCCTCCGCGTGTGAAAAGCTTGGTCACTGCAGCCCATCTCAATGATTTGACACAGATCGTTCGTCTGACTCATAAGATTGTGGACCAAGAGGTGGAAAACGATTCGTTACCTCCGCGTATTTCGGCCGCTACTGCTGCTACACCCACTGCCACTGCGTCCGCTAATGATAACAAGCGGAAGTGGGGTGATTATGACAAAGCATCCAGTGCTGGCCAGACTCAGAAAAGGCCAGACAACAGCAACTGCAACATCAGCCAGTCGTCTTTTGTCAATCAAGGCCAGGGAAGTGGCCACAGCCAGGGTTCATATGCAGGGAGAAAGCCACGGTGTAACAAATGTGGCTATCATCATTGGGGGCCGTGTGGTCGGACGTGTAACAAGTGTGGTAAGCCAGGCCATGAGGCCAGGGATTGTAGGACCTCACAACCCAAACACCAGCAACCACAGAACCAACAAAACCAGAGACAACAGGGACAGCCACCTCAGCAGAACCAAGGTTTCAGGAAGGGGTGCTATCAGTGTGGTGATGAGGGCCACTTTAAGCGGGATTGCCCTCAGTTAAACCAGAACGCCAACGACAACAACCGCCCAAATAATAACAATGCTGGGAACAACAACAACAACAACGGCAACAACGGGGGTAATGGTGCTCGGGGCAGAGTGTTTCAACTTGGAGCAGGGGATGCCAGGAATGACGGCAACGTTGTAACTGGTACGTTTCCTGTTAACAATCGTATTGCTTCTGTATTATTTGATTCGGGTGCCGATTGGAGTTATGTGTCCCTAGAGTTTAGTCAACGATTAGGGATAACCCCAACACCTTTAGAAGTTAAACAGGTAGTAGAATTAGCAGATGGTAAAACGATAGAAGCCTCGAACGTCCTTTTCGGGTGCAAACTAGATCTCGTGGGTCAGGTGTTTGATATTGACCTCCTTCCCGTTACGCTCGGTAGCTTCGATATAGTGGTAGGCATGGATTGGTTGTCCAAGCACCAAGCAGAAATTTTGTGTAAAGAGAAGATCATGCGTATCCCTCTCCCTGACGGGGAGTCACTGTTAGTTCAAGGGCATCGTAGTGGGGCGATGGTTGGGATTATCTCGGCCATGCGTGCACAGCAGTATCTACAAAAGGGGTATCCAGCAATGTTAGCGTTAGTTACCAACGATCAGTCTGAAGAGAGTAAGATTGAGGATCTACCAGTGGTGCGAGAATTCGCTGATGTATTTCCAGAGGAGCTACCAGGGTTACCTCCTCACCGTCAAGTAGAATTTCAGATTGATCTTGCACCGGGAGCGGCTCTAATTGCTCGAGCTCCTTACCGGTTAGCACCAGGAGAGTTACAGGAACTGTCTAATCAACTGCAGGAGTTGTTGGACAGGGGCTTTATTCGACCCAGTTCTTCGCCTTGGGGAGCCCCAGTGCTGTTCGTAAAGAAGAAAGACGGGTCATTCCGTATGTGTATCGACTATCGAGAGCTCAACAAGGTGACCATTAAGAACCGCTATCCGTTACCACGCATCGACGACTTGTTTGACCAGCTGCAAGGGTCAAGTTTCTATTCCAAGATCGACTTGAGATCAGGTTATCACCAGGTAAGGGTTAGGGAAGAGGATGTTCCCAAGACAGCTTTTCGAACGCGCTACGGACACTATGAGTTTTTGGTCATGCCGTTTGGATTGACTAATGCACCAGCGGTTTTCATGGATCTCATGAACCGCGTATGTAAGCCTTATCTCGATGAATTCGTTATAGTATTCATCGATGACATCTTAGTCTATTCGAGGAACAAGGAAGATCACGAGCGTCACCTACGTCTCATCTTGGAACTTTTGAGAAGGGAACAACTGTATGCGAAGTTTTCTAAGTGCGACTTTTGGATTCGAGAAGTGCATTTCCTTGGGCACGTTGTTAACGAGAAAGGGATACATGTGGATCCTGCAAAGGTGGATGCATTTAAGAATTGGGCAGCACCAAAGACTCCGTCTGAAGTGCGGCAATTTCTTGGTCTCGCAGGGTATTATCGTAGGTTCATTAAAGATTTCTCGAAAATCGCGCAACCCCTCACCTCACTGACACAGAAGAACACGTCGTACTCTTGGGGAACGAAGCAGGAAGAGGCCTTCCAATTGTTAAAACAGAAACTTTGCAGTGCACCGATTCTGTCGCTACCAGAGGGAACCGAAGATTTTGTGGTTTATTGTGATGCTTCGATTCAGGGTCTCGGTTGCGTGTTGATGCAACGCAAGAAGGTGATAGCTTATGCTTCTCGTCATCTGAAGGTGCACGAGAAGAACTACACGACACACGACTTGGAGTTAGGAGCGGTGGTATTTGCGTTGAAGATTTGGAGGCACTATCTGTACGGTACCAAATGCACCATCTACACCGACCATAGGAGCCTCCAGCACATCTTCGACCAGAAAGAGTTGAATATGCGACAACGCCGATGGGTGGAATTATTGAACGATTATGAATGTGCCATCAAGTATCATCCGGGCAAGGCAAACGTTGTAGCTGACGCCCTCAGCAGAAAGGATAATGCACCTAGGCGTGTGCGAGCATTGCAACTCACGATCGAGTCCAACCTTCCTTCCCAGATACGAGACGCTCAGTTAGAAGCGTTGAAACCCGAAAATGTTCGAGCTGAAGCTTTACGTGGCTCGAGGCAACGACTAGAACAAAAGGGAGACGGCGCTTACTACGTAACCGGACGCATTTGGGTCCCATTCTTTGGCAACTTACGGGAACTTGTAATGGAAGAGGCACATAAATCACGTTACTCTGTACATCCTGGATCAGATAAGATGTACCACGACTTGAAAACTACCTACTGGTGGCCCAGCATGAAGGCACATATAGCAACCTACGTCAGCAAGTGTTTGACTTGTGCTAAAGTCAAAGCAGAACATCAAAAGCCCTCAGGTCTACTGCAGCAACCAGAAATACCCACCTGGAAGTGGGAACAGATCGCTATGGATTTTGTGACAGGGTTGCCCAGAACTCAGACTGGGAATGACACTATCTAGGTGATTGTTGATCGCCTCACGAAATCAGCACACTTCTTAGCAATCAAGGAAACAGACAAGTTTTCTCAATTGGCAGCAATCTACCTTAAGGAAGTGGTCTCTAGGCATGGGGTGCCAACTTCTATCATCTCAGACCGTGATCCGCGTTTCACTTCAGAATTATGGCAGTCAATGCATAAATCGTTTGGTTCCCAACTCGACATGAGTACCGCTTATCACCCACAGACGGATGGTCAAAGCGAGCGCACCATCCAAACCCTCGAAGATATGCTTCGAGCATGCGTACTCGACTTTGGAAAGGGATGGGAGAAGCACCTACCGTTGATAGAATTCTCCTACAACAACAACTACCATTCAAGCATTAAGGCAGCTCCGTTCGAAGCACTGTACGGACGGAAATGTCGCTCACCTCTCTGTTGGCATGAGGTGGGTGACAGCCAGATCACAGGCCCTGAGTTTGTCCTTGAAGCATCAGAAAGCATCGTGCAGATCAGAAATCGTATGGCCGCAGCCCGCGATCGTCAGAAAAGCTACGCTGACAAGCGTAGTAAACCACTGGAATTTGAAGTTAATGACCGCGTTATGTTAAAGGTTTCACCCTGGAAGGGTGTGGTGCGTTTTGGGAAACGCGGCAAATTAAACCCTCGTTATGTAGGACCCTTCAAAATTGTGGAACGGATTGGAAAGGTGGCCTACAGGTTGGAATTACCGGCTGAGTTGGGTAATGTCCATGATGTATTTCACGTATCACAGCTAAAGAAGTGTTTGGTTGATGAAACACTAGTAGTACCATTCCAAGAGCTAAAGATAGATGACAAATTGCAGTTTGTCGAAGAACCAATTGAGATTATGGATCGGGAGGTTAAAGTTCGTAAACACAGCCGTATACCGATTGTGAGAGTTCGTTGGAACTCAAGACGTGGTCCAGAGTTCACGTGGGAACGCGAGGACCAGATGAAACTTAAGTACCCACACCTGTTCCCCGAAGACCAGTCTAAACCTAGCGAACCTAATGTTGATGCAACTAGCGAATTTCGGGACGAAATTCCCATTCAAGTTGGGGAGGATGTGACACCCCAGGAAAACCAGCAAACGATATAACCTACCTAGCTTTAACTTATCTAGCTTCTCAGTGAGTGCGTGTACCAAATTTCGGGACGAAATTTCTTTTTAGTTGGGGATACTGTGACAACTCGTATTTCGAACCCACTTTTGTGTAACGTAACGTGATTATGTGAACATTAGTAATAACGTGATATATGTGAAATTGTGATATGTTTATATGTTGCATGATTAGACCGTACATAACCCACTCGATTACACAATTTACCTCGGCCCACTCGGTTTACACTCACTTGGACTCGAGACCAAGGATGACTCGATAATGGGTTCGGCCCATTCCCAACACACAAAAACACGACACCCTTGGGGGTGTTCCCTCATTCTCGCAAACTCACACAAGTTACACAAACCCTAGAACTCTTGTATTCCCTCTCGACTCGGAACAAAGGCAGCCGACACCCCTTTCGCGAAGCTTGTAGTTCGGATTAATCATCTTTAGCATCTCGGTTAGTGTTCATGTTTACCGATTACCTGTTGAATGATGTTGTGAAGTGTGTGTTACAATAATCATACATGTTAATCTAGGGTTCTTGTTAGTATGATTGTCGTGTTCATGTTATTCGGTTCATGATAGGGTTAACTATGGGTATATAAGGTTGCATGATGTAGAACTGAATGGATAAGTGTAACCGGCTGTGATGTTATGATTTGGGAATATGATTTAGGTTGCTTGATAGTCTATGAAATCGATTGTCACATGATCCGATCCACTGTTCTTGATGATAATGGTATGAACATGCATGAATCTTGGTTAAAAACTGTTGTTTGATCCGTATGAATGCCATTGAAAAACTGTTAATTGATCCTGATTGAACTGCCAAATTTGTGCATAATCTGTTACGGAATTTAGAAGCTACAAATCAGGAAGTCAATTACACCGGGTTGCGACAAGAGGTTGCGAGTCGGGAACACCTAGTCTCGACTCGAGACCTCACACCGACACACAGCAGCACAACTCGAAACCGTGGTTGCGAGTCCAGTTGCGACTCGAAACCGGACCATGACAAACCGAAACGACCCTTGTTGCGACTCGAGACTTTCCTTCGTTGCGACTCGAAATCTCGACTCGAGACCATGTAACCGTACACGTTGATATTGGGCCTGCACACTATCACGAGCCCAACTGGTTGGGCTGAACACTTGGACTATGCTTGTTATGTAACTGTTCACGCTGATACCTATACATCACGTAGGAGACAATGGTAACCGTTGGATCAGGGTTATAATCACGCATGGGACCACATAATCACGCATGGGACCACATAATCACGCATGGGACCACATAATCACGCATGGGACTATAATCACGCACGTTCTATGATAATAACGCACGTTATATTTTTTGTCATGTATGTTAATGTAGGTTAAGCCCTGATGTACATTATACTTTCTATATATATATATATATATATATATATATATATATATATATATATGGAGCCGCTAAAATAGGAACCACATCCAGTTGTAAGAACCGTAAGAACCACTTTCAACCAATCAGATTTTGCCATTCAAAAGGTTATTTGGTCTTTTAACACCAAATGTCATTTCCATACCTTCTCTCCTCATTTATAATTGTCAGTTTCTCTCTCCACCTTTTTAAAACTCCTCATCTCTCTCTCCTTTAAACTCTTGAACCAGAGCTTCATTCAAACACCCTTTCATTTCTCTCCTCTCTCTCTCTCGAATACATAAAGCAAACCAAAAGTTTGCCGACGACCACCCCTGTTTAATAAGTGGAAGAAGATGATGATGATGATTGATGGTGGGTGCCGCCGCCGTTCATCGGATCTTGTGTCTCTGGTTTTTTTATGTAAATTATGGTGGGTGCCACCCCTGTTTGCCCGCGACCACCCCTGTTGTCGCGCGACCACCCCTGTTTAATCAGTGGAAGATGATGATGATGATGATGATGATGATGATGATGATGATGATGATGATGATGATGATGATGATGATGATTGATGGTGGGTGCCACCCCTGTTTGCCGGCGACCACCCCTGTTGTCGGCTACCCCCAAACACCACACCCTTTTGGGTTCGGATCTTGTGTCTCTGGTTTTTTTATGTAAATTATGGTCAAACCTTTTGACTGAAATTGGAAATTATGCCCCCTTTTTGGTCCCGATCTTTGATGTTGGTGGCGGTGAACGATGGCTGAAGGGGGGTTGTTGTGGTGCGTTAGGGGGCGGTGGGTCGAAGGTGGTGGTGGTGGCGGTGAATGATGGGTGGAGGGGTGGATGGGGAGGGGTGTGAACCGGTGAACTATATGGGTGTTAGATCTGTGTTTTAATGATGTTCTTTTTGGGTTTGTTGTTACTGTCATTTTGTTGCTACTGCCACTTTGGGTTTGTTACTGTCATTTTGTTGCTACTGCCATTTTGAATGTTTAAATCGGTTTTGAATGATGTTCAAGTTCCTTTTTGAATGTTTAAATCGGTTTGAATGATGTTCAAAGTCCTTCTGGGTTTGATTGATGTTCATGTTCCTTCAAGGTTTGAATGATGTTCATGTTCCTTTTTGAATGTTTAAATCGGTTTGAATCTTGTGCCTTTTTGAAGCGGCGGTGATGATAAAAAAAAACGGACGATGGCGCGGCAAGGACGGCGGAGGGTAGGTTTTTTAAACCTGCAACCCCTCTTTTGCAGCCTTTTGATTATCCGTTAATCTGAGCCAAACCCCGTTTTTTTCGAGATAGACTTTGTTTTGATGTTGTTGGTTTTTAATTTCCCCCCCTAGTCGATGATGATAACGATATATCTGAGACATCTCCCGAGTTTGTGATTTCTGGGTGCGTTCGTTTTTGCGTAAAGAAGTTTTTGTAAAAACAAAAGTTAACCCGTAAACTTTTTAACGTAAAACGTAAAAAACGTAAAAAGTTTTCACGTAAAACGTAAAACGTAAAAGGTTTTAAAGTAAAACGTAAAACGTAAAAAGTTTTAAAGTAAAACGTTAAACGTAAAAAGTTTTACGTAAAAACGTAAAACGTAAAAAGTTTTACGTAAAACGTAAAAAGTTTTACAAAAAACATAAAAAGTAAAAACGGGACGTAAAAAAACGGCGCGTTAAAAAAACGGGACGTAAAAAACGCGGCGTTAAAAACGCGGCGTTAAAAAAACGGGACGTAAAAAACGGCGCGTTAAAAACGCCGCGAAAAAAACGGGACGTAAAAAACGCCGCGTTAAAACGGGACGTAAAAAACGACGCTTGAAAAAGGAGAGCGTAGAAAACGGCGTGAAAAAACGAACTATTAAAAAACGATGCGTAAAAACGGCGTGCAAAAACCAACGCGCAAAAAAATTGCCTTTGTTAAAAAAATCTGAATTTTAAAATGTTAAAAAAATCTTTTTAAAAAATAAAAAGTAATATAATAAAGCTAAAAAGTAATATAATAAAACAAAAAAGTAATTAAAAAATAATAAAGATAAAAAGAAAAAAAAAAGAGTTATTTTACTAAACTACCCTTTTAGATTAAAATATTAAAGACATAATAAGACAAAATGTATTTAATATTAATTTTTGTTACTTTTATTCTCATCCATCCATCTTGTTGATCTAAAGGCTAGAAAGTGGTTCCCATGGTTCTTACAACTAGAGATGGTTTTCATTTTAGCGATCCCCTATATATATATATATATATAGTAAAGGGTTCAAATGAGAAGAATTTTTTTTTGTAAGAATAGAAAAGAAGAAGTTTCAACTAATAAAAATGCTTTATTTTACTTCATTTAATATTTGCATTTAAATTTAGTATAAGGGTATATTGGTAAACTTACAAAAATCATTAATTTGTATTCTTCCACTTTAATAACTAACAAAATTAAATTTGTAACTCTTTTCCAAAATATATATTTTTTCAAAATTAAAAAAACCAACTTAATTTCAAGTGTAGAATAAATTACTAGTTGTGTAGGATATATTACGAGTTGTGTAGGATATATTTCGAGGTGTGTAGGATAAATTTCGACTGTGTAGGATAAAATTCTATATTGTTTAGGGTATATATAGGAAATTTTTGATATGTGTAGGTTTTGTAGATTATATGTATGATAATTAATAATTAGTTGACTAATTAATTAAAGAGTTAAAAATTACTTAAAGAGTTATAAATGAAATAGTATTTTACTAATACGCCCTTTCTTTTTTTTCTTCTCACATTAAATTTCTTCTCAAATGAACCTTCCCCTATATATATATATATATATATAGAAAAAGTGTATTGTACAAAATGGCTTAAGGTACGCTATGTACGCGATGTGAAATCGCATGTTATAAAATAACATGGATGAAATCGTATGTGATAATTTTGATGAAATCGCATGTTGGTTTTTGTAACAATTTCGCATGTGATAATTTTGATGAAATCGCATGTTGGTTTTTTGTAAAACTTTCGCATGTGATAATTTTGAAGAAATCGCATGTTAAAAAACCAACATGCGAAAATGTTATAAAAAACCAACATGCGATTTCAATCTGGGATGAAGATCTGACGGCTGAGATGATCACGTACGTAATGTAGGATAAGGGCTC
The DNA here is from genome assembly GCF_002127325.2 of Helianthus annuus. Lineage (NCBI taxonomy): Eukaryota > Viridiplantae > Streptophyta > Magnoliopsida > Asterales > Asteraceae > Helianthus > Helianthus annuus. The sequence continues at coordinate 28,110,513 of NC_035436.2, forward strand.
TTGGACGTTAACATAACTCTCTCTCTCTCTCTATATATATATAGAGAGAGAGAGTAATGTACAAAAACCCTAATCATACTTCACGTACGCGACTATCCTGACCGTCAGATCTTTGTGATTAAAGCGTGATTTTCCATGCGTGATAAGTTGATACATGCATCATTTTTTAATCAATGCGGTCATGCGTGATAAGTTGATTAATTATCCATGCGTGATAAGTTGATACATACGTGATTAATTATCACGCTTTTAATCCCCTGATTTGACGGTCAGGATTGTCCCGTACATTAAGTACGATTACTCATAATGTATGTTAACCGCTCTCTCTCTCTCTATATATATATATATATATATATATAAGCAGTGCCATTTGTCCTTCATTCAATAATATGTTTGAAAATTTCACGTGTTGCACTATCAGATGTTCGATCAAGCCAAGCATGATAAACTTGTTTAAGCACATAGATATACAAAAACCTTTCCAGTGATATTATAACAAAACAAGTTTATATATGCCATTTTCCAGTTAACTAATTTATCATCATCATTTAATATAAAATATATAAATAAATAACTTTAATATTGTTATTTTTATAATATTAAGAATTATTACTATTATTATTATTATTACTATTCTATTAACAAGATTCTCCAAATAAGATTTGAATCAATACATACAAATATACACACTATTATTTGTATCAATCTATTTATGTCACACCCCCAAATTACCACCCAGGGCGTGTCCCTGATGGAGGTGTAACGATCCAACAACGAGCCACCAATCATATCAAACACAAGTTACAATATAATAAAATACCCCAATTGAAATTAATGTAGTGTCTGAAAAGTTAAATCAAACCAAGTACTGAGCGGAAGCATAAAAGTATAAATGTGTCGAAACCCAATCAATATAGTTTGTTTATTATGACCATAACCACTCCAGCAGCATCAGACAGCAAGCTCCCAAGTTCCTTCAATCGTTACCTACAAGCATGTAAACAAGTGTGTCAGACTACGCTGGTGAGTTCAAGGTTTGTGTTTGTTTACCAAGTCGCGTTACCAGTCATGTGAGTAAAACAGTTTACAAAACGTTATGTTGTTTGTTGTTAAGATGTTTAATGTTTCGATGTTTTGATGTTTCTCAAGTTAGATACCCTAGGGAGTGTGCCCATAAGTATCCGGGGAGTGGGTACCCCTTGACGACCGTTTGCTATGTTGCCTTCGTTAGATACCCTAGGGAAAGTGCCCATATGTATCCGAGGAGTGTGCCTCTAACAACCATAGCCATACCCAGATAATTAGTACCTAATAGCGCTATCAACTAATCACCCCCATTGCCCTCCAGGCAATAACCAAAACCGATTAAGTTGTTTACCCAATGTTTCCCTTCCAAATGTTTACCCGTTGTCCCAAACCACCGGGACGCATGCTTGAGAAAATGCAATGAACTCACCTTCGGTTGCTCGGTAAGACTTAGTTACTCGTTTTCAGTTGTTCAATCAAATCCTATCGTGGATTACCAGAGTTAGTCAGTTTCATGTACACGTAAAACACGTGTTCTTCACATTTGTTACACAGACTATAAATAAATAGCACGTATATCATCACACAGAACATAGCAAGCAGTTGGGCCAAAACAATACAAATTCATCTCATACTATATCGCAAGTGGTTCGTTTCACATTCAAGTGCATCCGCTAATTGTGACAAGCAATCATGCATTGTAATTTAACCGATTATATTCATGTATTTATCCAACAAGTATCTGGGCCTCACACGAGTTTATTATAAGGATGCGGCCCATCGTCTGTCCATGGCCCAATAGCAAGTAGGCAACCCAACTGTATTATGCCCCTTTACGGCCAGCCCATACCCGAGTGTGTGTGAATTAAACGAATACACAGCCCAAGTCTAGGCAGCCTTGTTGTTCATCTCATCTAATTAGTTTTCTAGCAATAACCCTTGATCGTCGATAGCACCTAATCATATCAATGCAATTTAATATTGGCAGCCAATCAATCAAACGAATCAAATGATGTAATCGCTCATAAGTCATGCACTTCTAGTTTAACATTCAGGTCAAGTCACCAGATCGGTTCCATTCATGTGCATATAGAAAAAATATTAGCAGCCACTTATTTAATTGACAAGAACCCTAGTTTATTATTATTATTTATATTTCACGTTGGCTAACCCATGTTTGTGAACCTCACCACACTCAAAACCAGCCGGCCATACATCATCCTTGAGGTCCAATTAACAACAAGCACCATCAGTTCATTAAAGGGGGGTGTCGGCCATAGTGTTAAACAATGATGTAGACTTTCTAAGATAGTGGTCCAATCAATAATATAGTTAAAGCTGCTACCATTATAGTTCATTCACATTTAACATCATCAATTAGTGTGGTGTGGGTTGTGTTGTCATGCAATATATGGTTGAACATGGGTGGCAACTAATTCCAATTGCTATGTTAATGGCCGACTCATCAGGATGCACGTTTATTAATCTAACATATTAATCAACCATGTGTCTACAATACCCAAACCGCCCTCCCCCATTGGACCTTCACTTGGTCCAATAGATAATCAACATCCAATCGGCCACATGCTTATAATAAACCTTCTCTAGCCGACTATACTTTCACAAAACACACGCACATACAAAATCACATGTTACTGACAATTACATAAGCATATTTTAACATGATGGCCGACCACATGATTTCTATCCTTTTGACTGCACTTTCTAGTTTCACACATACGACTTCTCATGCAAGCTTATACTCACAAACATTATTAATGAAACCATCCAATCAAAAGGAATCACTAACCAGCCAATAATCTGCCACAATATTGTTACGAGAGAGAAGGGCTCGGTGATGATGATCGCTCAAAGAGGGGTGTTTCCTTCAAGCCAGGTGGAGCCGCACGAAGAAGATGGGGGTTTGTTATGTTTTTAAGCTAGATCAATCCTATTTAGAGCATAATACGTATAGGAGTGTGGGCCGGTTAGCTTAATAGGATAGAGATAAAGGATTTGGGCCGGTTATCCAAGGGGTTAAGAAACAAAGGTTGGGCCGATGACTATGAATGAGAGGGTTGGGCCGGTTATAACTATTCCGCAATGACCCATTGTTTTAGTTATTAAGCTAGTGCCAAAGTTATAATATTGGGCCAAAGTTATGTTCACATAATTGGGCTGCCAAAATTAGATTAAGGTGACCGATCCATCTAACGGAGTTTTAGCGTATTAACTACAGACCTCGAAGAGTAAAGTTCGAAAGATGGAACGTTGCTTGCCTTTAAAGTTCGGGTTGTCACATCATCCCCAACTTGAAAGAAATTTCGTCCCGAAATTGGCAGCGCCAGGTGTGAGAGCAACGAAGTGAGAATGTGAGAGAAACGAAGTGAAAAATCAGAGTTGTTGCGGGTTTTGCTCAGTTGTGGCATCATCCCCGATTGAAGAGGAATCTCGCCCCGAAATTTTGTAAACAGTCACTGAGGAAGCTAGTTTTGTTAAGCGTTTTCGCGGGGTGTCACATCATCCCCAACTTGAAAGAATTTTCGTCCCGAAAATTGATCTAAAACAATGGTTTGAAGTAAGTTCCGACGAACTCGATCTATAGATACTTTACAACGCCTGGGGGCTAATCTTGTGATCAGTGGAAATCATGGTATGGTGGTTAGCGTGTTGTTATATCAGTTGCCGATCAAAGAAACAGGGGATTAATGAGGTTCGTACAAAGAATCGAGCGAAACAGGGGTCCATTAAACATCTGAAGGATTTGGCCAGCAAATTTGTTGTCAAAAAGTAATTTCCAGTAGTGGTGCATGGCGGCATGGCACAACAGGGAGGTTCATTAAATTGCGGTCGCGCGAGTGTATAATTTGTTCAGAACAGAGTTTGGTGGGTAAAGGTTAGTGTTGCAAAACGACATACACGTGTAACTGTGACTGCTTCCCTTCCAGCGGCGATGACAAGTGAAAGTGATAAGGTTCGTCTACAGGGATGCGTGGGTATAGTTCTCCTAATCCCGTGTTCGTTCGGAAGTTTCATCTAGCGATGCCATTCATGGATAAGTGGAAGACACTCGATCTTAAACTGATAAGGATTCCCCACTGGGGAGAGGGGACGCACGATTTTCCGGTTGCAGAGAATTTTCCGCTTGACACCTAGATAACCAAGTCCATGTCAACGACCATGTCAAAACTTACAAGAGTGTTGCATCAACCGATAGAGGCATTGCATCAACCCATAGGCACCGGATAGTACAAAGGCCAGCGAGAGGTTTACCATAATTAAGGTAACGGTCGTAGAGTCAAAGATGTGACTCTTGTGGTGCAAGGGTAAAAAGAGGTAAGGTGACGACTCAGTACAAGAAAGTGTTCAGGTTTATCACGTTGAGAACGATTAACTACCAGGTTCATACACAAACAGGGAAGAACCCCTCTTACACTCGTTAAGCCTCATTGGGATTTGCATGCACCACGCGTTATTATTATGTGTGCACCCATGATAATAAGGCGGTTTGCATACTCCTCTCGATGCTTCTTAACTTATGTTTGAAGTTTCTTCCACTCCAATCAACACAAAACAAGCACTACCAACAAGATTAAAATTCACTAGATACAAGTGTTATGTTGCACTAACAATGTGTCATGATGTCTACCATGTCGTATCGTGCATGCTATATATGTAGTTACGTTTACTAGACATATAAGTATAAGCTAAGGAGGAACGAACCTTGCAGTCTGAAGCTGAGTGTCATGGTCATCGTTTGGATCAATTCGGTTATAGTCTGGTTTTATGAAAACGTTTTTAAAACCGAGTTCTCTATAACCAGTGGCTCTGATACCAAACTGTCACACCCCCAAATTACCACCCAGGGCGTGTCCCTGATGGAGGTGTAACGATCCAACAACGAGCCACCAATCATATCAAACACAAGTTACAATATAATAAAATACCCCAATTGAAATTAATGTAGTGTCTGAAAAGTTAAATCAAACCAAGTACTGAGCGGAAGCATAAAAGTATAAATGTGTCGAAACCCAATCAATATAGTTTGTTTATTATGACCATAACCACTCCAGCAGCATCAGACAGCAAGCTCCCAAGTTCCTTCAATCGTTACCTACAAGCATGTAAACAAGTGTGTCAGACTACGCTGGTGAGTTCAAGGTTTGTGTTTGTTTACCAAGTCGCGTTACCAGTCATGTGAGTAAAACAGTTTACAAAACGTTATGTTGTTTGTTGTTAAGATGTTTAATGTTTCGATGTTTTGATGTTTCTCAAGTTAGATACCCTAGGGAGTGTGCCCATAAGTATCCGGGGAGTGGGTACCCCTTGACGACCGTTTGCTATGTTGCCTTCGTTAGATACCCTAGGGAAAGTGCCCATATGTATCCGAGGAGTGTGCCTCTAACAACCATAGCCATACCCAGATAATTAGTACCTAATAGCGCTATCAACTAATCACCCCCATTGCCCTCCAGGCAATAACCAAAACCGATTAAGTTGTTTACCCAATGTTTCCCTTCCAAATGTTTACCCGTTGTCCCAAACCACCGGGACGCATGCTTGAGAAAATGCAATGAACTCACCTTCGGTTGCTCGGTAAGACTTAGTTACTTGTTTTCAGTTGTTCAATCAAATCCTATCGTGGATTACCAGAGTTAGTCAGTTTCATGTACACGTAAAACACGTGTTCTTCACATTTGTTACACAGACTATAAATAAATAGCACGTATATCATCACACAGAACATAGCAAGCAGTTGGGCCAAAACAATACAAATTCATCTCATACTATATCGCAAGTGGTTCGTTTCACATTCAAGTGCATCCGCTAATTGTGACAAGCAATCATGCATTGTAATTTAACCGATTATATTCATGTATTTATCCAACAAGTATCTGGGCCTCACACGAGTTTATTATAAGGATGCGGCCCATCGTCTGTCCATGGCCCAATAGCAAGTAGGCAACCCAACTGTATTATGCCCCTTTACGGCCAGCCCATACCCGAGTGTGTGTGAATTAAACGAATACACAGCCCAAGTCTAGGCAGCCTTGTTGTTCATCTCATCTAATTAGTTTTCTAGCAATAACCCTTGATCGTCGATAGCACCTAATCATATCAATGCAATTTAATATTGGCAGCCAATCAATCAAACGAATCAAATGATGTAATCGCTCATAAGTCATGCACTTCTAGTTTAACATTCAGGTCAAGTCACCAGATCGGTTCCATTCATGTGCATATAGAAAAAATATTAGCAGCCACTTATTTAATTGACAAGAACCCTAGTTTATTATTATTATTTATATTTCACGTTGGCTAACCCATGTTTGTGAACCTCACCACACTCAAAACCAGCCGGCCATACATCATCCTTGAGGTCCAATTAACAACAAGCACCATCAGTTCATTAAAGGGGGGTGTCGGCCATAGTGTTAAACAATGATGTAGACTTTCTAAGATAGTGGTCCAATCAATAATATAGTTAAAGCTGCTACCATTATAGTTCATTCACATTTAACATCATCAATTAGTGTGGTGTGGGTTGTGTTGTCATGCAATATATGGTTGAACATGGGTGGCAACTAATTCCAATTGCTATGTTAATGGCCGACTCATCAGGATGCACGTTTATTAATCTAACATATTAATCAACCATGTGTCTACAATACCCAAACCGCCCTCCCCCATTGGACCTTCACTTGGTCCAATAGATAATCAACATCCAACTTGGGCGGCCACATGCTTATAATAAACCTTCTCTAGCCGACTATACTTTCACAAAACACACGCACATACAAAATCACATGTTACTGACAATTACATAAGCATATTTTAACATGATGGCCGACCACATGATTTCTATCCTTTTGACTGCACTTTCTAGTTTCACACATACGACTTCTCATGCAAGCTTATACTCACAAACATTATTAATGAAACCATCCAATCAAAAGGAATCACTAACCAGCCAATAATCTGCCACAATATTGTTACGAGAGAGAAGGGCTCGGTGATGATGATCGCTCAAAGAGGGGTGTTTCCTTCAAGCCAGGTGGAGCCGCACGAAGAAGATGGGGGTTTGTTATGTTTTTAAGCTAGATCAATCCTATTTAGAGCATAATACGTATAGGAGTGTGGGCCGGTTAGCTTAATAGGATAGAGATAAAGGATTTGGGCCGGTTATCCAAGGGGTTAAGAAACAAAGGTTGGGCCGATGACTATGAATGAGAGGGTTGGGCCGGTTATAACTATTCCGCAATGACCCATTGTTTTAGTTATTAAGCTAGTGCCAAAGTTATAATATTGGGCCAAAGTTATGTTCACATAATTGGGCTGCCAAAATTAGATTAAGGTGACCGATCCATCTAACGGAGTTTTAGCGTATTAACTACAGACCTCGAAGAGTAAAGTTCGAAAGATGGAACGTTGCTTGCCTTTAAAGTTCGGGTTGTCACATCATCCCCAACTTGAAAGAAATTTCGTCCCGAAATTGGCAGCGCCAGGTGTGAGAGCAACGAAGTGAGAATGTGAGAGAAACGAAGTGAAAAATCAGAGTTGTTGCGGGTTTTGCTCAGTTGTGGCATCATCCCCGATTGAAGAGGAATCTCGCCCCGAAATTTTGTAAACAGTCACTGAGGAAGCTAGTTTTGTTAAGCGTTTTCGCGGGGTGTCACATCATCCCCAACTTGAAAGAATTTTCGTCCCGAAAATTGATCTAAAACAATGGTTTGAAGTAAGTTCCGACGAACTCGATCTATAGATACTTTACAACGCCTGGGGGCTAATCTTGTGATCAGTGGAAATCATGGTATGGTGGTTAGCGTGTTGTTATATCAGTTGCCGATCAAAGAAACAGGGGATTAATGAGGTTCGTACAAAGAATCGAGCGAAACAGGGGTCCATTAAACATCTGAAGGATTTGGCCAGCAAATTTGTTGTCAAAAAGTAATTTCCAGTAGTGGTGCATGGCGGCATGGCACAACAGGGAGGTTCATTAAATTGCGGTCGCGCGAGTGTATAATTTGTTCAGAACAGAGTTTGGTGGGTAAAGGTTAGTGTTGCAAAACGACATACACGTGTAACTGTGACTGCTTCCCTTCCAGCGGCGATGACAAGTGAAAGTGATAAGGTTCGTCTACAGGGATGCGTGGGTATAGTTCTCCTAATCCCGTGTTCGTTCGGAAGTTTCATCTAGCGATGCCATTCATGGATAAGTGGAAGACACTCGATCTTAAACTGATAAGGATTCCCCACTGGGGAGAGGGGACGCACGATTTTCCGGTTGCAGAGAATTTTCCGCTTGACACCTAGATAACCAAGTCCATGTCAACGACCATGTCAAAACTTACAAGAGTGTTGCATCAACCGATAGAGGCATTGCATCAACCCATAGGCACCGGATAGTACAAAGGCCAGCGAGAGGTTTACCATAATTAAGGTAACGGTCGTAGAGTCAAAGATGTGACTCTTGTGGTGCAAGGGTAAAAAGAGGTAAGGTGACGACTCAGTACAAGAAAGTGTTCAGGTTTATCACGTTGAGAACGATTAACTACCAGGTTCATACACAAACAGGGAAGAACCCCTCTTACACTCGTTAAGCCTCATTGGGATTTGCATGCACCACGCGTTATTATTATGTGTGCACCCATGATAATAAGGCGGTTTGCATACTCCTCTCGATGCTTCTTAACTTATGTTTGAAGTTTCTTCCACTCCAATCAACACAAAACAAGCACTACCAACAAGATTAAAATTCACTAGATACAAGTGTTATGTTGCACTAACAATGTGTCATGATGTCTACCATGTCGTATCGTGCATGCTATATATGTAGTTACGTTTACTAGACATATAAGTATAAGCTAAGGAGGAACGAACCTTGCAGTCTGAAGCTGAGTGTCATGGTCATCGTTTGGATCAATTCGGTTATAGTCTGGTTTTATGAAAACGTTTTTAAAACCGAGTTCTCTATAACCAGTGGCTCTGATACCAAACTGTCACACCCCCAAATTACCACCCAGGGCGTGTCCCTGATGGAGGTGTAACGATCCAACAACGAGCCACCAATCATATCAAACACAAGTTACAATATAATAAAATACCCCAATTGAAATTAATGTAGTGTCTGAAAAGTTAAATCAAACCAAGTACTGAGCGGAAGCATAAAAGTATAAATGTGTCGAAACCCAATCAATATAGTTTGTTTATTATGACCATAACCACTCCAGCAGCATCAGACAGCAAGCTCCCAAGTTCCTTCAATCGTTACCTACAAGCATGTAAACAAGTGTGTCAGACTACGCTGGTGAGTTCAAGGTTTGTGTTTGTTTACCAAGTCGCGTTACCAGTCATGTGAGTAAAACAGTTTACAAAACGTTATGTTGTTTGTTGTTAAGATGTTTAATGTTTCGATGTTTTGATGTTTCTCAAGTTAGATACCCTAGGGAGTGTGCCCATAAGTATCCGGGGAGTGGGTACCCCTTGACGACCGTTTGCTATGTTGCCTTCGTTAGATACCCTAGGGAAAGTGCCCATATGTATCCGAGGAGTGTGCCTCTAACAACCATAGCCATACCCAGATAATTAGTACCTAATAGCGCTATCAACTAATCACCCCCATTGCCCTCCAGGCAATAACCAAAACCGATTAAGTTGTTTACCCAATGTTTCCCTTCCAAATGTTTACCCGTTGTCCCAAACCACCGGGACGCATGCTTGAGAAAATGCAATGAACTCACCTTCGGTTGCTCGGTAAGACTTAGTTACTTGTTTTCAGTTGTTCAATCAAATCCTATCGTGGATTACCAGAGTTAGTCAGTTTCATGTACACGTAAAACACGTGTTCTTCACATTTGTTACACAGACTATAAATAAATAGCACGTATATCATCACACAGAACATAGCAAGCAGTTGGGCCAAAACAATACAAATTCATCTCATACTATATCGCAAGTGGTTCGTTTCACATTCAAGTGCATCCGCTAATTGTGACAAGCAATCATGCATTGTAATTTAACCGATTATATTCATGTATTTATCCAACAAGTATCTGGGCCTCACACGAGTTTATTATAAGGATGCGGCCCATCGTCTGTCCATGGCCCAATAGCAAGTAGGCAACCCAACTGTATTATGCCCCTTTACGGCCAGCCCATACCCGAGTGTGTGTGAATTAAACGAATACACAGCCCAAGTCTAGGCAGCCTTGTTGTTCATCTCATCTAATTAGTTTTCTAGCAATAACCCTTGATCGTCGATAGCACCTAATCATATCAATGCAATTTAATATTGGCAGCCAATCAATCAAACGAATCAAATGATGTAATCGCTCATAAGTCATGCACTTCTAGTTTAACATTCAGGTCAAGTCACCAGATCGGTTCCATTCATGTGCATATAGAAAAAATATTAGCAGCCACTTATTTAATTGACAAGAACCCTAGTTTATTATTATTATTATTTATATTTCACGTTGGCTAACCCATGTTTGTGAACCTCACCACACTCAAAACCAGCCGGCCATACATCATCCTTGAGGTCCAATTAACAACAAGCACCATCAGTTCATTAAAGGGGGGTGTCGGCCATAGTGTTAAACAATGATGTAGACTTTCTAAGATAGTGGTCCAATCAATAATATAGTTAAAGCTGCTACCATTATAGTTCATTCACATTTAACATCATCAATTAGTGTGGTGTGGGTTGTGTTGTCATGCAATATATGGTTGAACATGGGTGGCAACTAATTCCAATTGCTATGTTAATGGCCGACTCATCAGGATGCACGTTTATTAATCTAACATATTAATCAACCATGTGTCTACAATACCCAAACCGCCCTCCCCCATTGGACCTTCACTTGGTCCAATAGATAATCAACATCCAACTTGGGCGGCCACATGCTTATAATAAACCTTCTCTAGCCGACTATACTTTCACAAAACACACGCACATACAAAATCACATGTTACTGACAATTACATAAGCATATTTTAACATGATGGCCGACCACATGATTTCTATCCTTTTGACTGCACTTTCTAGTTTCACACATACGACTTCTCATGCAAGCTTATACTCACAAACATTATTAATGAAACCATCCAATCAAAAGGAATCACTAACCAGCCAATAATCTGCCACAATATTGTTACGAGAGAGAAGGGCTCGGTGATGATGATCGCTCAAAGAGGGGTGTTTCCTTCAAGCCAGGTGGAGCCGCACGAAGAAGATGGGGGTTTGTTATGTTTTTAAGCTAGATCAATCCTATTTAGAGCATAATACGTATAGGAGTGTGGGCCGGTTAGCTTAATAGGATAGAGATAAAGGATTTGGGCCGGTTATCCAAGGGGTTAAGAAACAAAGGTTGGGCCGATGACTATGAATGAGAGGGTTGGGCCGGTTATAACTATTCCGCAATGACCCATTGTTTTAGTTATTAAGCTAGTGCCAAAGTTATAATATTGGGCCAAAGTTATGTTCACATAATTGGGCTGCCAAAATTAGATTAAGGTGACCGATCCATCTAACGGAGTTTTAGCGTATTAACTACAGACCTCGAAGAGTAAAGTTCGAAAGATGGAACGTTGCTTGCCTTTAAAGTTCGGGTTGTCACATCATCCCCAACTTGAAAGAAATTTCGTCCCGAAATTGGCAGCGCCAGGTGTGAGAGCAACGAAGTGAGAATGTGAGAGAAACGAAGTGAAAAATCAGAGTTGTTGCGGGTTTTGCTCAGTTGTGGCATCATCCCCGATTGAAGAGGAATCTCGCCCCGAAATTTTGTAAACAGTCACTGAGGAAGCTAGTTTTGTTAAGCGTTTTCGCGGGGTGTCACAATTTACATAAAAACTCATTAAAAATTGATGTCACGCTCAGTTGATCTTTGAATCTTTGATACTATAAAGTGGTGTGAGTTCAAGTATAATAAAATGAGCAATGCGTAGATTTTATGAGTAGATTTTAGGACGCATGTTTGCCTTAAGAAGATTATAGAGTGATGTGTATTTGACATTAGAATATAAAGGCAATTGTATCGCCCAGTATGTTTACATAGAAACACAAAAAAAACGTAGTGCATTTGGGTTTGTAAATATTTGTGTAACCAGCGCGTATCTACCTAAACATGTATGTATGTATGTATGTATGTATGTATGTACATGAGTGTTTTGTGTTAATAGACTTACATATGTATACCCACAAATCAAATTTATATAAAGAAACAGTTGTGAAAAACTAAGATAAATTCTCAAAATAAAGTTTTATTAGAAAATGGTGCAGGAAACAGGCAATTCAAAAGTAACATCCCAATGCATGCAGTAGATATCAAAATGATGACGACAAGTCTCCTAGATCTTAGCTTTAACGTGTGAGTAACAACGGTAAAGAAGAAGACCCAACCGAAACAGACTCAACAACATACAATGTAACCGGCCGATGGGTCGTTTTGAATGCCTCTTTAACAAATACTTTGAAGTCCTCGGCATCAGCTATGTCAACAACTACAGCATCGTTTTGGTTAGAGGATGAAAAGGGGAACTGGTAAGTCATCCCAAAACCGTTAACGGGCAGGTTCACCTTGGCTGCCACCCTTTTTATGAAATTAGAATATTGATAATATTCAACCTCTGAACACTCTATAGTACGCCTCAAAAATCCCAATGGTCTATACTCAATAATTCCGTCAACTCGCTCCCACGCGCCTCCGGCGCAAATCATTATACTAATATACTTGACTGGGTCTGGAACATCCTGTGAGTAGAGAAAATAAACAGTATATCATAGATGAAACATAGTTTGATTTTTTTACATCAAATACCATCAAGATAATAAAATATTAATCGAGAAGATTTAGAAAACAGGAAAAGTATAATTATATAAACAGAAATAATACGAATACGATGATATATAATTGCATAAGAAAAGTAGAATACATAGAAATAACACCACTCATTACAAGCCTTAACGAATACGTAAGGGTCAAGAGGGTTCAATGATCATCTTGCACCATAATATTATATGCAAAAAAAAAAAAAAAATCCTTGTTCCGCAACTCGTATCTAGGCCTACTAAGAAACATACCATAGTTCGGACCATGTCGATGTAATAAGTCGAATGTTGGGGGAGAAGTGAATGGATTTTCATATTTGTGTATGGTTTTATACGCATTTTTCTTGGTTGATGGGGGAATTCAAAAGGTTTCTATTGGGAAACAAAGAATGCATTGATGGATGTCTAATACTCTGACTGTTCATTAACATAAACTGACTCTTCGATTAAAGCGTGCCAATCTTTAATAGATCATATTTTTTGAGTTTTTTCTCAAATCACTACTAGAAAATATGGCTTTTGACACCACATATTCGATAGCAAAATGGTAGCAATTGCCCTATTGCCACCATTTTGTAACCGAAAATGTGGTGGCAAAAGCACCCGTGTCAATTGACCTATTGCCACCAAATAGCCACCTCTCTTATACTTTGCTACCAGATTTTTGCCACCACAAAAACGGTCAAAATTATTTGTGACCGCTCCATGTTTGCTACTCAATGGCCTTGTTTGCTACCAAGTTGTGACGGTTTTTTGCCACCGTTTTGGTACCATTTAGCCACAAATGTTGTCACCATTTAGCCACCATTTTCATTGAAAATTTGCTACCATTTAATAACTTATTTGCTGCCATTTCATTAAAAATTTGCTACCATAACGGTTTCTCTATTTCCAGATTTTCCATTTTCCATGCTTTTTTCATCATAATGCATTTCTATAATATTACAAATTTATATAAAAATAATCGAATAAAATTACAAAACCCGAAAAATATATAAAACTATAAAACATTCTAATATAAATGCCAACTAAAACAACAAATTACCGAAATTATCCTAATATGAAAAACATCAAAACATTCAAAACCAAGTGTTTATAGCCTATCTTCGAACCATAGCGGTTAACGTAGCTTCAATTTGTGACATCCTATTGAGCATGACATCTTTGTCCACCTTATCTTTTTCTTTATCAGCCAATAAGCCCGCAATAACTCCATTTAATCTTTCTTTTTCTTCATCTTTTTCCTTAAGTAGCTCCTTGATAACCAAGTTCGACTTTTCAATCTACAAAACAAACAATGAACAAAATCAAGAAGTCAGAATCAAAGAAAACGTACAAATTCACACAACCGGACGAAAGAAGTCATGTATTGGTGAGAAGTATTAGAAGTTAACAACAACGTACAGAGTAATATATACAAGCATTTAATCTTTTAGTTACTATCCTACTAATTATAACTCCTACTGATCCATATCTAAATATATGACTTGTAGTGAGATTTTTAACCCGAACCCGATTACAAGGAACCCAAATCCAAATAACCCGAACCCCAAATAATGTCAATAAGCGAACACAAATATGGTATTTGGATTGGTAATCAGTTAACTTTAGGGATATTTGCATTACCCGGTTAACCCGATTATATTTAAAAAAAAGCCGCCAAATGGGTCGATTTGATTGTTTTTTAATCAGTCTTAAACTATATTGTCTTTATTTGTTTCAGGGATCGGGTAACGAGTCAATAAACATCCTGTTCAAATATGTTATTATAAAGTATGGGTCACAAGGGGTGGGTTATGTCCACAAAGAAACAATATATGTGTACTTACTCTCCTACAACCCAAATCCATTCGCGATTGATTGGTTCGGGTACTTGGACTTGGGCAGTGCTTTCCCACCTCGCCTGGAGCAGCATGAGAAGCACTCATCATCACTAACCTTTGAATGTTAGACAACCAAATCAACAACATAAACATTATTTGTAAGAACAAATAAATTATGTAAAAATGTTACTTGAGATTGAAGGTTTCTTTCTTGTCAACTACTAACTCGATCTTCTCACCACGATCCAAAAGCTGCAACAGGGCATGTTCGTAAGAAAACTTAGCTGGCTTATTAACTATATTTCCTTGTTTCATAATACAATTCTTTATTACACAAAAGATTAGTGTGTCCGATTTGTTTATCAGTGAAACAGAATTTGTTTTGAATTTTCAAAAAAAAAAAAGTATAGCTTTAAGTAAAATCAATCCAATATGTTGATGCAGATGTTGTCAGGAAGGAACTATTTTATGGCCTTTTTCTATTAAAGAAAGCTTTAAAAAAAAACTTAACTAAAAGAAAGAAATCTATAAAACGTGTATGTAGATGGCAGAAACTTTTATCCACTAAGAAAACTTGACAAAATAATATCCAAAAGTTATTTTTTTTATATTCTTGAGCAACAGTCTGGAAGTATAACAACGATGATCTCATATTAGGGGGGCAAACGAGCCGAGCTATTCAAGCTCGGCTAGAAAAAAAGCTCGAAACGAAACGAGCTGAGCTTAAACAAGCCCGAGCCGAAAAACAAGCTCGTTTGGAAAACGAGCCCAAGCCCGAGCTTCTCTTATCGAGCTGGCTCGTGAGCCTAAACGAGCCCGCTCTGTTGATAAATTATATATAATATATTAAATATATTTTAAATAATAATAGACTGTTTATATATTATGAAAAAATAACTGAATTATATAAAATAATAATTATAATAATATAAAATAGTTGATAACTAATAAACAATCAGAGTCAGAGCCGAGCTTGAAAAACTATTTACAAGCTGACACAACAAGTATGATATATGGCTAAGAAGTCACACAAATATATGCATAACATTCATAGATTAATGTTAAAAAATAATAAAATTTATCTCATAACTACCACAATATCAAGTTACTACAACTATATCTTATACTAGAAAGACTCAAGAGAACACAAAGTACTTTTTTTGCTGAACAATTTGCTATATTTGAATTGTAAACCTTCATACATTCTATAAAGAAAGAAACTCTCAGCCAACATGATAACAAGTTCATAATTAGATGTCACGGCCGAATTAGATTTTAGATGCAGAACCATGAACACTTAATTCAGCCCAAAAACCACTTGATGTGATTGTGTAGATCAAAGAAAAGAACATCACCCTTGGTTTTAGTCTTACCCTCTAATACCCTAGTTGCAGCATTTAACATTATAAACATTATAACATTATAAACATACCAAACAGAACAAAAAGTTAATGACATAAGCAAGGTTTAATTTATGCTTTTGGAGGTTCTTATACTCATCAGCTCTGTTTCAGCAAACATATTCTCCAACTAGTTTCATTTCCTATCATATCTAATTATCTATCAACTGAATATCTTTATAAATTATAACTATAACCAGCAGCAATAAACTCACAAATTTTAAACCTAACAAATAGCCCCAAACTAGGCAGACATAACTATTGCTGCAGATATTAAATACTCAGAATAAACACCCTAAATTTTCACCAATAATTAACGAAACTTACTACCAAATCTGGACTATGTGATTTCGAAACATCTTTTAGAGGTCAAGTTACAATAAGCATTAGTATTTCGAGTTCTAGGGTTGGAAAAACAACTTAAAAAGAGAATGAAAAAACCTGCCCAACTTATGATCGGCTGGCGAAGGAGATTGGAGAGATTATTGATCCTCAAACCTAGTTACAAATAAAAAATAAACACAAATCAGATCCCCAAACCCAATTAAATATCGAAATTGAAACCAAAATCAAGCCACTAAAGAACTACTGACGGATGAATGAAGCTTTAAAGCCAAATAACTGCAATCACGAAAAGGAGAGTAGTTGATTCAGATGTATGAACCTGTAACCATGACGATCAAAAGAGATTGGAGCTGAAGTTCTTGCGATAATACGATGTGGGGCGGCAAATGTTGGAGAGAGAAGTTATCTTTATAAAAACCCTAATATTTGAGACGCAGGACTCGTAAAACTGGCCTGCCAAATTAGATTTACAAGTTGCTACCACAAATCTGGTCACAATTTAATGTGTTTTTTTTATTTAATTAACATTTTTATTAGTTTTTATCATGTTTCCCACAAATTTGCTACCAAAAATTGAAGGTAGCAGAATTTGCCACCATTTTGTTACTGAATATGGTTGTACGTGACCATTTTAAATTTTGGTGGCAAATTGGTTGCTAATTTTGCCACTTGTTCTCTCGGTGGCAAATTTTGATCACAATTGCCCAATTTTGTAGTAGTGAATAGGGGTAGGTATAAAAAATATTTACCAAAATAGGTGATTTGAAAAATATTTACCAAAATGAGTGTTTTTTTTAGTTTTCTTTCTTTTACTAATTATATTATAAATTTTTTTTTTTAGTTTAATCAACCTATTATCACTTTTATACTCTTTTTCTTCAATCAACTCATTATATTTTATATATATACATATATACTTTATTAAAAAAATTCTTATTTTATGATCGAACCATGTTAAAAGAAATTGAAATTGTTGAGAAAGACCTCTCACCTACTTTTTTTATTTATTTTTCTGATGTAATATTAATTTCATTTACTATTTGGTTAGTGTAAATAATTAACAATTCAATACTCTTGTTAATTTTTATTTTATCAAATTAATAATGAAGAGAGAAAACTTTATATTTGAATTATTTAACTTGCGTAAATATAAAGGAAATAAAAGAAAAACCTTAAAAAAGAAAAAAAGAAAAGATATATAATAAGTTAGTTAAAAGTAAAACAAAAACCATTTTGAGTTGTTTGAAAAAAAACGTGATATTGAATAAAAAACAAAATCAAAAAAACACAATATATTTGTTTAAATTAATAAAACAAATAAAAATACTCATTTTGGTAAATATTTTTTCTAAATCACCTAGTTTGGTAAATATTTTTTTCCACCACTATCATTTTGGAAAAAAAAACTTAAAAAACACCTATTTTAGTAAATATTTTTCAAATCACCCATTTTGGTAAATATTTTTTCCCCCACCACCCTTTTGGGAAAAAACTCCATATTTTTTTTTTAATTTTTTTTAACCGCGAAGTTTCTTCTAATCTCTATCGTAGACTTGAACCCAAACTTCTCCCTTTCAAACCTAGGTGTTTAAAGTTTTTATTTTACTTTGAGTTAATTGCCAAAATCGTCCCTGAGATTTGGGCAGGTTTGCAATTTTCGTCTAAAATGACACTTTTGTACCAAATTGCCCCCAACGTTTGTAACTTTCTGTCATTTTCATCCAAACCACTAACTTAGTTTATTTTTCTGTTAGGTTGATGATATTTGGATGAAACTGGCAAATATAAAACTACAGGGATGATTTTGGCAATTTACTCAAACTCTTTTAAATTTCTTTTATTTAATTATTAATTTTGTTACATATATAATAAAAAAATATACATGCAATTTTTATATGAAAAAAAATAGTAGTTTTGTCACATAATTTTTATAAATTTTCATCCAACCACTAACTAAGTTAATTTTTCTATTAAGGCGAACGATGCTTATAAACTAAGACAAAAATTAATTTCTAATTTTTTATATAGATCAGTTTTATAAAAATAAAATTTACTTATACCTCTAAATTTTATAAAACTAAAATGTTGGTTACCTTATTGAAAAATGTCAAATAAAAAAATCTTATCATATGTACCAAGTTTGTAATTAATCTTCTACTCTAAATTCGCTCCTAAGGAAAAACAGAAGCCAGCCCCCCTCCCCCCCACCACCTATCAAACAATGTATCGTTACCAAACCTTAAAATTATCCACCAAATTGTAATTATAATGCTATGAACCAAAAGTTTCTTTACTCAAGCCACTCAAAATAAGTATTAGTTAGTTACCCTCATAATTTTAATTAAATAAATATTTTATTTCTACCAACATATTTCCTAGGTGTTCAACATATTTAAAAAATATGTAACGTTTTACAATTTTTTTCCTATATCTACAACTGATAAATACTAAAAGTTGTAATCGATTGTTATGTGTTGCACACCAATGACGTTTTCTTTTTATAAAACTGATTTATATAAAAAAACTGTAAATTAATTTCTGTCTTAATTTATAAAATTTAAACATCCTTCACCTTAACAGAAAAAATAAACTAAGTTAGTGATTTAGATGAAAATTTATAAAATTTATGTGACAGAACTATTATTTTTTTTTTAAACTCCATGTATATTCTTTTTTATTATATATGTAACAAAGTTAATTAAATAAAAGAAATTAAAAAGGGTTTGAGTAAATTGCCAAAATCATCCCTGTGGTTTTATATTTGTCAGTTTCATCCAAATATCCTCAACTTAACAGAAAAAATAAACTAAGTTAGTGGTTTAGATGAAAATGGCAAAAAGTTACAAACGTTTGGGGCAATATGGTACAAAAGTGTCATTTTGGACGAATATGACAAACCTGCCCAAACCTCAGGGACGATTTTGGCAATTAACTCTTTTACTTTTTACCGATGGACAACCGCCCCATTAGTTTTAATAGATGGTATATGATCTTCATTTTTTAAAATATTGTGTTTTTTAAATTACTGAATAATAAGTTTTATCAGTTTTTAAAAATATTGTGTTTTTTAAATTACTTAATAATAAGTTTTATCTAACTTATAATAAAAGACTCCAAATAATGTCACATGACATTCTCTCCTTCAACCTCATAAATTTTATTTATATTTGTTTAATAAATTTCTTTTAATATTAATATTAATTAATAATCAATATATAGATATCATTTATTTTTATCAAAAATTAAATAATTTCAATTATGCAATTTAGACCCTTTGTTTTTTTTTTTTTTACTTTTAACCCAAAGTTTTTCATCTTTACAATTTAATCCCAACTCTTTTTTATTTGCAATTTTGGTCCACCATACTTTTCATCTTTCCCAAGTTTTTCGTTCGTTCTAAATTTTGTGAGTTAACGCACCGCAACGTGCGTGTGGGGTTCAACATTTTTTCATATATTTTTTTCCTGTTTGTCTGGCCCGTCACGTCACATCTATTTTTCTGCGTTTGACAAGTTCGTCCAACACGCGAGCCCTGGATGGACTTAGTTATTTTTTCTATGTTTTACGTTTCGGTTTAATTTCACAGCAACGAGCGTGCGTGATTCAAAGATTTTACGTCTACTTTTCGCTCGGCCTTACTATTTCCCCGTTTTTATTTATTTTGTTTTTACAAGCTTTTCCGGTGTTGGTAGTCGCTGACAATGATATAGTATTGTACTACTTAACACAGTTTTATGACAACCGCTGCAATGCAGGGTCTTAATACTAGTTTTCTTAATAATAAACTACCGTAAATCCATGTTAAACTTCCAAGCTGCACCATGCTACGACTAGATACAAGAAATGAAAGCACCGTTAAAAGTAAGAGTTCATTTAGTTAATCTTGGATTCTTGGGTTGATTAAGTGACAAATGACCAGTTTGCAATATGGTCTATGATAATCATTGCCTAATTTCTTTTGTTCACCAAGTAGATATAGTAATATGACAACTTCGTTTAGAGGTTGAGTATGGTATGTGTTGATAGTTGTCCATTTTCTTCGTTGATGGAGGATTTGAAAAGGTTTTTATGCTTTGGGAAACAAGCATGAAAAGGATCATTTATTTTTTTGGTATAGAGTTTCTACATAAACCAACGAGATACGATATCGCACGTATTTACGCTGCGTATGAGGCTAGATGCCTAGATAGTATTTTTCAGGGATGCTCGGTAGCATCTATTGTACACATATCAAATGGAGAAATTGTCCATGAGAGTTGCGAGGGGCATATGTTTGGGGTGATGTCAAAAGACCAACCATTATACTGGTAGCGGTGACGTCGAATTATTTATGGTTTTGTACACATCAATTAATGTTTGTACACATCACCGTTGTTTCAAAGCGTAACAGATGGTACCACACAGTGGCGGACTTGATGTATAATCAGCCGTAGCACGGGCTACGGCTTAACTTTGTATCGGTAGTGTAAATTTTTTTTTTCGGTTTTTATACAAAGGACATCCCTAAAAAAATTTTAAGCCCAAATTGAAGTTGTAAATAATAAGCCTGAATTAGTTTATATAGCCCAACCAATTGTTATTAAAGCCCAGTTATGAAGAGCTTACATTCAATAATGAAGATTGTAAATAATAAGCCCAACCAATTGTTACTAAAGCCCAGTTATAATGTTATATGTTAGCCCAAACTAGTTATAATGCTATATGTTAGCCCAAAATCAAAGGATCAAACGTTGCGCCACTGAAGGATACCGCATAGTTCTTGTACTTCAGTTTATCGGGTAGTGAAGCTAGCTTTGCTTTTACTGGTTGCAACCGCAACCGTTGAAAGATGTTTTTAGAAATTGAAACTTGTTAAAACGGATTTACGCAATCGAATGGGCACAGAATTTTTGAACAATGCTATTGTTTCTGCGGTCAAAAAGGATTTTTTACATGAAGTATAAAGACGACGATCTGATGGAATGACTTCAAGCTATGAAAAAAAAGAAGATGACAAATCTATTCGGTATTTGTTTTAATTATTTATTTATTGTCATTTTTTTATATTATATGATTGCACGGTGAAATTTTTTTTGGATACCCCTAAGTTAATGTTCTAGTTCCGCCACTGGTACCACATCCTTCTATCCATTTTTTGTTAACGAAAGATATTACAGACGAGACTTTCTTCTTGTGAATGGTATCTACCCATCGTGGTTTGTTTTTGTGAAAGCTCCATCATTTCCTGTTGAGGATAAAGAAAATACGTTCAAGAGGTTACAAGAATCGACAAGAAAAGATGTTGAGAGGGCTTTTGGTGTTTTAAAGGGTAGATGAGGCATACTAAACCGATCGGTTCGTGCGATGAATAAGAAAACTATACATAGCATAGTATATCCATGTATCATATTGCACAATATGCTAATAAAAGAAGATGGACGTGCAATATCTTCAGATTGGGTGCCGGATCCTCCTACACAAATTCCCGTTCCCGAAAATGTCCAACAAGACTTGCGCAATGAAGAAATTCAATTTCGGTCGAGATATGATTTAATTGAACTTGTAGATTCTTTAGGTTTGCAATTTCCGAATTCGGACGAGGATGTAGGTTTTCTTTATGTATCCTTTTATTTTTATATGTTTATTTTTAAGTTGTAATCTAAAATATTTCTAGAAATATTGTTTTTTAATTTAATGAAATTTATAATTTATAATTTTATTATTTTATTGTTAATTTATAATTTAAAAATAATAAAAAAAAATCATCACTAGTGATGGACATTTCCACTAAAATCCATCACTAGTGATGGCAAGATGCTCGATGATATGGCGGAACTTGATTGAATGTTGTGAGTGATGGAATTCCATCACTAGTGGAGCGCCCCTACCCCTTAGGTTGGAGGGTGTGGGGGTGCCACTGTCACGGCCCTAGCCTCGGTTTGACCCGGTCCAGAGCCGCGATGTCACGACCCCCGACCCCACCCTGGATGGAATCGGGAGCCGCGAGCAGCCAAGTGGTACCGGTGATTATTTTGAAAAATATTGCAGCGTAAATTTCATCAGGACCGTGAGTTAGGAAAAATATCAGAGTTTAGAAACACCGGATTTTATTTATTAAATAGATGGGATAAAACCCATGTTTTGCAAAGGTAGCTTTTAATATGTGATATACCCGATAATGAAAATTCTTAATTTAATTTAATTGATAAAATGAGCCGCTTCTGTAAGTCTTGTCGGTGCCGTATCCAACTCTTACTCCAATCTACTGTAATTACCTGAAACGCGTTTTAAAAAGGTTTTGTCAGCGGGAAATACTGAGTGAATCATTCATTTTGATAAAAAGACACGTTGTTATAATTTACAGTATTAAGGGAGATTACAATGTTTCTATCAACCAATTACCCCAAATCGGTATTTGTCACTCGACTCGTTTCTGTGACTATGGTCAGATCACCCATTGGCTAACTCGTTGTCCAATGGTGACGGGAAATAAGTAATGTATACAAAACCCCACATATCGGCAGTAATTGAAGATTACATAAACTTAATCCCTGTAATTATAACTTTAAAATAAATAAGGTTTTGTAAAGCAATTTGATAAAAAAGAGAATGACTCACAATATAAGCATGCAGTATTGATTTAACAAGCTTCTTGATTCTACTCCTTCCGTTAATTAAGCATATACTTTATTATTTTGGATCTTCTGATGATTAAGCATCCATTTTGATTGTAAGCATATATTTGGGAGTATTCTGATGGTTAAACATATAGCTTAACAGAATGGAATACGTATTTGTGTAAAACCATATCAAACTTAACGATGATCACGAGATTCGAACCTTAACGAATTTCACAAAGTATAGTCTTATTCAGACAGTACTTTGGTATCCATTTGATGAACTCACAAAGTATAACACTTTGGATTCCGTTTACCGAAATTCACAAAGTACAACACTTTGGCATTCGTTAGTTGGTTCCTGAATCGATCGGACAAAATATCGCTTTGGTGATTATTGGTTATAACACCAACGTATAGAGAGAGAATAGAAGAAATGAGCAAAGGAAATGAATTCCTAAGCTTCCTATTTATAGGTAAGAGGTATGAAAGTTCTAGGAAGTTTCCTTTGTGTTTCTAGGAAATTACCTATAACTTTCCTAGGAAGTTACCTATACATCTTCTAGGAAGCTTCCTACCCACATATATATATCTTCTTATAGCTTCCTTGCACCTTCCTTTGATATTATCTATTTTATATTTAATTTACTTAATTAAGCTTAATTAATCTTGCTTAACTTAATTAATCTTGATTAACTTAATTAATCTTGATTAACTGATTAATTAATTATACTTAACTTAATTAACAGATTAATTAATCTACTCAGCTAACTTAACTGCTAAGTTTATTTAACTTATTAAGTTTACTTAGCTTTTAAGTATTCTAGCAGCTCCCTGCTTACGAGTTTTAATTTCTAGATACAATGGAACTCGTATTAGTGTATTAACCCAATTCAACTTTAACGACAATCACGAGATAGAAACCCTCACAACGAATGACAAAGTGCGATACTTAAACATCCATCGAATTCACGACGAATGACAAAGTATAACCCGTGTTTGAGCAGCACTTAAACATCCATCGGACAGTTTCGATCGATCGGATAAAGTATCTTACTAGTGATTAGAGTTAGTACCCTAATAACGGGCAGAGTTTAGGGATTTAGAAGGTATAATCCCGAGCTACTATTTTGTTATAATAGAAGCTAAAAGAAGAAAAGAATTGAGCGACTTTGAATCGAAACTATCGGCTGCTATATATAGGCTGGAAACAGGGCGCCTCGCGGCCCGCGTAACTTTAAAGGAACACTTACGCAGCCCGCGTGAGTGTGTGGATCAGATAAGAGGTTGCTGAGTCACCGGTGATCGCGACACGTGTCATACCACGCGTCCCTTAGGCTTATCCGGTAATTGCCTTGCTGTCGCGGCCCGCGTGAACTCAGAGAAACATTTACACGGCCCGTGTGAAGCCTTATTATTTATCCGGAATGATTTTAAGTTGACGCGGCCCGCGTAAACTCTTCTTATGGTTTACGCGGCCCGCCTGAAACCCAAATTTCTTGTTTTCTTGGTTTTTCATGTACATTAGGGTTTCAGGGGTTCGGGTTTCCACTTACGGAGCGTTTTAGGATATTTTTGGGTGAGTCGTTAAACGTGAGACAGGAATCCCATGGTATTTAATTTAGGCGATAGCGGAAGTCTTTAATACAAGATCTTTTAATACTAAAAATGCCCTTTTATTTTATTACATACTTTAGGGATAAAACACTGAAATTTACAATAAGGGGATTTCACTGGGAAATCTTTATTTTACAAAACATGTTTCTTTATTTATTTACATTGAGCCACTCCCTTAAGCTTGTAGTGCTTCACGGCACTTTTCCTGGATCACAACAAATCACCTGAAACATGTTTGAAAAATGTTTTGTCAGCGGGGAAATACTGAGTGAATCATTCTTTTTGTTTAAAACAATATTTAGTTATAATTTACGGTATTAAGAGCGATTACAATTGCCCCTATCTTATAATTATCTGGTCCAGTTGTCATTCGACCGGATCTTTTACTGTGGTCATATCACTATTGGGTCCTGTCACCCAAGAGTGACGTGCATCACTATTTAGGTCCATTCACCTAAAAGTGACATGTATCATGACTTAGGCGCCCACCTAATCTGATAAACAACAGTAATGTGCACAATACCCCACTTACTGCCAGTAATTTAAGATTTTGCAAAGACTTAATCCCTGTAATTATAACTGGAAAGTAAATAGGGTTTTGAAAGTAATTTGATAAAAAGAGAATGACTCACATTGCAGATTTATGCGGGCAGAGTTTAATCTACTGATTAGATTGTTTAACCTAAATTAAATAACAATGCACACGAACTAGGTTAGTAATAATACAACATTTACGACAATTCACGAGATTAAACCTTCACAACAAATGACAAAGTGCGATACTTAAACATCCATCGAATTAACGACGAATGACAAAGTCTAAACTCAATTTGAGCGGCACTTAAACATTCGTTGGATAGTTTCAATCGATCGGACGTTGAATCGTAATAGCGATCGAGTTATTATCCTGTTACTGCGGCAACGTTTCGTGATTTGTGTGTGCTGTGAAGTATTCGGACAATAACTCAGTGTATATAACGAATTTCTTCGTCATTTCAACTCCAGAATTCAAGTCCCAAACACCCCTATTTATACATAAAATTTGACCCCCCTCGCGTGACGCGAGGGGTACCCCCATGGGAGTCGCGTGGCGCGAGGGGTCACTACCTACCATAGGGTAGCCCCGTGTGTTTATAGGCTTGCTGAGTCGAGGAATTGTAAAATTCGATTTTGACAGCTTTTTATTTAGATAATCGTAACTAGGGTTTACCCCCCCCCCCCCCGAGTTTTAGGGGCCCTGATCCTGATTCTGATTGTTCGGAAAATTTTAGGGTTTATGCAGAATTACTTGGGTTTCTCGATTAGGGTTTCCTTATTGGTCAATTAACACAATAAGTAATAATTTTACTGGAATAGATGAGGATATTTCCGCTTCATTTCTGATTCCAGCTCCCAAGTGTATTCTGGTCCTCTCTTTGAATCCCACTTGACTTTGACTAATACTAGTCGTTTATGCTTGAGAAACTTGACTTTTCTGTCCTCTATCTGCAGAGGTTTCTCTACGAATTTCAGCTTTTCATTTACCTCTATATCTTGAAGAGGTACTACCAGGGATTCATCAGATAGACATTTCTTGAGATTGGATACATGAAATACATCATGTACTCCAGCTAATTCTTCTGGTAGTTGTAAATGATAAGCAACTGGTCCTATTCGTTGGATTACTGGAAATGGTCCTACGTACCTTGGACTCAGTTTTCCTTTCTTACCGAATCGTACTATTCCTTTCCAAGGAGAAACTTTCAAGAGTACCTTGTCTCCGACTTGAAATTCTAACGGCTTGCGGCGATTGTCTGCATAGTTTTTCTGACTATCTCGAGCCGTTTTCAGTCTTTCCTTGATTTGAGTTATCTTGTCAGTGGTTTCTTGTACAATTTCAGGACCTGATAATTGACTTTCTCCTATTTCTGCCCAACATACTGGAGTTCTACACTTACGTCCATATAGTGCTTCAAATGGGGCAGCTTCAATGCTTGAATGATAACTATTGTTATAGGAGAATTCAATTAAGGGTAAGTGGTTATCCCAGTTACCACCAAAATCTATCACACATGCTCGGAGCATGTCTTCCAGGGTTTGTATCGTCCTTTCACTTTGTCCGTCTGTTTGAAGATGATATGCGGTACTTAAATTTAGTCGAGTTCCCATTGCTTCCTGAAAACTAGTCCAGAAACGGGAAGTGAAACAACTATCCCTATCTGATACAATGGAGAGTGGTGTAGGTCCCTCTCGGAGGATGACGAACCTAAACCTTGTTATACAAACCCACTAGCGAGTGCGGAATCCAAGCTAGCAAGCAAACCGAGATGAAGCAAGTATAAACACAAACACACAAAGGTTCACCGATTAACACCACTTGTATTAATACGAATGAAGGTTCCGGTTACAAGCACAATGTTTACAAATCAGTTTTGCAAACTCTCAAGGTGTGTGTGTGTGTGTTTCGGACAGAATGCTCTCAACTTTCTATCTCTCTATGTGTGCATCTATCTATCAACATACACTGCATGGGTATATATACACCCAGCCCAGGTTGTCTTGTCCGAAGGATCTGATAGATGATCGAAGGATCATCTATCGATTACAAAGTCTTCGAAGGATCTGCATTAACCTCGAAGGATGATCTATCGAATCATCCATCGAAGGTTCATCTTTCGAGTTCATCGAAGGATCAACATTATCCTTCGATGAGCATCCTTCGAGCCAGACAAAAGACAACCATATTTCTAACTGTTTGGCCAAGTCAAACTAGGAGGACAGTTGACTTGGTCAAACTTACATGACTAACAAGGACATCGTTTATAACGTGACCGAATACAGACAAAGTACAGACACAAGTGCACTAACAAACTCCCCCTTAGCTGTAGCTTTGTCTCGATCTTCGATGTTTGCAGATTTGTCTTGACCTTGATCATCCTTGATCTTCATGTCTTCAAGACTCTGATGTCCTTTCAAGTCTTCAATGTCGGAGGATCTTCAAAGTCTTCACGTCTTGAAAGCAGAGAGTGTATCAACAAACTACCCGTATCATGTAGGAAGTGTGTTGATAAACTCCCCTTAACATAAGCTCCCCCTTGAGTTATGCTCGTGAAATACTTGATCTTTATGAAGTTAGATCCTTGTGGTGTTGATGATGGTCAGCAGCTACTCGATCATTTTCATCACTTGAGTGCCTTCACGTCGTGTCTTCATTCCAAAGCTTTGTCATCGACCATGTTCTCCTAGCCTTTAGAATCTGCACATGCAAGAAATCTAAACGCGTAATGAGAACAACTGCTTGGAATAGTTAGTATAAACAAATGACACACGTATGACCATGTCACAATCAAACACCGTCCGACAGTTTGAAAGTTTTATAGATTTCTCAATTTTAGATTTAACTTTCAAAACTTGCAAATTTCGACCGTTTATGAAGATTTAGTCAATTCGGTTTTCGTTCAGGTTTCAGGTAACGAAGACTCGAGTTCCAACATCGTACGATCGAAAATAAAGTAGAAATAAAATCTTTTTGGCTTTTATAAAGTTTATATTAAAACTGATTTTAGGTGAGTTTTAATATTTCGAAAGACAACAATTTTAATATCCTTTGAGTGTTATCAAACGACATCACCGCTAATGTCGTGCTGATATGCACCAAACGACGAAACTGTTTAAAAATAAAACAATAAAAAGTTAAGCAGTAAATAAATATATACTGTAGATCCCAAAACGTATCCGGATCACAGTGGTAGGTTGTTTTAGTCCAAAACACCTATTGATTAAGTGTTTGAACTATGACTAGTCAAGAAATATCAAGAATGAAGATGAAGGTGAAGCTAATGGATTGAGGAATACAACTAGTGTTGTATTGAATCCAAACAGAATGATATAACAATAAACAACCTTGGAAATCAGATCAAAGCTCAATGAGAATGTAAACAACACTTGATTCCACCAAGAGCCAAAAGCTTAAATGTGTTACAATGCTTGGGGTATTTATACTAGCATCCTGACTAACCAGCAAATTTATAAATTTGCTGGAATCTTAACTACACTATGTCAGGAATATTACTTCTAGATAATTACAAAACAACCCCTAAACATTCAAAAGACATACAAACTACAACTAAACTAATCCAGTACAAGTACCAACGATCTCACATGCTCTAACAATATCCCCCCTAGATCGTTGCGTGCTTGTCTTCTCATTCTTCAGTGGTGACCACTGGATCTTCTGTTGTAACCACTGGATCTTCCGTAGTTTGCTTTTCTGGCTCGATTGGATTTTCTTCCATAACGATCGTTTCTGGTGGTGCGACAGTCTCCGTTGGTGCTACCGGAGGTTCCTGATTAACGTTGGCTTCACTTGATTTTGGGTCCTCCTTAGCGGCCTCATATGTGGATGAGGCCGGAGGTGTTGGTGTGGCTTGAGAGTCGGTGGTGGTTTGAACTGCAGTTGAGGCAGAGCTTCCTTCCATGGTTTTCTCGTGTTTCTTTTTCCTTCGACTTTCTTTCTTTTTCTGCTCTTTCTCTTTTCGTTTCTCTATTTTGTCTACCATGTCGAGCATGTCCCTTTTTAATCTCCAGGCACGCTCCACTGCTCGCTGAAACAGTGCTGCCTCTTCAAGATTTGCATTTCCAGCTCCGACATTGATACGACTCGCATTCAGCATGGTGAGATCAGACAGCCCGAACTGAAACACGTCCATAGGGTCCAGTATTCGAATATCAACATTGTCGTTCGACCTTATTACAGCTTCACCGGTTTGACTATCGTAGAACCATTTCTTGAAATCCTTAAGTGCCACAGGGATTTCTTCCGGAAGCTTGACTCTGGTGACTACTTTAGCAGGGTTAATAACCCACGTCACCTTTCCCTTGCCTGTTACTGGATCGAAAGAAGTTTTGGACACTCGGCGTCTTGGGCGCTGTGGGGCATGATTCGGGAAGTTCTTGTCGCATTCACTTGTAATTAGACGTTCAAAGTCTCTTCCGATGCCTCTGTCACCATGATTGAGCAAATTCATACGCCCAAGCTCTCTTAAATCCCACCTTGGGAGCGAGAAAAGATCAAATCCTGTTGCGAAATATTGTATCACACCACCCCGTCTCTTTACTACAAACATGCCCCTGAGGTTATCATACATCCAGCTAATTATTTTCTCAGTTTCCTCAGATTTAACGACCTTTATCACTTGATGAAGATCAGGGAGCTTTTCTCGTTCTTTTCTGAACCACTCGGGATGTTCAGGAGCAAATGTCTTGCCGTCTTCTTGCTCATATAAGACCTCGTCTTCTAGCCCCCACTCAACAAAGGTTGGTGGCATGACTTCTCGATCTGCTTCCTCTTCTTCGCTTTCGTTTCCCTCCAATGCCTTTTCAACCGACTCTAATCTCTTTTTCTTTGCTTCGGCTTCCTTTTCTTTGCGAGCCGTTTCTTCTTGAATGAAAGCTTCAAAATCGAAGATTTCATCAAATGTAAACATCGGCTCAATGTTCGCTTTTTCACATATTCCCCGCATCATCCTGTAGAGCTTCTCCAAACTGGCTTGCTGAAATCTGACAAACTTGGCTTGCTTGGCCATGTATGCCGTCATTTCCTTGTTCTTCTTTCTCTGATCCTTAAGTTTCTCTCTCAGGATGTTTGTATCATTGACTTGATTCTTTAACAAACAAATTTCTTTCGCCACGGAAGGCCCGGTGTCCTTTATCAATCGATCGAACAAGTCTTGAAATGGTCGTAGCCTTTGTGGAACAACGGGTGGTTTTGAGATTCTGGTGGGTTTGACTGGGGAAACCTTTGAAGTACCTTCGCGTGCTTGTGCCTCGTCAGGATCAACAAGAATTTGATCAACGAAGTCATTTAGGTCTTGAACTTCTTCAGGAACTACTTCGGGCATCTCCGAAGAAGATATTTCTTTACGTTTCAGGCTCTTTTCTCGTTTCTCTTTCTCCTGAATTACATGAATGGCTTTCAGATCTTGAATATTTTTGCGTTGCTCTTCAGTTTGTGCCGCCCTGATTGCAGAACTCATCAAACGTTCAGAACCTCCTGTTGTCTTTTTCTTCTTAGGAGGTTCTTCATCTGCAGGTTGCTTGCCCTTTCGTTTTTCTTTGCTACTTCCTTCTTTGGCGGCTGCTTCGGCCTGTGCTTGTGCTGCTTTCTGTTGTTTAGCTTTGACCCCTTCTTTGTACCTCTGATATGCAGCTTTCACGATGGGTAATCTTTCAGCTCTGTACATCTAGTCGTGCAACAAAACCCATTCGTTGGTTTTGATTTCAGTATATTGTCTACTTGTGGGCACGTGGAATTTGTAGGTGTTTCCGTCATTGGGGAGGTCTTTGTGCTGATCATTTATGAGCATCTGAATAAATCTCGGATACATCGCCCAAGTCGCTCCATTTGCATTTTCTCTCATATAATTGAAAATTAATCCAGAGAGATTGAATTTTTGATTTGTGCATAGGCTCAGCATAGCTGCAGACCATTCCAAATTTAAGCCATCAAACCCGCCTTTTCGATGCGCTAGACTTGTCGAAATTACATAAACAATAAACCTCCAATCCTGAGTTAGACCGCCCCTTTTAATCTCCTTCTTATTTCTAAAATCCCCTGCGTATCCCATTCCTTTGAAACCGTCAAGAATATCGTCTTGACTCATGCTTTGTGGTTCATCACTGTTGTCTTTGAGCTTCAGAACTTTTCGTACCCTTTCCTCTGTCACTTCAACTCTTTTATTGCGTACTGTTGAAGAGATTCCCGGTTTGTTGTTAATTGATTCCAGCTTTACGTTCTCCCAGAATTCTCGAATATGAAGAGGGTAGACAGGAACGGAAGTTTCCACTGCATAACTGATTCTGCTATCGTGAACCCATCTAGATACGTCCTCGAAGTTGGTTGGAACTAGATTAAGATTTATACTCTGGTTATGCTTGAGGGTTTTATCCCATTCGAGCACTTTCACCATTCTGCACAGAAAACGAAGCAAGTTAGAGTGTGTGGATACCAGATAAACTATGTACGAGACTAGAATTTACATAAGATATATACAATTTAACCATGAAAAGAAATCAATTAAAGAAAATTTGAATATATACAACAACTTCGCTGCCAGATCAGTTGCTTTCTTCGCTAATGTTGGCCAAAGACACAGATTACCGGATAGATAAGTTAAATCCGCTAGCGAAGATAATGAAAACATGGTTCTGACACGGAACTGATTTGTCAGCGAAGATCACGATCTATCTCGCCAACCGAGCGAAATAGAGTATGTGGCTCGGTGCTTGAACTCGCGTTCAAGACTTGCGGTCTTCGCTGACTTCGCCAACACTTCTGATCTTGATAACTAACGACAAATTCGCTATGTTCGCTGGTGGATCAGTCGTGATTTCAAGTGAATCTTCGCTATCGAACATAGCGAAGACAGCGTTTCATTACCGAAAATGGTTGATCAGCGAAGATAGCGATTTTGATCACTATCTGAGCGAATTAAATCGCTCGCTGATTGCTCGAACTCGCGTTCGAGACTTTTGGGTTTCCTTAAATTCGCTATCATCGCTGTATTCATCGCTGTGTTCAAGATGTTCTTATAAAACCCTTTTCAAAAACCCCTAACCTGTTCATGATCAATCGATTCCTCTTAAATCCCTTTTAATCTACACAAAACCGACTCGACTTAAAACAACAACTGATGCGAACAGGAACATGATTAACACCTTCTAATGCAAATTCAATAACTGATACAAATTCCCATCCCCAATAGATAACCCAAGAACTTCAAACATTCTCAACAAAATGATATATACGAAGAACAGAGATTTAAAACAGATACTTATCGAATCAATGAACTATAAAGATAACCGACAATCATACCTGATATTCTTTGAATGCAAATAAATCTTGAGTTAACACCGGTGATGAAAGGGAAGATGAAGTAAAAATTTGAAAAATAACTGTTGGAATAAAAATTATATATGTACGGTTAATAAAGTAACCAGCGAACTTATATGTTCGCTGGTATCTTAATTTCGCCAGCTTGTTTATATTTTCAAAAAGTTTGGTTCTTGCTTGAAGATTTCAAACGATCTCGAAAAACGTGCCCGTTTATGTTTGAAAACTTGTTTATTTTGGAATATTTACAGTGATGCTAAAATTTGGGCCATTTTGACTCCGAACTTCAAATGTCTTGCTCTGCGAGGATTCATTTAACTTAGAATTTCCTGATATGTCCGACACTTACCGAACTTACCTGCAGAGGATCATACTGCCAACACTTGCCACATTCTTTATATATTATTACTATTATATTACTAACCAGGGCACAAGAAAAACTGTCAGTATGTTTGTCCGCTTAAATCCATGCATCCTTCTTTCAACGTACCTTCGGAGAGCGTATTTTATCATGTTTTTGGTAATTTTGACAAGTCTTCGATGGCCCCCACACAAGCTATTGAAAATAGAATCATTACGCCCTCGTGAGTCCCACATCAGGACATACCCCCGCGATCAAGGTATGCACAAAGATTCCTCATAACGGGTGAGTATATTGGATTCATTCTCTTCAACGATAGAACGGAGATCAGGTCTGTACTTTCGTACAACAGAGATTCCAGGAACTATCGAGGGTTAAGATAGATGGTTCGGCGAACAGGTCAGTACTACCGTACAGCAGAGTTGCCTACTGATCTATCAGAGAATTTGGCCAAAGATGGCACTTATTATGGATTTTGGCCAATAATGGCGCTTATTATACAGGGTTTGGCCTTTTTTTTTTTTTTTTTTTTTAAGGCACTTATTAATAAGAGAATATCATAGCATCGCGTCTAGGTCAGTACCACCGTACAGCAGAAGAGCAACTATGATATCCTCCGAATGACATACCAATATAAAGACCCGAAATCTCAGACTTTGGCAATCCGTCAACGCAAGATTCAAGACCATTAAGCCATATGCCGCAACGTGTTACCCACTGAGGAGCGTAATGCCTGAGAAAAGCCAGAATTCTTGTGTAGACATTATGTTCGGCTCCCTACCAGCAGTTTACTCGTCGGTGTTGCTGAATCTACCGACACATCGTTGCTTGGTACCCTGATTGTATATTGTATTCTGTTCAAAGAAATGACAAAGTGTTGGCAATTTTCTATCACTTCCTCTAACAGGAGTCTGACATAAGCGTCGTCTGACATAAGCATCCTGTTTCAAGGATTTTCTGAATATCCCCCCTAAAATTTTCATTTTCGTAAGTCCATTTGCCCGAAAATAAAATTTTAAACAGAAAATCTTTTTGGTAGGCGACGTCTTTCAATATCCGTTTTATTTTCAACAAGCAAAAACGTTAGTATTTTATTAATATTTAATTAAAAAGTTTTTTTTTTTTTTTTTTTTTTTTTTTTTTTTTTTTTAATCAACACAAGATTCATTTCCAATCAAGGAAATTGACCATTTCTAACCAGGTTACCAACTGGTTAAAACGGGTTTTGTCAAAAGCTTTCTTAAAGATGTCGGCACGTTGCTGTGTCGTATCCACTGGCACCACTTGAATGTAACCCTTTTCGTAAGCGTCTCGAATTGCATGAATGCGGATTTCGATGTGCTTGGTTCTGGAGTGGTGTACGGGATTCTTCACAATTCCCAGACAAGCCTCATTGTCGATGAATATCGGAGTCTTCATGATGTTGATTCCGTAATCCAGCAACTGATTCTGTATCCAGAGAACTTGTGAACAGCAACTGTATGCCGCAGTGTATTCCGCTTGAGCTGTCGACGTGGACACTGTTGTTTGCTTCTTGCTTTGCCATGAAATCAGCCGATTTCCCAGAAATTGGCATCCTCCTGAAACCGACCTACGATCCACTTTGCAACCTGCATGATCGCTGTCAGAATAAGCAATTAAGTCAAAATTACTATCTTTAGGATACCAAAGCCCTAGTTTTGGTGTTCCTTTCAGATAGCGGAAGATGCGCTTTACGGCAATCTCATGGGATTCCTTTGGATTTGTCTGGAAACGAGCGCAAAGACAAACGGCCCACATGATATCAGGTCTGCTTGCTGTCAGATACATCAAAGATCCGATCATTGAGCGATAGAAAGATTTGTTCACCGACTTTCCCTGAGGATCTAAAGTGAGCTCTGTTTGGGTGGCGAATGGCGTGCTTGCCACTTTGCAGTCATTCATGTTATATTTCGAGAGAATGTCCCGAATATATTTAGCTTGATGAATCAGAATTCCATCCTCCCTTTGCTTCACTTCTAAACCCAGAAAGAAGTTTAGTTCTCCCATCATGCTCATTTCGAATTTTGCCTTCATGATGTCACACCCCCAAAATCCACCTGCGGATAACACCCGCTTCGAGGGCGTGACTGACCAGGATCCAGCCACCAATTATACTGAATAATTAATTTGATAACAAAAGTAATACTTACTAACCATAAGATTAGCAAATATCAAGTTCAGAGTTTAAGGTTTTAAGTTCAAACAGTTAATAAGTCGCGGAAGCATAAGTAAAGTAGTTTAAACAAAGTTCTTAGTTCAAAATAAGGTAACACCCAACACAAGGGTGGACAGACACTACTCGTTCCCAAGCAGCAAGCTCCGTCGCCACTGGTTACCTGCAAAGCATGCAGTAAGGGGGTCAACAATAATGCTGAGTGAGTTCACTAGTTGTCCAGTTTTTAATTACCAAAAACTTGTTTCACCAGTTAATTTATCCGTTTATACATGCCATGGGGAGCTACCCCAAAAGTTTGCGACTAAACTGTTTTTCCAATACCGAACACTAGGTAACCGTTGCGTATCCGCAGGATGCCCCGATGTCAATGTTCTATCATCATTGACGGATGCCTGAGTACATTAGTTCACGACCGGTCCCAAACCAGGGCACGGTGTGAGGCTGGTAAACACCTAAATAGCGCTATCAACTAATAACCCGTTCGCCTGACCCCGGCGACTAATCGGTATTTGTAGTAGGGACTTGAGTGATAGAGTTTCGTTTAGTGCCGTTAGTTGCAATCCGTATAAACAGTAATTAACCAAAAGGTTTCCCAATACCAGGGAAGGAAAAGTAAGTTTTGTTCCCAATAACTAGGGAAGGTATGTAAATGGCATCCCCTTTTCAAGGGGATAGGGTTGTTTTAGTCTCGTGTCCCAAACCACCGGGACGCATGCTTTTAAGTTGTGAACTCACCTTGGGTTGCTCGGTAGGTTTAGGTTACTTGGTCAAACACGCTGGTCACCACGTCCTAACATGGTTACCGGTATAGGTCAGATTCGGTGTACAAGTATTCACGTAAAACACATACAGGTACGTAACATGCATACAAGTAAACAGTCATGGGGTTATTGGGCCGGCCTAAACATTTAAGCAGTCAACAGCAACACATAACCCAGTCAACAGATAGCCCATAACACATAATGGCCCAATAACCAAAGTGGACAGCCCAGTCGCAACCAGGAGGTCTCGAGTCGCAACCAGGAGGTTTCGACTTGTCACGCTGTGGTTGCGAGTCGCAACCGTGGTCTCGAGTCGTCACGTTGTGGTTGCGAGTCGCAACCGTCGTAGTCTCGAGTCGCATCGCGTGGTTTCGAGTTGTCACGCTTTGGTTGCGAGTCGCAACGGCGTGGTCTCGAGTCGTAATGCCGTGGTTGCGAGTCGGAAACTGTCCCTTTCATGTACACGTGATGATGCAGATATGACAGTCCAATTTGTACCAAGTAATCAGGCCCAAATCGGGCAACAGCCAATGAGGTTTCACAAACAACTTTGCCTAATCTGAATATTAGTAAACTTAGATCAAACTTTGCCATTTTTAAATCTTCAAACCACATTCAAGAAGTTCATCCTATATTCAAAGTTTTCTAGGGTTTTCTCCTTAACAAAATCATACATTTATGAACCAAAAATCACATATTTATAACAAGATCATGATGCAAAAACAAGAAAACATACATTATATATCCGAAATCTTAAGTTTAGCATCATTATTTTGCAAGGAAACAATGAAGCATAGTATGGTTAGCCATTATCATTCTTAGATCATTATTTGTTAGTCATTTAAACATGTTATCAAGCTTTGTACACAAGGGTTTTCACATATAGTCAAGTTTCACAAATCATCCTAAAAATCATACAAAAACTACTAACCAAGCATTTCTTAGTTCATAAACATTTTATTCATCAAGCATTCAAAGCATCTTCCACACAAAATAGGACACTAACCGGTTAGAAGAAGAAGCCGAAAACAAGGAGAAAGGAATCGAGAAGATGGAGTGTCCGAGTGATGATCTTGACCGAGTCCTTGTCCGAGATCCTTGCTTGGTCCGAAAGTTGGAAGAGATGGAATGTTGTTTTGGGGTTTTCTAGTGGGAGAGAAATAGGAGAAGTGTGGGTGTGTTTGTGTAACAAATGAGGGAAATGAGGAGAAGGTTGGAATTTATACAAGGTGGGGTTTTCGGGTTGGGCTTGGGGTTTCGGCCCAAACCGGTTACGGCTCAAAGGCCCACTCGAGACCGAGTGGCCCACTCGCAACCGGGTGGTTGCGAGTCATGGTCTCGGGTCGTGGTCTCGACTTTCATTCAAATATATATATACCATACATATTACACATATCATGTAAAAGTCACGTTTCCATTTAATAATAATCATATATACACAAAATATTACAAGGTGTACGTTCGGAAAAACCTAGAGTGTCACATTATCCCCAAGTTTTAAGAACTTTCGTCCCGAAAGTTAAGGCAGCCACTGCCAAGCTAGCGTGTTTCAACGGGGTGTCACATCATCCCCCCGTTAGTTTGGAATTTCGTCCCGAAATTCAGTTGTAGCTTCAGTGCTGGGGTTTTCGTTTGGGAACAGCTGGGGATACTTAGACTTCATCTGGTCTTCCCGCTCCCAGGTAAACTCTGGGCCGCGTCGTGAGTTCCAACGAACTCGCACAAGGGGTATCTGGCTACGTTTGAGGGTTTTGATTTCTCGATCCGTGATCTTAATCGGTTCCTCAGTAAAGTGTAGCTGTTCATCAATAGTGAGTTCCTTAAAAGGGATCACAAGTGTTTCATCCGACAAACACTTCTTCAGGTTAGATACGTGAAATACGTTGTGTACCGCGCTCAGCTCTGCAGGCAGGTTCAATCTATAAGCAACCTTACCGATTTTCTCGGTAATTTCGAATGGTCCAACATATCGTGGATTCAGCTTGCCTCGTTTACCAAAACGAACCACACCCTTCCAGGGTGAGACTTTAAGTAGAACCCGGTCCCCGACCTGGAATTCTAACGGTTTCCTACGCTTGTCAGCGTAGCTTTTCTGACGGTCACGAGCTGCCGCCATGCGTTGCCTGATCTGTGAAATCTTTTCTGTTGTATCTACCACCAGTTCTGGGCCTGTGAGTTGACTGTCACCTACTTCCGCCCAGCAAAGAGGTGATCGGCATTTACGACCGTACAATGCCTCAAAAGGTGCCGCCTGAATGCTAGTGTGGTAGCTGTTGTTGTAGGAGAATTCCACCAGTGGTAGATGTTTCTCCCAGTTCTTGCCAAAATCGATCACACATGCTCTAAGCATGTCTTCCAGGGTTTGGATGGTGCGTTCAGACTGCCCATCCGTTTGCGGGTGATAAGCGGTGCTCATGTCCAAACGTGAGCCAAAGGATTTGTGCATAGCTTGCCACAACTCGGAAGTAAAACGAGCGTCTCGGTCGGAAATAATAGAAGTTGGCACCCCGTGCCTGGAGACTACTTCCTTTAAATAGATTTCTGCTAAGGTAGAAAACTTGTCTGTTTCCTTAATGGCCAGAAAGTGTGCGGACTTAGTCAATCGATCTACTATCACCCAAATAGTATCATTCCCGCGTTGAGATCTAGGTAGTCCTATAACAAAATCCATGGAAATCTGCTCCCATTTCCACTTCGGGATTTCCGGTTGCTGTAGTAGGCCTGCTGGTTTCTGATACTCGATCTTGACTCTTGCGCAGGTCAAACATTTGCCAACATAGGCTGCTATGTGGGCTTTCATGCCAGGCCACCAGTAAGTGGTTCTTAAGTCGTGGTACATCTTATCTGAACCAGGATGTACTGAGTAACGGGACTTATGGGCTTCGTCCATCACAAGCTCTCGTAGATCTCCGTAAAGTGGGACCCAAATGCGCCCTGCCACATAGTAGGCGCCGTCTTCTTTTAGTTTTAGCTGTTGTCTCGATCCTCGCAGGGACTCAGCCCTGATGTTTTCCGGTTTCAGAGCTGCAATCTGAGCATTTCGAATCTGGGTAGGGAGACTAGACTGGATGGTAAGTTGCAATGCTCGCACGCGCTTTGGTATGGTGTCCTTTCGGCTGAGGGCGTCTGCCACGACATTGGCCTTGCCCGGATGATACTTTATGGCGCATTCATAATCATTCAGAAGTTCGACCCATCGGCGTTGTCGCATGTTTAATTCCTTTTGCTTGAAGATATGCTCGAGACTCCTGTGATCGGTGTAAATGGTGCACTTGGTACCGTACAGGTAATGTCTCCATATCTTAAGCGCAAATATCACCGCTCCTAGTTCCAAGTCGTGTGTTGTGTAGTTCCTTTCGTGTGTCTTAAGTTGTCGAGAGGCGTAAGCAATAACTTTCTCGCGTTGCATTAACACGCAACCGAGCCCATGAATAGACGCATCGCAGTAAACCACAAAGTCGTCCGTTCCTTCAGGTAACGAGAGAATAGGAGCACTGCAGAGGTTATCCTTTAGTCTCTGAAATGCAGTTTCCTGAGCTTCACCCCAATTATAAACCATACCCTTCTGAGTAAGAGCCGTGAGAGGCTGAGCGATCTTTGAAAATCCCATGATAAATCTTCGATAGTATCCCGCCAGTCCCAAGAATTGGCGGACTTCGGTCGGAGTCTTAGGGGTAGGCCAATTCTTTATAGAGTCGATCTTTGCAGGGTCGACGTGAATCCCATCCTTGTTAACCACGTGCCCAAGGAAATGGACTTCTCGAAGCCAGAAGTCGCATTTCGAGAACTTGGCATACAGTTGCTCATTGCGAAGGAGTTCGAGGATAAGGCGTAGGTGCTGTTCATGCTCTTCCTGACTTTTCGAGTAGATCAAGATGTCGTCTATAAACACGATCACAAATTTGTCGAGGTAGGGTTTGCACACTCGGTTCATAAGATCCATGAACACTGCAGGCGCGTTGGTCATTCCAAAGGGCATAACGAGGAATTCATAATGACCATAACGAGTTCTGAACGCAGTTTTGGAGATGTCTTCATTACGGACCCTTAACTGATGGTAGCCTGATCGCAGGTCAATCTTAGAATAATAGCTCGACCCTTGCAACTGATCGAATAGGTCGTCGATTCGAGGGAGAGGGTAACGATTCTTGATGGTAACCTTGTTCAACTCACGATAGTCAATGCACATTCGGAACGTGCCATCCTTCTTTTTGACAAAGAGTACTGGGGCTCCCCAGGGTGATGAACTAGGACGGATAAATCCTTTATCCAATAGTTCTTGTAGTTGCGTCGAGAGTTCCTTCAATTCTGCGGGGGCTAGTCGATAAGGCGCACGAGCTATAGGCGCTGCTCCAGGAGCTAGCTCGATTTGGAATTCGACCTGACGGTGGGGAGGGAGTCCAGGTAATTCCTCAGGAAATACCTCAGGGTAGTCACGTACTACTGGAAAATCTTCAATCCTCTTTTCCTTTTCCTGCGTGTTGGTAACAAGTGCTAAGATAGCGGTGTGCCCTTTTCGTAAACACTTCTGGGCCTTCAAGAACGAGATAACGCCGGAGATTTCTCCACCCTTGCCACCTTGTACAATGAGGGGTTTGCCAGAACGGCGGGGAATACGAACTGCTTTCTCTTGACAGAGGATCTCAGCACGATGCTTGGATAGCCAATCCATACCAATAACGACGTCGAAGCTTCCAAGAGTAACGGGGAAAAGATCGATACTAAATGTCTGACCAGACAACTCTAGTTTGCAGCCTTTGACCACATGTGAGGCCTCGATGTTTCTACCATTAGCTAACTCGACGATATGAGGAGAACTTAGCAACGAAAGCGGACGCTTAAGCTTCTTACTAATACGTAGGGATACATAACTAGCATCGGCACCGGAATCAAATAACACAGAAACATAACGATCATTGAGTAGGAACTTACCCGCCACGACATTGGGGTCATTCCTTGCTTCTCCAGCTCCAATCACAAAAGCCCTTCCTCTAGCACCATTCCCAGCATTGTTGTTTTGATTGTTGTTCCCAGCTCCCTGATTATTGTTGCGGTTCTGATTCAGTTCAGGGCAATCCTTCTTAAAGTGCCCTGTTGCCCCACATTTAAAACATGCTCGGTCGTTTCCCTGCTGCTGTTGCTGTTGAGGTTGTTGCTGATTCTGTCTTGCTGGGAACTGGCTTCTACAATCCTTGGCTTCGTGCCCCATCTTGTGGCATCGCTGACACTGGCCCTTGTTACATGCCCCATTATGGTGTCTGTTACACTTGTTGCACTTTGGGTAGCTTCCCCGATAGCCACCCTGTTGCTGAGTGCCTTTGTTGTTTTCAGTTTTCCTTTGCTGTGCTGGGGCCTGAGTGGGGTTAGCATCCTTGCCCTGACTTCCTTCCCACTTACGCTTGTTGTCACTAGAAGTTCCGATAGCATCACTGATCCTTTTGGGCAATCTGCCCTCTTCTACGGCCTGATCAGTGAGTTTGTGAGCAAGTCGAACAATCGGCTGAATGGTAGTGTGGTTGGCTGAAGTTACATGGCTTC
The DNA here is from genome assembly GCF_002127325.2 of Helianthus annuus. Taxonomy (NCBI): domain Eukaryota; kingdom Viridiplantae; phylum Streptophyta; class Magnoliopsida; order Asterales; family Asteraceae; genus Helianthus; species Helianthus annuus. Next base: position 28,151,877 of record NC_035436.2, read on the forward strand.
GAATTTCTGGAGCCAAACCCTTGATGTACAGTTCGATTCTTCGATACATAGGTCGAGACATGTTTGGGCAAAGAGCAGCATAGTCATTAGACAGCTTGGTGTAAGTTTCAATTTCCGACCCAACCATCTTGAGCTCATAGTACTCATTCTCAAGCTTGTGGATGTCATCCCGGTGACAGTATTCATCCTTAATCATATCCTTGAAATCCTCCCACGCAGTAGCATTTGCAGTTTCCAATCCAAACATCTGAATCTGCGCCTTCCACCAAGAAAGTGCGCTTCCTTCAAGCGTAGCAGTAGCAAATTTCACCCAATTTGCAGGGGGACATTCGCAAACAGCAAAAACAGCTTCAATTTTCTCAATCCAATGCAGAAGACCTATGGCACCCTCAGTGCCGTTGAAAGGGAGAGGCTTGCAATCCATGAAAGTTTTGAAAGTACACACGGGTGGTTGCGCAGGTGCATGCTGACCTATAGGGTGAGAAGCGAAGCGTATAGATTTAGAGGCGAAAAGTCGATGTGGCGGTAGGATCTAAACATTCCTAAAACAACGAGCTTACCTATAGGGTGAGCTGCGAAAGCTGCAGCCACTGTGTTGAGTAGGTTAGTAAACTGAGCCTGAGTCATGTTGATGTTTCCCCTTCCACGTCCACTCATTGTCTTCATAACAGAAAACACAATATGAGTGTGATGTAGCGAGAATGAGATAGAAGAGAGAGGTGTATCTATCTAACTAGGCACACTAGTACGTATAGCAAAACAGGAAACTTAAAGTAAGCAAACAAGTAAACACCGGTCCGAGCTATGAGGTCGAAAGTGTCGAGCCTTGCACTTGGAGTGTAGTGTCGTTACGAGTCACGGGTTATAGTCTGGTTTTCTCCAAAAAGATTTTCCCTTTTTAAAACCAAGTTCACTATAACCAATGGCTCTGATACCAATCTGTCACACCCCCAAAATCCACCTGCGGATAACACCCGCTTCGAGGGCGTGACTGACCAGGATCCAGCCACCAATTATACTGAATAATTAATTTGATAACAAAAGTAATACTTACTAACCATAAGATTAGCAAATATCAAGTTCAGAGTTTAAGGTTTTAAGTTCAAACAGTTAATAAGTAGCGGAAGCATAAGTAAAGTAGTTTAAACAAAGTTCTTAGTTCAAAATAAGGTAACACCCAACACAAGGGTGGACAGACACTACTCGTTCCCAAGCAGCAAGCTCCGTCGCCACTGGTTACCTGCAAAGCATGCAGTAAGGGGGTCAACAATAATGCTGAGTGAGTTCACTAGTTGTCCAGTTTTTAATTACCAAAAACTTGTTTCACCAGTTAATTTATCCGTTTATACATGCCATGGGGAGCTACCCCAAAAGTTTGCGACTAAACTGTTTTTCCAATACCGAACACTAGGTAACCGTTGCGTATCCGCAGGATGCCCCGATGTCAATGTTCTATCATCATTGACGGATGCCTGAGTACATTAGTTCACGACCGGTCCCAAACCAGGGCACGGTGTGAGGCTGGTAAACACCTAAATAGCGCTATCAACTAATAACCCGTTCGCCTGACCCCGGCGACTAATCGGTATTTGTAGTAGGGACTTGAGTGATAGAGTTTCGTTTAGTGCCGTTAGTTGCAATCCGTATAAACAGTAATTAACCAAAAGGTTTCCCAATACCAGGGAAGGAAAAGTAAGTTTTGTTCCCAATAACTAGGGAAGGTATGTAAATGGCATCCCCTTTTCAAGGGGATAGGGTTGTTTTAGTCTCGTGTCCCAAACCACCGGGACGCATGCTTTTAAGTTATGAACTCACCTTGGGTTGCTCGGTAGGTTTAGGTTACTTGGTCAAACACGCTGGTCACCACGTCCTAACATGGTTACCGGTATAGGTCAGATTCGGTGTACAAGTATTCACGTAAAACACATACAGGTACGTAACATGCATACAAGTAAACAGTCATGGGGTTATTGGGCCGGCCTAAACATTTAAGCAGTCAACAGCAACACATAACCCAGTCAACAGATAGCCCATAACACATAATGGCCCAATAACCAAAGTGGACAGCCCAGTCGCAACCAGGAGGTCTCGAGTCGCAACCAGGAGGTTTCGACTTGTCACGCTGTGGTTGCGAGTCGCAACCGTGGTCTCGAGTCGTCACGTTGTGGTTGCGAGTCGCAACCGTCGTAGTCTCGAGTCGCATCGCGTGGTTTCGAGTTGTCACGCTTTGGTTGCGAGTCGCAACGGCGTGGTCTCGAGTCGTAATGCCGTGGTTGCGAGTCGGAAACTGTCCCTTTCATGTACACGTGATGATGCAGATATGACAGTCCAATTTGTACCAAGTAATCAGGCCCAAATCGGGCAACAGCCAATGAGGTTTCACAAACAACTTTGCCTAATCTGAATATTAGTAAACTTAGATCAAACTTTGCCATTTTTAAATCTTCAAACCACATTCAAGAAGTTCATCCTATATTCAAAGTTTTCTAGGGTTTTCTCCTTAACAAAATCATACATTTATGAACCAAAAATCACATATTTATAACAAGATCATGATGCAAAAACAAGAAAACATACATTATATATCCGAAATCTTAAGTTTAGCATCATTATTTTGCAAGGAAACAATGAAGCATAGTATGGTTAGCCATTATCATTCTTAGATCATTATTTGTTAGTCATTTAAACATGTTATCAAGCTTTGTACACAAGGGTTTTCACATATAGTCAAGTTTCACAAATCATCCTAAAAATCATACAAAAACTACTAACCAAGCATTTCTTAGTTCATAAACATTTTATTCATCAAGCATTCAAAGCATCTTCCACACAAAATAGGACACTAACCAGTTAGAAGAAGAAGCCGAAAACAAGGAGAAAGGAATCGAGAAGATGGAGTGTCCGAGTGATGATCTTGACCGAGTCCTTGTCCGAGATCCTTGCTTGGTCCGAAAGTTGGAAGAGATGGAATGTTGTTTTGGGGTTTTCTAGTGGGAGAGAAATAGGAGAAGTGTGGGTATGTTTGTGTAACAAATGAGGGAAATGAGGAGAAGGTTGGAATTTATACAAGGGGGGGTTTTCGGGTTGGGCTTGGGGTTTCGGCCCAAACCGGTTACGGCTCAAAGGCCCACTCGAGACCGAGTGGCCCACTCGCAACCGGGTGGTTGCGAGTCATGGTCTCGGGTCGTGGTCTCGACTTTCATTCAAATATATATATACCATACATATTACACATATCATGTAAAAGTCACGTTTCCATTTAATAATAATCATATATACACAAAATATTACAAGGTGTACGTTCGGAAAAACCTAGAGTGTCACATTATCCCCAAGTTTTAAGAACTTTCGTCCCGAAAGTTAAGGCAGCCACTGCCAAGCTAGCGTGTTTCAACGGGGTGTCACACATGATAGATTCAAATTCTCTGCACAAGTCCTCGTTTGTTGACCCGAATATGATATCGTCCACATAGATTTGGACTAGCATAACATCTTCCCCTACCTTCTTGGTGAAGAGTGTCATGTCAATCGTTCCTCTGGAATAACCACAATCCAGAAGGTATGTGGACAGAGTTTCATACCAGGCGCGTGGGGCTTGATGTAGACCGTACAGTGCTTTATCCAGCTTAAAATAGCGCCCTGGAAAATGAGGATCCTCAAATCCAGGAGGCTGACACACGTAAACTTCCTCCTTAACTTTCCCGTACAAAAACGCACTTTTGACATCCATTTGGAAGACCTTGAAGTTTCTGTAGGAAGCATACGCCAGGAATATTCTGATCGCCTCCAATCGAGCGACTGGAGCAAAAACCTCTTCGTAGTCGATCCCTTCTTCTTGTCGAAAACCCTGCACCACCAATCGAGCCTTGTTCTTGATAACCACCCCACGATCATCCATCTTGTTTCGAAAGACCCATTTTGTACCGATAGGAAACTTTCCTTCAGGTAGATCTACGAGTTCCCACACTTTGAGTTTCCTGAATTGAGACAATTCTTCTTGCATCGCTTGAACCCAGCTGGAGTCTTGAATAGCGTCTTCGATGTCACGTGGAACTGATTGTGAAAGAAAGGCTGCGAAGAGACCTTTGTTGATGCTAGCTGACTGCCCTCGAGTACGTACTCCTTCTTCTACTGCGCCAATGACATTTTCAAGAGGATGATTTTTATTTGTCCTGTAACCTGCATTTGTCAGAGATTCGATTTGCTGCGGAAGGTTGGTGAAATGTTCGTCGACATAAATTATTGGTGGATCATCGTCCTGAGTTGGCTCATTCACATTTGCCTGTGAAGAAGAAGCACCATTTTCTTGGGTGTTCTCAGGCGAAGTGTGACCATTTGATTCATTTACAGCCATAATCGGATCAGCAGATGATGGAGATAATCGAGTGGTGAAAGGAGTGAAACCAATGTCGGACGAGTCAAACAAAGGTTCAACTTGAACGTCTTCGACTGGCTCAGGGTCAGACGCAGTTTCCGGAATTTCAAAGTTATTGAAGATCACACTCACATCATAGAACCAGTCAGGAGTGCTTCCAGTGTTGGTGTAATTTCCTTCTTGAAAATCCACATAATACGATTCGATCACCATCTTTGTTCGTTTGTTGTAAACACGATAAGCCTTTTGAGTTGATGAATACCCCATAAAGTAGCAGATATCACCTACTGCCTCAAATTTTACGAGATTGTCTTGAGTGTTCAACAGAGTGCACGAACATCCGAATGGCCTGAAGAAATCTATAAGGGGTTTTCTTTTGAAGAGAAGCTCGTATGCTGTCTTTCCATGCGGTTTCACGATGAGTACCCTGTTCAGAACGTAGCATGCTGTGTTAACTGCTTCAGCCCAGAAGATGATTGGAAGCTTGGAGTCCACCAGCATTGTTCTTGCAGCTTCGATCAGCGTCCTGTTCTTACGCTCAGCGACTCCATTTTGCTGAGGAGTTCTGGCTGCACTGTATTGAAGATGAATTCCTTTTTCTGCGCAAAATAATATGAAGGTCTGATTTTTGAATTCAGACCCGTTGTCGCTTCTTATGGACTTCACTTTCCGTTTGGTTACGTTCTCTATCAAGGGAATGAATGCCTTCAATACTTCAGCAGTCTCGCTCTTTGCTTCAAGAAAATATACCCACGAAAAACGAGAGAAATCATCTGTTACAACCAAACAATAAGAGCTTTTAGCAAGACTTTTAACACTGATAGGACCAAAAAGATCCATGTGCAGTAACTGAAGGGGTGCAGAAATCGTGTTCACTGCTTTGGTCTTGTGAGGTTTCTTATGCTGTTTTCCCTGGGCGCATGCAATACATTTTTCAGAAAATGGAAATTCTTTAATCGGAAGACCTCTAACTAAGTTTAACTTAGATAGTTTATTCATATTTTTGAAATTGACATGGCCCAGTCGTCTATGCCAAAGCAGTGACTCCGATTCTGAAGCTTTAGAGATAAGGCATGTTAGATTGTCATTTGTATTGGCATTCTTCATGTTGAGCACATATGTGTTGTTCTGTCTTGGAGCAGTAAGCATGATCATTTCTGCAGGAACAACATAACCCGGCTTCAGGAACAGGCATTCCATGTCATTGAACAGCACTGAGATTCCTTTATCACACACTTGAGAGACGCTCATGAGATTGTAGCATAACTCTGGAACATAGTTGACATTTTCCAGCGTGAGAGCTTCGGATACTACATCGCCTACTCCAACAATCTTCCCTCCCTTTTCGTCTCCGGCAAAGGACACGAAGTCGCCATCAATAAAGCGGAAGTTCTTCAACAGTTCTTTTAACCCCGTCATGTGTCTTGAGCATCCGCTGTCGACGTGCCAGATGTATTCCATGAGCATTCGAAGCCATTTCTGGAGCTTATTCTGATATATACAAATATACAAATATACAGATTAGTTTGATTTAGGAACCCAAATCTGTTTCATTTCAAATCTATCGTGGTTTTGACCCACTTTGACCTCTTTTTGTTTCCAAAGATACGCAGTTGAATCAACCAGATTTTTAACAGATTTCTTAAGATAATTTAGTTGCTGCGTGACGTTTGTAATAAAATCATGTTCTGGTTTAGGAAACTTTTTGGTTTTACAATGTTTCGCTGTATGTCCTAAATGACCACAGCGAAAACATCTTTTATGTCTGGGTCTTTTGGTGTGAGAAGATGATGTATGTGATGAGAATCTTGAGCTTTTTGCTTTCTTCATTTTCTTGTCCACTCTGCTTTCATCTTCGGGAAATTCTTCATCACTGTCTGAATCGAGTGAGCTTTCAGACGTGTTGTCCTTGCTTGAATTTTGTTCTTCACTTGCTTCACAACTTGAACATTCGAAGCTTTCATCACTAGTTGCTTGATCTTCAGTTGAGATTTCTGAATGCGAACTTACTGATGTATGTTCGTCTTCTGTGATAATGGCGCTTGTTTCTACATTATCTTGATCTTCAGTAGCTTTCTTTTCTGATTCTGTCATACCTGTTCTGGAAGGAATAAATTCGGGAATTTCCTTTGTAAGGAATTTTCCAAAGCTATTCCTTTTTAATTCTGGCACAAATACAGGAGATTCACAAGCAACATTATCATCATGACACGCATAATTCAAACCATGACATTCAGACACATAAGGTTCATGATCACGGGTCTCAAATGTAGGCACATGGCCCTTACAGTCATCCACAGATTTAGTTTTAGGCACTTGGCCATTACAGTCATCCATCCTACTTAAACTATTACATTCATCCTTAACATTGTTTTTTAGAACAATTCCAGACGAACCAGTTAACGGTGGAATAACTGTCGCCTGAATAACCAATTCCTATTTTTGACCCTCCGCAGTCTCCATCATCATCGCACACATCTTCTTTACACTCAATGGAATCTGCATTGCTTTTAGAACAGTTAGCAGTTGTCTCATTTTCATAAAATTCATTTTGTTCAACTGAGGCCTTTTCATTTATGAGATCATTTTCGGGATGAGGAGTAGGCATAGGCACGTAGTTTTTGCTGTGAGGTGGAAAGAAAAGTTTTCTTTCATTTCCGTGCCTATCCTTATAACCAATCCCGTCTTTCACAAACGTTGGTCGTTGGCAATTTTTGATGTCAGTAAAGGCCTTTTGACTGACATTCCATTTATCTATTATAATCTGGAGTTTGTTCTTTTCATTTAACGCTTTTTCTAACCTTTCAGTAAGATCATTTATGATAAAATCTTTTCTAAACACAAATTCTTTAAGAGTTTGCATTTCAGCCAAAGTTGAGTTCAACTTTCTCTGATATGCAGCCTCATTTTGTTTAAGCTCATTATTAATTTTTAAAGCTTTGTCCTTTTGCCTTTCAAACTCCAGATTTAGGAATTTATAATGTGCCACGACATCAACGCATGCTTCGGAGCATAACTTCTCCTTGAAACTAAGTGGAATACTATTTACCAAGTCTTTGTCATCCTTCTCTTTTGATGCATCTGCTTTCATGGCTGTAGCTTGAACTTTATCCTTTCCTTTCTCAGCATCTTTTTCAGCTTTATCACCAGACTCCACTGAAGGCAGAATACCTTTCAATCCCTGGTCAGCATCATTGTTTCCAGTTGGGATTCCCGTTGTCTGCTTCTCAAAGTGCTTTGCAGATGATTCACTAGAGATTTTGGCCATTAGTGCTTTGTTGACTTGTTCCTTAGCTTCAGTGATCTCTTCGCTCCAGTCATAGTCTTCAACAACCAAAGCCTTTGGCGTGCTGGGAGAAGCGTTGCTTTTGTTCTCTTCGGCAGTGATCTGTTTAGCAGCAGGAGTAGCTTCACTGTTTCCCTCTTTCAACATCGGACAGTCACGCTTGAAGTGTCCAAGATTCTTACAGTTGTAGCACCTCAGCTTAGACTTATCAAAACCAGCTTTTCCAAGACCTAATCGCTTGCCTGTCTTGTCTTGAAACTTCTTCAATCTCAGAGTGATCATGGCCATTTGCCATTTCAGATCCATTTCTTCCATATCATCTGGATCAACCTGATACATGTCTTCGGCAGTAAACATCTCCTTCCTCAATTCCCCAGACATTAGGGCTTCATAGCTGCTTAGGAAAGTGTTGAAGAGTGCCACATTCTCGGTTGAAACTTTCAGTGCTTGAGTATCGACAGTGATCGTTTTCTCAACAATTTGTGGGGCTTTAGATGCGCTTGCGGAAGCATTTGCATAAACAAGATCAGAAGCTTGTGGAGTAATGCCCCCTGAAGCGAGAAACGCTACATTCTTCAGTCCTGCTGAAGGTTGAGTTGCTTTAGGTTGATATCCAGCAGTGTTCATCTCTCTCTTGTTTACGTCCATTTCAAATGCCCTTAGAGTGTTGATCAGATCTGACAGAGTAACAGGATTAGGATTGTTGAGGAATTCCTTCTTGATCATCATACACTGCAGGTTCCATTCCTTGGGGAGCGAGTCAAGCAATTTCTTTATTGCAGCACGATTGGTTACAGGATTTCCAGCTTTCTTCATTTTGGTCATCATGTTTAGGAAGCGGCTAATGTGATCAGACAGGCTCTCTCCACGGACTCCGCAAAACATGTCGTATTGCTTTTGCACCATATCTCTCTTGCTTTCGATCAGTTCTTCATTTCCCTCATAGTACTCGATCAATGCATTCCAGAGTGCATTAGCAGTTCGGTGTTCTTCAAACATGTTGCAGTCGTTTGTTGATAAAGCCATGGTTAGAGCGGCGTGTGCACGACGATCACGTTGAATGAGGGCCTTGTCTTCGTCAGTGAAGGTGGTAGCATCGTTGTTAGGAACCACCGAATCTCCTCTAACTACCGTAGGAACGTGAGGTCCGGCCGTAACGGAGAGCCACAGATTGTAATCCGTGTACTCGAAGAACGACTGAATGCGAGTTTTCCAAGTGCTAAAATCTTCCGCTCCTTTCAACTTTGGTGGGCGAGTTGTGGTTCCAGTTTCAAGTTCCGCTTGAGCGATTGGACTTAGTTGATTTAGCAACATTTTTCTTTGTTTTTGACAAACGTGTGCTGAAACAGGCTTAAATTCGCTGACAGATCTTTAATTTCGCCGGCGAACGAAGTTGACTGATGATCTCCGCTAACTTGTTCGCTATCTTCGCTGACACGATGTTGGATCCTGCACGAACACCAATTTATCTTCGCTGACAAATCAAACACCAAACGAAGTTAGGTTATAATTGCCGGAAACCGTGATAGGAACGCTGTGATTCGCTAGCACGGTTCTCGAAGTCGCCTTCGATAAATTCGCTAATGGGTCAAATGATACTGTTTCGCTGATGATCAGCAAATTCGCTCGAACGTTAGTCGGCTAATTTGCTGATTATGCGACGGAACACTCAGCGATTCAGACAATATCGCTATGTTCGCTACGTTTAAAGTATATATTCGCTGTATTCAAAATTATCTTCGCTGTATTCAAAAACTCATCGCTGTATTCAAGTTATCTTCGCTAACCAGAGGGTTTATCACGAACTAAAACCCTCTAATCACTTAAAAACAGCCCAAAAACCATGTTTTGATGCACCAAAATGACCAAAATGACTCCTTAACCAAGTATTAACAACAACCTATCAATTAAACACACCAAATCAATCCATTTTAAGCCCAAAAATTTGAAAAACCTTGAAACTTTGAAAAACCTTCAAAACAATGAAAAATCTTAACAAGAACACAACAACCAAGAGCACAAAGGCTCTGATACCAAATTGTAGATCCCAAAACGTATCCGGATCACAGTGGTAGGTTGTTTTAGTCCAAAACACCTATTGATTAAGTGTTTGAACTATGACTAGTCAAGAAATATCAAGAATGAAGATGAAGGTGAAGCTAATGGATTGAGGAATACAACTAGTGTTGTATTGAATCCAAACAGAATGATATAACAATAAACAACCTTGGAAATCAGATCAAAGCTCAATGAGAATGTAAACAACACTTGATTCCACCAAGAGCCAAAAGCTTAAATGTGTTACAATGCTTGGGGTATTTATACTAGCATCCTGACTAACCAGCAAATTTATAAATTTGCTGGAATCTTAACTACACTAGGTCAGGAATATTACTTCTAGATAATTACAAAACAACCCCTAAACATTCAAAAGACATACAAACTACAACTAAACTAATCCAGTACAAGTACCAACGATCTCACATGCTCTAACATATACAGACAATCTTTTTGCGAGTTTCGAGGGTAAGAGAATCATATCAGTGTACGGTCATGCCAAAACACTCTTGTTGTTCAGTTAGTTAACATTAAAATACGCATCCTATAACAATTATCGGTATTGTTGTCCACTTAAGCTCAACTTATCAGATGTAATCATGGCGAGGGGATACGTTAAGGTATGATTTATACTTACCGACCGGTGTTCATCCACATCACGACACATTCCCGTATCAAGGTATGCACGAGAGTTCATCTTACCGGTGAGTATACCGATTATCATCTGTTTGACCGTATAAAATGTGAGATACTCACTTATTTTGATTTGAAAACAAGCCCTATGTGATATAATCACTTATTGATGAGGAACTTGATTTTCATATGCATGAGGGCACAGGAGCAAGTCCGTGAACAGGTCAGTACTTTCGTACAGCAGAGAGACGAACTTGACTCCCGGATAAATGTGATATTTTATCACTTATTTGATATGGACATGTGATTGTTTATCACTTATTGAGGTCGAATGCAGTATGTATTATGTACACGTATGTATAGTATCATGGAAGATCTAGACTTGCGTCCCCGTTATTTTTCGGTAAAAGATACAACCATGATACCCAGATGATAAGCAGCATAAAGACCGAATATCTCAGAACCTCGGCAATCTATCAAACGAAATTTCGGTACTAAGACCATATGCCAATGAATGGTTCCCACCTGGTCTTCAGTCGATTTAAGATTTATATCACCCTGCACACTTTAAAATGATTGTGAGCCTACCGATACATCTTATATACAGCTGCTTATCGTTTTTCATTTAAGGTTTAAAGAGGTTTGGATAGACCACTGATGTACTATCATTTTCTCTTTTACTCGCCAGGAAACTCATTTTTGTTTTTCTATTGTTTTTATGTTTTTGAAATTTTTCGATGTTTTTGGATTTTTCGATGTTTTTGGATTTTCCGATTTTTTGGCTCAAGATGTCACCAGCATATTTAGTCTGATGGATGAATATCCCAGACTCAGTTTGTTGCACTTGTAGGCCCAAGAAGAAGGTCATTTCCCCCATAGCACTCATCTCGAATTTATCCTGCATAATGCGCTCGAAATTCCTACACAAGACATCATTAGTAGAACCAAAAATAATATCATCAACGTATACCTGAACCAGAAGAAGATCTCCATCTTGTTCTTTGATGAAGAGAGTACAATCGATAAGACCTCTTCGAAAACCGTTCTCCAGCAGATAGGTGGATAAGGTTGCATACCAAGCTCGTGGCGCTTGATGAAGACCATAGAGAGCTTTGTTGAGCAACCAAACCCGATCGGGATGGATAGGATCTTCAAAACCTGGAGGCTGTTCGACATACACCTCTTCCTCAACCACACCATGTAAAAATGCACTTTTCACGTCCATCTGGTAAACCTTGAATCCTTTGAATGAGGCATAAGCCAAAAAGATCCGAATAGCTTCCAAACGTGCAACAGGTGCATAGACTTCGTTGTAGTCGATCCCTTCTATCTGACGAAAACCTTGAACGACTAAACGTGCTTTGTTTCGAATAACCACTCCACGGTCGTCTTTCTTGCATTTGAAGACCCATCGAGTGCCAATTTTCTTGTAGTTCTCAGGTCTTTCAACAAGCTTCCAAACACCAAGCTTTTGAAATTGCTGCAATTCTTCCTGCATGGCTTCAACCCAAGCACTATCTTTCAACGCTTCTTTCCACGATTTTGGTTCTTCTTGTGACACGTAACACGCGAAGGACCAGTCATTTTGTTGACCAGATTCTCTTATAGCTGAATACAAACCAGCATTCCGGTTGTTTCTCAGCTGATTACGCGTCTGCACACCGCGATGGACATCTCCTATAATATTCTGTTGGGGGTGGGTATCATGAATCCTCATTTCAGGATTTTCTGGCACACGTGCATTGATACCCAAATTGTTAAGATTAAGATCAACAACCAACTCCACACCAGGAATGTGTGTAGAGGTGGATGCATTCCCTTCAGCAGTGTCTACATTCTGCATATGAGGTGTATCACCAGAGGCACCTTGAACAGGAGCAGCTGGAGCCGAAGATCCTTCAGCTGCATCATGATATTCATCATCTTCAGAAGAATCATTATAATCAGTAGCATCTTCATAAACCTCATTTTGAACCATATTATTGACAGACGAAGAAGCTTGGGGGTCAACAACAATAGGTCTAATCAAAGGCGAGACAGCAGCGTTGTCACTTTCCAACAACATCCTAGCCGCTGCTGATTCTTCGTCAAAGGTTGGCAGATTGAAGGAGTCAAATAGCCCATCATAATCGAACATCCACGGATCACCCGGAGCCCTAACAGGACTCGTGTACCTTTGAACCCTCACTTCACTCCATAGCTCAATCTTTTTGGTAGCTAGATTCCAAACACGAAAATTCGGAGTAGCATATCCAAGGAAGAAACCCTCGATAGCTCTTGCTCCAAACTTTCCATCCGGCTCAATCATAGTACATGGAGCACCAAACGGTTCTAGGTAAGAAAGATCCGGTTTCCTTTTCTGAAGGAGTTCGAAGCAAGTTTTGCCATGTCTCTTTACTGTAAGAACTCTGTTTAACGTGTAGCATGCAGCCGATACAGCCTCCCCCCAGAATTGAATAGGGAGTTCCGACTCTACTAACATTGTTCTTGCAGTTTCTATAATCGTCCGATTCTTCCTCTCCGCGACGCCATTTTGTTGTGGAGTATAACGAGAACTGTACTCATGAAGAATGCCTTTAGAAGTACAAAACTCATCCATAACTTGATTCTTGAATTCGGTTCCATTGTCGCTTCGGATCCTCTTTACTTTCAACGAATAGAGATTCTCCAACATTGTAAGAAGATCCTTGAGGATGCCAGGAGTTTGACTCTTGTGTGCCATGAAGGATACCCAAGAAAATCTAGAATAATCATCAGTAACAACTAGACAATAAGCATCTCCGAATGTTGTCTTGTGCTTCATAGGTCCAAAGAGATCCATATGAAGACGTTCGAGAGGCATGCTGACAGTGTTGATTTTCTTCAAAGGGTGAGACTTCTTTGTTTGCTTCCCTTTCTGGCACGAGACACAGATATCTTGTAAATGAAAACTTCTCACATGCACACCATTCACAAGATTATTTTTCACCAGATGGTTCATCTTTCTCAAGTGAATGTGTCCCATTCTTCTGTGCCAAGATATAGACTCCTTTTCCGTGGCTTTTGAGACAAAGCAAGTGACTTGTGCAGATGTTGTAATCGCTTGGCTCATGTCGAGAATATAAAGATCATTAACTCTCGGAGCCGATAAGAGAATCCATTCTTGTGGAATTTTGAATCCAGGTTTCAGTACATAGCAGCCGGCATCATCAAAATGCACAGAGAATTTTTTATCGCAGATTTGCGACACACTGAGAAGATTATGATCAATTTGCTTAACATAATTGATCTTATCGAAGCACACCATACCATTTGAGATACTTCCCTCTCCAGTGATAAATCCGCCTTTGTCACCCGCAAAAGCAACATACCCTCCTCTAATGTTTCTCACGTCGTATAGGAGCCGTAAGTCGCCAGTCATGTGCCTGGATGCTCCACTATCAACAATCCAGTGACTATTAATAGTTCCTCCTAGAACATCCTGCACATGTCATTTAAAAACATCAGTTGAGAATGGGGACCCAAGCCTTAGTGGTCTTGGGTCGTCCCTTAGCATCACGAAAAGTGATATCAATCTCTTGATGGTTTTCAAGAACAACTGCTCCCCCTGAATTGTCACCCGCCTTAGGTAACCAAGTTCGTTTTTGCCTACCAGTTTTTGAAGATTATGGTTTTACAGGTTGTGACACACTTGGTTCCCTTTGAACTATTTTAACCTCAGATTTTAAAGCCTTTTCAACAGTTTTCATGTTCTTACGTCGTTGTTTAGTTTCTTGTTCTTTTACCGTTCGTTTATCATGTTTAGGTGAAACTGACCGACGTTGAGGATGAACTGTTTCAGGTGGAGCTTTCTCAACAAATTTATTCTTTGGAGCATTTGGGCAGTTTTTGATGATGTGCCCAATTTCTCCACATTTAAAACATGTTCTCCTTTCAACAAATTTGGGAGAACTTGATTGACCACAAGATGTCGAACTCGTGGAACCCGAGGTACTAGCCTTTTTCATCACACCCATTTGTGCGTTGAGTGTAATTGTTATCACTGTTACGTTTTAAGATTGTGACTTGTTTTACAAAATCAGTGTTAGATTTGTTCTCAAAAGTTTCAATCTTATCAGTACCCTTGGATGACACGAACTTGACATCTTTTGCTTTCTTTTGAAATCGAGCTCCTTTTGTTTCAGACTTCATTTGAGAGACTTTATGCTTTTGAGCTCGTTTGACTGGTTGTTTACCATTAGAAGCAGTAGGTTGTTGTGTGGTTGAAGATTTTTGATTACCAAACTGTTCTCTAATCTCAGCCTTAGGAATTGGATCACATTGTGTTACAACAATTCCCGGAAGTGTTTTTCCCAAAAATTTGTTTGTGTTGTCTTCAAAGACTTTGTCAATCAACGATTGATTTACATTTTTAATTGGGAAAACGTGATCTGAGTAGATTTTATTGTCTCCAACCAATGTATACAACACATTACTGCTTTTAACAGTAGACACACATGTCTTATCAACTTTGATAGAATCAATCACTTGTTTCTTAACAGATGAAACATCAGGAGTATCTGGATCACATAGAATGTGATTCTCTCGTGGAATAACTACTCCTTTCATCTTGTTAAGTGATTTATTCTGATCACTTACATCCACTTCTGATTCATCATCCGATGTCTCATAGTCCTCGATAATTGGAGGACTTTGCTTCATGGATGATGAAGTTTCTTGTTCCTTAGAGGATGTGTCTGAAGAATTGTCCGGTTTGAACCCTAGTCCAGCAGCAAATTCCTCAACATCAAGAGGCACACTGGGTTCATACCGAGGCATTTCCTCCTCATCAGGCATCTTGGTATAATTGTTAATCAAGGGGGGCGGACATTTCTTATACCCTATCCCTTTCTGATTTCCCTTCGGTTGTTGAACATCGATGATGTGATCAAGCACAAATTGGGAGTTAGAATAACTCTCCAATTTTTGTTTGATCGCATCATGCTCGCATTGGGCAATGGCTAATTGCTTCTTAGTTTCTTCCACAATATTAATGTATTCATTTATACTCACTTGCTTGTGGTAAACTACTTTGTTAACCTCGGACACATTTTTCTTTAATGTTTCTATTACAGATTTAAATTCTTTTTCATTCCGAGTTAAAGCCATGTTCGCCTCTTTGCATTTCGACAGTTCAATAACCAAATTCTGATTATGACTATGAAGCTTTTCTGATTCAAGCTTCATATCAGCACATGATTTACAAACACTAGGAGCAGGAGGTTCAGAATTTACCTGACTAGAAGAGGCTGAACCATTTGCCATAAAGGCAGTTTGAAAAGAAAAAGCTCCATCTTCAGAAAATAACTTCTCCATTTCCTTTGATGCAGTAGCAGCCTTCCTAATCAGAATTGATTTTTGACATTTAAGCTCATCAGCTTCATTCAGTAGATCTTGAATATCATCACCTCCTTCCTCCTTCACATCAGACTCTGAGTGATTATCCCCAGAAACAGAGCCTTCTTCATCAGAACTTCCAGAATAACCAGAACTGTCATCACTTCCAGAGGACTCTTCTTTATGAACATGCTCAATGATCTTTGCATAACAAGCTGTTCCACTTCTCTGATCATCTTCACCAAACTGCACTGACCAGTCACATCCCTCATCAGCTTGAACAGCCAAAGCCCGATTGGGATTTGAAGTTCCAGGCTGGCCCTGATTGTTATTAACTGCCACCATCCTCCTTTCACGGTTTTCTTGTTGGGCATTCACATTTGTAGTACTCGTCTGGTTTCTGAAAGGGTTGTGATTGCCTTGTTTTGTTGGTCGAGTGCACTCACGTTTGAAGTGCCCTTTATTACCACAATTAAAGCATGTAACAGCGTTGATATCAAACCCATACTTCGTATCTTTCTATCCTTCCAACGAAGTTCTACCAGTACGAGCTATGAAGTCTTTGGCCCTTCTAACTGCACTTGCAAAAGCCCACTTAATATCCATCAACTCCATTTCTTCCTTGTCGATCTGTTGATAATCTTCATTGGTCATGTTAATGTTTCCAAGCTGACCTGCTACCAAACCACAGTAAGCACTGACCATTGTATTGATAATTTCCATGTGCTCCTTAGCAACTTCAATGCTGAGGTGTGAAAGGTTTGAATTATCGACTCGGATTGTGTTAGGGTTTTGAGGTTGAGGATTGCTTGTATAGTGAGCCTGCTGTTGTTGTTGTGGAGGTTGGACTTGTGGCTGTGTTGGGACAGGAATGTAAGACCTTGGATCAAAAGCCGGAGCAGCAGTTGATTGAGGAAACGGAAGAGAACTTGTGTTAGACACAAATGCAGTTTGCAGTTTAGGTTGCTGTTGCTGAGCTGCAGCGGATCTTGCCAAAGCGTCAAAGCCTGGAAGGTACATCTCTGTATTCTGAGGAGCGGGAGCACGCTTTGCTTTCCTGATTTCTTCATCATTTTTATGTTCCAGCTTCTGAATGAACTCATAGATGTTAACCGTGTCTAGAGTTCCGGTGTGCTTCAACAACTCAATAAAGGAACTCCATTTTGGAGGTAAAGCGTCAGCAAACCTATTCACCATGTCTTGTTGAGTAGATACAACCCCATAAGCACACATTTCACTAATCAGATGATAGAACCGTGTTGTCATATCATTTAGAGTTTCGTTTTCCAAAAATTGAAACGATTCAAACTCTTTCTTCAACAAATCATGACGAGACTTTCGAGTAGCTGCATTGCCTTCTCCTCTAGCAACTAAGGCATCCCACAATGTTTTCGTGGTCTTGCAGTAGGAGAACTGATGATAGATATCTTTGTTGAGTGCTTGTGTAAGTGTAGCAAAGGCCTTTTTCTCCAATTCATAAGCCTTCTTGTCATTTTCGAGCATGTTAGCATAACCTTCTGAAGTGGACGCTGCAACTTCAAGATTGGCATTGAATACATTGATGAAACATGTCCAAAGATCGGTGCTTTGCCCTTGAACATACGTGTGAAAGCGGTTTTTCCATGATGGAAAGTCGTTCATATGGTTCAACTTCGGTGGACGATTGTTGCTTCCCGTTTCTCTTTCACTAATCAAAAGATTTTGAATGCTTTGACTCTGATTGGATACCAAAGCCCATTGACTTGGACTGATTGATGGCGGTGGAAACATACTTTTCGCCCAAGCTGCAGCAGAGGTTAGCTCTTGACTAGATTGTGAGTCAATGCTCCAGTCCCAAGGACTTGTACAACTCATTTTGATCAAATACTAATAGAAAAACCTACACAAACACAAACTGTTAAATGCAAAAGACACGAATTGAAAGATACTGACTTGTACGAAAGATCAAGACTTGTTCGAAGGATCAACAGTGTTCGAAAGACCACTGTTGAGTTTCGAACAAAGACTTCGAAAGATTCACAAATGACAGATCCTTATCTTTCGAGCAATTATCTCGAAAGATTCACAACTTGAAAGATCCTTATCTTTCGAATACTGATCTCGAAAGATTCACAATGAAAGATCCTTATCTTTCGAAATAAATATCCTTATCTTTCGAACAGCTATCCTTCGAATAGATTCCTTGATCGAAGGATAAGACTCTGACTTCGAAGGATGGATCGAAAGATGTATATCTATCGAAGCTTCCTTGATCGAAAGATGACCTTTCGATGTCGAATGATATCCTTCGAACACTCCTGACACACTGACACTGATATGACAGGTTGGTGAAAAAGGTGATGGGTTGGTGAAGCAACTTTCGGCAGGAGGGATGTCCTGACACAACTTTTCTACCAACTTTGAAAATATTACCCAAAATGGACAACCCTATCCAGAAACCGGTCACCGGAATTATGACCGGAATTTGGCCGGAAATCACCAAAAGCCTTAAAAACAAGTTTTTAAGTTACCTAACCCAAACTTGAACACTCCCGAAGGTTTAGAACGCGTTTTTCAGTTTAAAGATGCAGGAAAACCACCAAAAACGGGTGCTAAACCAAGTGTCCAAACACACCAAGAACTTGAACAAACCCGGTTTTAAACAAGGTAAAGAGCCACGGCTCTGATACCACTTGTAGGTCCCTCTCGGAGGATGACGAACCTAAACCTTGTTATACAAACCCACTAGCGAGTGCGGAATCCAAGCTAGCAAGCAAACCGAGATGAAGCAAGTATAAACACAAACACACAAAGGTTCACCGATTAACACCACTTGTATTAATACGAATGAAGGTTCCGGTTACAAGCACAATGTTTACAAATCAGTTTTGCAAACTCTCAAGGTGTGTGTGTGTTTCGGACAGAATGCTCTCAACTTTCTATCTCTCTATGTGTGCATCTATCTATCAACATACACTGCATGGGTATATATACACCCAGCCCAGGTTGTCTTGTCCGAAGGATCTGATAGATGATCGAAGGATCATCTATCGATTACAAAGTCTTCGAAGGATCTGCATTAACCTCGAAGGATGATCTATCGAATCATCCATCGAAGGTTCATCTTTCGAGTTCATCGAAGGATCAACATTATCCTTCGATGAGCATCCTTCGAGCCAGACAAAAGACAACCATATTTCTAACTGTTTGGCCAAGTCAAACTAGGAGGACAGTTGACTTGGTCAAACTTACATGACTAACAAGGACATCGTTTATAACGTGACCGAATACAGACAAAGTACAGACACAAGTGCACTAACAAGTGGAACTCCATGTAAAGATACTACTTCGTCTACATACAACTTGGCTAACCTTTCCATGCTAAAGGTTTCTTTCATGGGTAGAAAATGAGCTGATTTGGTTAATCGATCCACAATTACCCAAATCGCATCATTACCTTTTCTGGTTTTGGGTAACTTAGTAACAAAATCCATTGTTATGAGTTCCCATTTCCATACCTGCATCTCTAACGGTTGTAGTAGTCCCGAGGGTTTCTGATGTTCTGCTTTTACTTGTGAACAAGTAAGACACTTAGATACATATTCAGCTATATCCTTTTTCATACCTATCCACCAAAAATTGTTCCTTAAATCTTGGGACATCTTATTGTTACCTGGGTGCATGGTATACCTAGATTTATGGGCTTCCTTTAGAATCTTATTTCTTAAATTTCCCTGTTTAGGTACCCAAATTCTTTTCTGGTGGAATCTCCAAATTCCATCATTTCCTTGCTCTAGCTCTTTTATTCGTCCTTTCATTCCTTAAGCATCGTCTTCGATTGCTGTTTCTTGAACTTTCTTCAATTGTTCCATTAAATCTAGTTGTAGATTTAATCTAAGAGCACGGACTCGCTTTTGCTTTTCATGATACTTACGACTTAAAGCATCTGCTACTACATTTGCTTTTCCTTCGTGATATTGAATATCACAGTCGTAGTCACTTAGGATTTCCATCCATCTTCTTTGTCTCATATTCAACTCTTTTTGCCCAAATATGTACCTTAAACTTTTATGATCTGTATAAACAGTAAACTTACTTCCATACAGATAATGTCTCCAAATCTTAAGGGCAAAATTATAGCTCCTAATTCTATATCATGAGTCGTATAATTTTCCTCGTGTTTCTTTAATTGCCTGGAAGCATACGCAATTACCTTCTTGCGTTGCATCAACACATATCCAAATCCTAATTTTGAAGCATCACAATATACTTCAAAATCTTCAGTTCCTTCTAGCAGAGCTAAAATTGGAGCATTTGTCAACCTTTGTTTTAATATCTTAAAATCTTCTTCTTGTCTAGGTCCCCATTCAAACTTAACTGCTTTACAAGTTAGCTTAGTCAAGGGTACTGCTATCTTAGAAAAATCCTTAATAAATCGTCTATAGTATCCAGCTAAGCCTAGAAAGCTTCTAATTTCCATAGCAGTTTGCGGAACCTTCCATTTGGTAATTGCTTCTATTTTAGAAGGATCTACGTGAATACCTTCATGATTTACCATATGTCCTAAGAATTGCACTTCTTGCAGCCAGAATTCACACTTCGAGAATTTGGCGTAAAGCTTTTCCTTTCTTAACAAAGTTAAGAGTGCATGCAAGTGCTCACAGTGTTCTTCTTGACTTTTGGAATAAATAAGTATATCGTCAATGAAGACAATTATGAATTTATCCAAGTATGGTTTACAAATCCGATTCATCATGTCCATGAATGCTGCAGGAGCATTTGTTAGTCCGAAGGGCATGACTGTAAACTCATAATGGCCATACCTAGTTCTGAAAGCAGTTTTAGGTATGTCTTCCTCTTGTACTTTCAACTGATGGTATCCGGAGCGTAAGTCTATCTTAGAAAAATACCTAGCTCCCTGGAGTTGATCAAAAAGATCGTCAATCCTAGGTAATGGGTATCGATTCTTAATTGTAACCTTATTCAATTCTCTATAATCAATACACATTCTCATCGATCCATCTTTCTTTTTCACAAACAACACTGGTGCTCCCCAAGGGGATGAACTAGGTTGTATAAATCTTTTGCTTAGTAATTCATCTAACTGCTTTTTCAATTCTAGCATTTCAGTGGGTGCTAGTCGGTAAGGTGCTTTGGCTATTGGTGTAGTTCCAGGAATTAGATGAATTCTAAATTCTACTTCTCTATCAGGTGGTAATCCAGGTAGTTCTTATGGGAATACATCAGAATATTCTGAGACTACTGGGATTTTCTGAAGTTCCTTACTCTTAGTGTTAATGATTACAGAAATCATATACACCATTCCTTGTTTTCTTGAATAACTGACCAACTTCATTACTGAAATAAACTTCAGTGGCTTTCGAGGTTTATCTCCTGTAATTAAAATTACTTCTCCTGTGGGGGTACGAATTTTTGTACAGAATTTTTATCACAAAGAATTCTAGCATGGTTGGCTACTAGCCAATCCATTCCTAACACTATATCGAATCCGGCTAACTTCATAGGTAACAGGTTCGCAGAAAATTTATGTCCTAATAGTTCTATCTTTCCTTCTTGCAAAACCTTGTCTATGTTAGCAGAATTTCCATCTGCCGTTTCGACTGTAAAAATCTGCCTAAGGGTGGTTAAAGGTAAATTAAGAGCTTAGCAGAATGAAGTATTGATAAAACTTTTGTTTGCACCAGAGTCAAATAATACTTTTGCAAACACGTCGTGGACTAAAAACGTACCAGCTATGACATCTGGAATGAGTTCTGCTTCTTGAGTAGTTAACTGGAATGCTCGTGCATTCTTCTTGGTATTTCCGTCTGCTGGTTTGGCTTTGTTATCTGCTGGTTTAATTAGCTTAGGGCATGTTGTCTTAAAATGTCCAGCTTCTCCACAGTTGTAGCAGATTATTGTTTTCTTTCTACAGTCTTCTTCTCGATGTCCTATAGCTTTGCAAAAGTTGCAGGTCACATTGCATCTTCCAAAGTGTTTCTTCCCGCAATTTCTGCAAAAAGGCGGATTTGCGGATTGCCCCGTTCCTTTCTTTTTGAACTTATTACTATTACCCATACGAAATCCTTGAGTAATTTTCTGAGCCAAATCCTTCTTCCGGTTTTCTTCTCTTGTACGTACCAGTTCATTAGTTAGGGTGTTAGCTAATTCTACCGCATCATCAATAGTGCGAGGTCTCGCAGCTTTAACGATATTACGGATTTCGCCAATCAATCCCTAAATATAACGGGAAATAAGCACCGGTTCTGGCGAAGCCAGGGTTGGTACCACTCTCGCATATTCGAAGAATGTCGAACTGTCGAAGTATATCCTCGACAGGCTACACCCACCATACGATGGCTCAAGAATTTATTTGCCGTTTGTTCCTTTTCATATTCGGGACATAATTTTCTTTCCATTAATTGCTTAAATTCTTCCCAATTCATGGCATAGACCGCATTTCTTCCTTTGGCTTGAAGTACTGTATTCCACCATTCTAATGATCCTTCCTTGAAAAGATGCGAAGCATACATGACCTTATCTTCTTCGGCACATTTACTTATCATAAGTACTGCTTCGGTTTTCTCCAACCAACGCAGCGTCGCAGTCGCCCCTTCATTGCCTGCAAATTCAGCTGGTTTACAAGCAAGAAATTCCTTGTAAGTGCAACCAGGCGTTGCAGCTTTCATTTTCTTAGGGAGTGGGGCTTGCCGTGGATCATTGTTATGATTATCATGATTGCCGCCTCCGTTTATGCTATTACTGAAATTATCTTCCTGAGTACGTTTACTAGGAATGATTTGTTGAGTTTCAGCAGGTTTCTGTGCAGCAGCTAGAATTGCTGGAATAGCATTGGCTATCCCTTGAGCAACGATATTCTCGATATCTTGCCTAGTCATAAATTGATTTTCCTGATTTTGCTCAGACTGATTTACTTCATTAACTGGTCCATTACCAGCGTTTTCCATCTGGTAATTATTATAGATATAATTTATTAGTGTCAAATAATTGCTAATTAAACATAATAAAAATAATTGCACATAATCATACAACTTTACAACACACTTATAGCCAAAATTGTCGATTTCTCGACTTCCATTTTGATAGATTATATTAGGCATCCGTACACACTGTTTATCTTACATCGTCTTATTCCTGAGCTATTTTACAGATTTATATATTTTTGTTACTACTGTTATTATACAAACATAACCTCCCAACCCCACTATTCCTTTGTCAACTGGCAGTTTTAGTAGCGACGTTCCCTTTCGTCGTATTTCCAGGAGATTTGTTCTCCCATTTCCCGGATTCTATTCCCTGTACCTATCAGTTCTTCGCCAAATTGGCGGAGTTCAGCTAGGTTCTCATTACTCATCGGTGGGTTTGGTATAGGTTCTGGGTCGAACTGAGGGAAAAAGTCATAAGAATTATTAAGAAGGTTTTGAAACTCCCAGTCGTTAGTCCACCACTCATCCATTTCTCCTAAAGGTCGGGTGTGGATTAGAGGGTCTGGAATAGCTGGTTCCAAATTAATTGGAAGTTGGGTTTCAGCAGGATAAGGGTAGAGATTGTTGGTGATAGGTCTAATAACATCACAACTTGCAAGTAGATGGTCTAATTCCTCATGGAATGTAAATCCTTCAGTTTGTTTGGAACTTTCTCCGATTTCTATTCCCGTTTGCCTAAAATTTTCCCTGATTTCTATCCCTGCTGACCTAGAACGCTCTCCGATCTCGATCCCTTTTCTTTTATCCATAGGATTTTCTATTTTAGGAAGTTTCCTAGTTGCTGGTTTCCTCCTGCGTACTTTCCTCCATCCTACATATCTTCTTCTTTTCTTAGGCTTTGCTTTCTCTGGAGGTGGAGCTTGAAATTCCATAGGTTCCTCCAAATCAGCAATGTAACCAGTGAAGTCGTTGGAAACTTCTATTGGTACAGGATAGAGATTGAGATTCTGAAGGACTTCAGATAACTCATTCATGCTGTTTAGCATATATGCAAAATGCACAAAAATGCTAAGTTAAAATTTTAAAACAAATTTGCATAAATAAACATTTAAGATTTATTGCATACTATGTGATTAATTTAATACAAATGATAACTGAAATTCAAAACACACTAAGGTTTATTGTAACTTATTTATTTACTGGATAACTTTTCTTTAGAGCTTATGGCATGTAGGTAATGTAGGTGCTAATACTGGTTCAGGGTACTAATAGTTTTCTAAAGGTTGGCATTTACTGCTACCATTGCTAGCATGTAAAGATCTGCCCATTTTTCATCTAATTTGTCTTCCCATGGTGGATTATTGCCTATTTCCCGGGTTTCCGGATTAAACCTCACTTTTTTTGGTTGGGATTTCTTTCCTTTCTCTTGACTTTTCCTAATAATCAAATTTCTTTTACTGGGAGAAAGTGGTTTTTCAAACTGGGCTTTACGAACAAATATTCCTTCATCCATATCTGCTGGGTATTTTGAGGAAGTTCCTTTTTCTTTAGGTGCAGTATCTAATTTATGATAGATATCCGAAAGTCTTTGTTTACCCATACTGTAACTAACAAATAGTCAGTTAATAAAACACATAATCACAGAATGGCAGTTAGTAGAATTAAGTATTTTGCTGAATACTTAATTTGCTTAAATCAGTGGCTCTGATACCACCTTTTCCTGTCACGGCCCTAGCCCCGGTTTGACCCGGTCCAGAGCCGCGAGACAGGAATCCCGTGGTATTTAATTTAGGCGAGATCGGAAGTCTTTAATACTAAAAATGCCCGTTTACTTTATTACATACTTTAGGGATAAAACCCTGAAATTTACAATAAGGGGATTTCACTGGGAAATCTTTATTTTACAAAACATGTTTCTTTATTTATTTACACTGAGCCACTCCCTTAAGCTTGTAGTGATTCACGGCACTTTTCCTGGATCACAACAAATCACCTGAAACATGTTTGAAAAATGTTTTGTCAGCGGGGAAATACTGAGTGAATCATTCTTTTTGTTTAAAACAATATTTAGTTATAATTTATAGTATTAAGAGCGATTACAATTGCCCCTATCTTATAATTATATGGTCCAGTTGTCATTCGTCCGGATCTATGATTGTGGTCATATCACTATTGGGTCCTGTCACCCAAGAGTGACGTGTATCACTATTTAGGTCTGTTCACCTAAAAGTGACATGTATCATGACTTAGGCGCCCACCTAATCTGATAAACAACAGTAATGTGCACAATACCCCACTTACTGCCAGTAATTTAAGATTTTGCAAAGACTTAATCCCTGTAATTATAACTGGAAAGTAAATAGGGTTTTGAAAGTAATTTGATAAAAAGAGAATGACTCACATTGCAGATTTATGCGGGCAGATTTTAATCTACTGATTAGCTTGTTTAACCTAAATTAAATAACAATGCACACGAACTGGGTTAGTAACTAATACAACATTTACGACAATTCACGAGATTAAACCCTCACAACAAATGACAAAGTGCGATACTTAAACATCCATCGAATTAACGACGAATGACAAAGTATAAACTTAATTTGAGCGGCACTTAAACATTCGTTGGATAGTTTCAATCGATCGGACGTTGAATCGTAATAGCGATCGAGTTATTACCCTGTTACTGCGACAGCGTTTCGTGATTTGTGTGTGTTGTGAAGTATTCGGACTATAACTCAGTGTATATAACGAATTTCTTCGTCGTTTCAACTCCAGAATTCAAGTCCCAAACACCCCTATTTATACATAAGTGTTGGGTAAATTACTTTTTGAGTCCCTGTGTTTTAGTGGTTTTAACCACTTGAGTCCAAAATCAAAAAGTTCAACGACCTGAGTCCCTATAGTCACTTTTCTTAACCATTTCAGTCTAATTTTCTAACTCCATCCACCAAATCTGTTAACTATGAGGATAATTTGGTCATTTACACACAAGGTACAAGCCTTATATGCATAAAAGTAAAAGGAACAAGTCTTTAATGCATAAACTTTATTTTAATATATATATATATATATATATATATATATATATAGGGTTAGGATCGTGTGAGAAGCACTAGGCTAATTGAGAAACTTGAGAAGCATTCTGGACCACACATTTTTCCTAAGCTTTTCGTAATATACACATATGTATAGTTTAAAATTGACTATATACATATGTGTATAATTCAAGATTTGACAATATACATATATGTATATAGTCACTTTTAAACTATACATATGTGTATATTACGAAAAGCTTAGGGAAATGTGTGGTCCAGAATGCTTCTCAAGTTTCTCAAATAGGGTGGACTTCTCTTAGGATCCCTACCCTATATATATATATATATATATATATATAATTACATGTCTAGTAAAACACACACTACACACACTCTCTTGTCTTTGCACACATTTTCTCTCTCTGTAAACACCACCGTGCATAGCCACCATCCCCACCACTGCCCCACTGTCATCCCCACCACTGCCACTAAAAAACAACATGCCATCTCTCTAATTTCTCTCTCATCTCTCTTTCCATCATCACCCACCTCCGCCATAACCACCACTACGCAGCCACCATCCCACCAACCCCCTACTTCTGCCCAAATCTTCACAACTGTATCAACACAACCACACATAATATCCATACACTATGAAAATCGATGAAAAATTGAGGGATTTCACGAACCAGAACCCTAGAATTAAGGGATTTCACGAACCAGAAAAATTGAGGGATTTCACAACTGTATAAACGTATAAACACCACCGGTAACCTTCAACAGCCATGAAAACGCATCAAACCCTACACAGATGCAGATTAAATCAAGAAAAGAAAAATACCCTTTTGTGGTTACAGTTTAAGGAGCATGAAATTTATGGAGATTGGTGAGTCTACCTGTGTTTACGGATGAAAAGTGGTAGAGAGTGTGACGGAAGGAGATAAGGGTTTTGTAGAGAGATGATAATAGGAAGAGGAGGGTTTTGAGCATGAAACAATAATCAAAGAAGCATGAGTGCAGCAGGCGGGACTGCAGATTTCTTCTACAGAGAAGCTCAGCGCCTGGTTATGTTGCCAGTTCTGCCTTCAAGGTGTGTTTATGACCTTTATTTCTAACAATTTGTGATAAAGAGTTATTATAATAATATCATTATTTTGATACAGCTGGTTCAGATTCAAAATCACTACAAATTGTGGTGGTTGTGGTGGTGGTTGGTGACGGAGGGGGTTGTGGTGAAGGTGGTGAAAGTGGTGGGGATGCACGTGGTCTAGTGAGAGAAAGATGAGAGAGATGGAGGTGGAAAGAGAGAAATAGATAAGGGGGTATTCTGGTCATTTAAGAATACTTAACCAAAAAATTCTAACATTGTTAGACATTTGGACTCAAATGGTTAAGAAAAGTGGCTATACGGACTCAGGTCGTTAAACTTTTTGATTTTGGACTCAAATGGTTAAAACCCCTAAAACACGGGGACTCAAAAAGTAATTTACCCTATACATAAAATTTGACCCCCCTCGCGTTACCCCTATGGGCGTCGCGTGGCGCGAGGGGTCACTACCTACCATAGGGTAGCCCCGTGTGTTTGTAGGCTTGCTGAGTCGACGGAATTGTAAAATTCGATTTTGACAGCTTTTTATTTAGATAATCGTAACTAGGGTTTACCCCCCCCCCCCCTGAGTTTTAGGGGCCCTGATCCTGATTCTGATTGTTCGGAAAATTTTAGGGTTTATGCAGAATTACTTGGGTTTCTCAATTAGGGTTTCCTTATTGGTCAATTAACATAATAAGTAATAATTTTAGTGAGAGTTGTTACAGCCACCCTCGCCAGCTGGGCATCTATAGCGCCCTCGGCGCTATAACACCACACCCTAGGCGCCATGGAGGGGCGCCTTTGAAGTCTCGCCGCCATGGTAACGGGCTTTAATCGCATTGATCGAGGATGAGTGGTCAAAATGACCGTTTGACAACGGTCCATTATTTAAATTTTTTTTATTATACATATAAACCTATTCTAAACTAAAAAACTCACCAATCACAACCAAAACACACACCAATCACAACTAAAACACACACCAATCACAACTATAAAATGTCTTATTCGAGCTCCTCATCCGACGGTGTTCTTGACGATATGGTTATCTCCATGACGCGGGAGGCGATTAATTATTTGCTAGAAGAAGCAAAATCCTCTGCATCGCGTACCAGACTACCGCCTCTTGAACGGAATCGGTTAGCTGCTCATGAACCTCTAGTGCAAGATTATTTTTGTGAAACTCCTTTGTACGATGATGTTCAGTTTAAGTATAGGTTTCGTATGAGCCGACGACTATTCGTTAAAATTTCCAATGATCTTGCGGGCGAATCCCCTTTTTTCACGCAAAGGGTAAGTGCAAGTCGCAAAGTTGGTTTCTCTGGACTACGGAAGTGTACAACAGCAATTAGGCAACTAGCCTACGACACAACGAGTGATGCGTGGGATGAATATTTGAGGATGCCAACTGCAGCCGACGTTCCACTTCTATACGAGGCCCATCAGCGTATACACGAGTTTCCTGGAATGTTGGGTAGTCTTGATTGCATGCACTGGGAATGGGGGGCATGTCCAACCGCTTGGAAAGGGCAACATCATCGTGGTGACCACGATGGTCCTACCCTAATATCACAAGCGGTCGTTTATCAAGATTTATGGATTTGGCATGCGTACTTTGGCATTGCTGGTACGAACAATGACATTGCAGTTTTAATGTCCTCGAATCTATTCGATGATGTCATAGACGGTGTTGCACCAGATACTTCATTCTATGCAAACGACGTGCAGTATAAGTATGGCTACTATCTCACAGACGGTATTTATCCCGAGTGGGCGACGTTGGTAAAAACTCTTTCGTGTCCAGATGACGAAAAAAGATTGTATTTCAAGAAAAAACAAGATTCAACAAGAAAAGATATCAAGCGGGCTTTCGGTGTGTTAAAGAAAAGATGGTCTATCATCGCCCAGCCGTCGAGGATACTTGAAAAAAGTAAGATGAGAAACGTCATGTATACGTGTATCATTTTGCATAACATGATATTGGAGGACTCGGGTAGAGCGTTTTGTGGAGAAAGCTATGATGAAAGTATCCAACCGACGAACCCATTACTAACATACGCTGAGAAAGAAGACATTCGAGCGAAGATACGAGCTAGGCACACACACCATAACCTTCGAGCCGATCTGACAGAGCACCTATGGTTTTATCGTGAACAAGGAGGAGTCGACACAGATGACAAGCAGTGTTTCTATTTTTTTTTTAATGAAATTATGTAATGTTTTTATTTTTTTAATGAAATTATGTAGTGTTTTTTATTTTTTTGATGAAATTATGTAGTGTTTTTAATTTTTTTAATGAAATTATGTTTTTTTTTAATTTTCTAGTTATTAAAATTGCCATTTAATTTAAAAAATTAAATATTTAAATAAATAAATAATTACGTAATCATGACATGGGGCTCCATCCACACCCTTCAAATTAAAGGGGGGGGGGCATGATAAAGCCTCCATGCTGACATGACGGTAACATAGAGCTTAGGTGGACTGATAAAACCTCAAAGGGGCTCCAACCACACACTCTAGCCTTAGAATAGCCTAAATACAGCCATTTGTATCGCAAAACTCAATTTAAAAGCAAATTTACATCGAATTTTCAGCCAGCTCATCTATTGTAATAGCCTTCCATCTTGCTCTGTGCTTTAACCATAGGAAAGTAAGATCTTTAACCTCATCAATATCTTGTCATTATGAGAGGGAGAACAACAAAAATAACATTTGTAAATTGTAATATTAAAGATAAATTCTCAAAATAAACTTCATTCCCAAAAGTAACTTGTCTATGAGTACATAACAAAAGGATAACAAGTTCCTATCAATCTCCTAGGATTAATAAAGCTGTCTTTCAGTAGCTTACATACAATATAACCATATCATCTGTCTTTTTACGTACCATATCCATAAATATCTTAACATCCTCATCGTCACATATGTCTACATATAGTTTATTAGGAAATCGGTAATACAGCTTTTTAATCGGCTTTGATACATTCAGCTTTTTTGCCACCTTAGACTGCAACTCATGATATGGTATACTCGAACACAGCTGTATGGTACGTGTCATCAACCGAAACCACCCTCTAGTACTAACCATCATCCTTACACTCTCGTTATGTGATGCCATCATCCTTACACTCTTGTCATGTGATGCCATCATCCTTACATTCTTGTCATGTGATGCCATCATCCTGAAATAAACATACGTTTGAACAATTATAGATAAATTTACGAGTATGGAATGATATGTTTACAAATCTTCAAAATAATAAATTATTTAAACAACTTATGTTTGCAAATAAGACCAATCTTCGCCGGCCTAAACGTCTAATACTTAGGCCGGAGGATATGGGGCGCCACCCTTGCCATCTAAGCCTTTATGGCGCTTGGGTGGTGGCCCCACCCCACACCATCGATTTCAAGGTGGGTGGCTATAGGTGGGGCGCCAGCATGTTAACGATGAGGAAGAAGTGTTCAGGTGGGGCCAACATGCATTTCAACCAATACAATCTTTTTTTTTTAATTTTGTTTAGTAGGGGGCTTTATACCATACCATGCAAGTTAAACGAGTGCGTTATAAAGCCCCCTGGCTGACGTGGATTATATGTGGCGCTGATGTGTCCTGTAAAGCCCCTAGGGGCTTCATCCCACACCCTCCAGCCTTAGAAAAATACCTCAATATGATCGTTGTCGTGACAGACGAAGTTAGAATGAGAAGTACTGAGTAGGTGATGATGAGTAGGTTAATTGTCGTCCTTACACTCTTGTCATGTGATGCCAAAATCCTGAAATAAACATAAGAGTTAACAATTAAAGGTAAATTTACGAGATATTATAACATATCTGGAAAATAATAAAATATTTTAGCAATTTATGTGTGCAAATAAAAACATACCTCAACATAATCGATGTCATGACAGACGAAGTTAGGCCGAGAAGGTGATGTATTTCGTATTTGTGTAAGGTTTTATACGCCTTTTTCTTCCTTTTTCTTCGTAGATGGAGGATTTGAAAAGGGTTTTATGTTTTGGGAAACAAGCATGCTTTAATGGATGTTTAATACTGATCATAAGTTATATTACCTTTGGAAATGGAAAAGATCAATTTTTTTTTTTTTTTTGGTATAAAGTATTTAAATTTTTATCATATTGCATGCGTCTTTTATATAAATTTTAAAACGCTGTTCTAAAACAAAGAAAATTTTTAAAGACTAGGCTAAATGTATACACTTATAGCCCTCATAACATTAACTTAATATTTTTTGTTATTTCTTTACTTTTGTTTTTTTATTGAGTTAATTGCCTGGATGGTCCCTGTGGTTTAACGTTTTTTTCATGTTTAGTTCTCAGCTTTTCAAAAAAGCATCTTTACTCCCTATGGTTTGCTTACTTGTTATTCGAGTAGTCCCCATAATAAATGGTAGTTAACTTGTCCATTTAAGTGTGTGTGAAATGATTTAACTATCCCTGCTCTTAAATATAGTTTAAATAATAAAAGAAATCAAGTGGGTCCCGTCTAACCCCTCTCCCAATCAACCAATGTTGTTTCAATTCCACCATCATCTCCGACCAAGAAAGTCTGTCACCACCGCTTCCAACCACCCATCCCTCATATTTCTTGTTGTTGTTCTTCATACATAATAATACACATTCTAAAAATCAAACTAATTTAATTTTAAGACCTTTTAGGAAGTCTTGGCTAGGGCTGTTCACGAGCCGAATCGAACCGATCAGAGCTTTACTCGTTCTCGGTTCGTTTACAAACCGATCCGAACCGAACCGAGCATTTTTTCAACCGAGCCAAAGTCGAGCGAGCGTCTTTCGATCCGAACATTTTTCGAACGAACGTCGAGCGAGTACCGAGCGTCGCAGAATAAACAAGGAAAGTGACGGTAGGAGTGCTAGTTATTAGAATAAAGTGCAGTTTTGGTCCCTTATATTTCGTCCAATAGAACACAAGTAAAAATTTAACAAATAACAAGGAATTCAAAAACACTCAAATAGTTCTATATATCGAGATTAATTAAGCGGGAAGATAAATCGTTGACCGATTGAAACATACCCTTGTTCTATCGGAAGTTTGAAATTGAATTAATCGATTGAAGCAAAACCCTGACGAGTTGGCGTCCTGGCGAGTGGCGATGGAGAAATCAAATAACGATGGCCAATGGGGGGTTTTTATTAGGGTCTTGCACTTCTAAATTAAATGGCGGGTTGAGACTTGAGTATTGATTGACGCTTCACATTTTAGTATTTGAAATTTAGACTCAATTACTCAAAATGGACATTTAAGTATTGGATAATGGAATATTGGTATTGGATTTCAATTCTAATTACTTAAATGAGCTCTATTTGATCTTGGACCAAACATTGTTGATGTTGGTTTCTAGTCATTTCCATATAAATGATACACACACAAACACAAACACAAACACAAATATATATATATATATATATATATATATATTAAAAGATAAATCGAGCAGAACCGAACTGAGCGGACCTTTGCTCATGCTCGGTTCGTTTATAAACCGAACCGATCCGAACTGAGCATTTTTTTAATCGAGCTGAATCGAACGAGCAAATTCTGAGCATTTTCTGAGCGAGCATCGAACGAGCGTCGAGCGTCGAGCAATTTGAATAGCCCTAGTCTCGGCACAGAAATTATATGTGGCGCTGATGTGTCCTGTAAAGCCCCTAGGGGCTTCATTCCACACCCTCCAGCCTTAGAAAAATACCTCAATATGATCGTTGTCGTGACAGACGAAGTTAGAATGAGAAGTACTGAGTAGGTGATGATGAGTAGGTTAGTCATCCTTACACTCTTGTCATGTGATGCCAAAATCCTGAAATAAACATAAGAGTAACAATTATAGGTAAATTTACGAGATATTATTAACATATCTGGAAAATAATAAGATATTTTAGCAATTTATGTGTGCAAATAAAAAACATACCTCAACATAATCGATGTCATGACAGACGAAGTTAGGCCGAGAAGGTGATGTATTTCGTATTTGTGTACGGTTTTATAGGCCTTTTTCTTCGTAGATGGAGGATTTGAAAAGGGTTTTATGTTTTGGGAAACAAGCATGCTTTAATGGATGTTTAATACTGATCATAAGTTATATTACCTTTGGAAATGGAAAAGATCAATTTTTTTTTTTTTTTTTGGTATAAAGTATTTAAATTTTTATCATATTGCATGCATCTTTTATATAAATTTTTAAACGCTGTTCTAAAACAAAGAAAATTTTTAAAGACTAGGCTAAATGTATTCACCCTTATACTTGTTATACACTTATAGCCCTCACAACATTAACTTAATATTTTTTGTTATTTATTTACTTTTGTTTTTTTTATTATTCTTATAAACTAAGTTAAGAAAAAAATACATTTAATACAATTAAAATTGTTTTAATATAATTCTATTAAAGTAACATTTGTTTTTTAAGTTGAACTTAAATAACCTACTGTTTAAAAAATAACCTTTGGATGTCAAACAACCGGTTCAACAATCAAAATAGTAAAAACCTGGTCAAAGTACTATTTTTAACGCTAGGAACTAGTTTTGATTTTTTTTACCGTTAAAACCGATTCCTACCATGGTAAAAACTAGTCGGGTCGGAAACCGGGTACGACCCGATGTTGGCAAAAATCAGTGGAACCGGGTAGGATTAATAGGGTATAAGCGAGTTGGGACCGGTTCCTCTTACCACCGGGTAGAAACCCTAACTAGTTCCAGGTCAGGTACTCCAGGTCGGGTATAGAAACGGTTTTTTTTACACCTCTACTAAACGGCGTAGAATAATCCTTTCTGCTTTGGATTGAATTAGGCCGTTCAAGGATATGGGCTTGCGGGCTACCATCCAGGCCCAAATTATTAGCAAGAAAAGTAAGAACGTAATATAAAATGGTGATCTCCCTCTTTCTTAAACTTAGATATTTCATGATCAAAATTGATTTCATGCATCGTAAACCCTAGAAAGAAGTTCGTAATAAAAATGTCCAACAACATACCGTTGGAAATCCAAACGGAAATCATGAAGAGGCTTCCTGTGAAGTCGTTGCTTCGATTCCGATCTGTCTCCAAATCATGTAAGTCTCTGATCGACAGCTCTGATTTTATTAAGCATTATATCGGCCAACAGCAGCATCTGCTTGTACGTTGTTATGATTGCGTTGCACATTTTGAAAAACAACCCATGTCCATTGTTGATGATGATAGTTTACCCACACAGACAGCTTCCGTTACTCTTCCCTCCTTGGTTGAATATCCCAACTTAATCGGCACCTCTCACGGCTTGTTCTGTTTCTACGGCCCCTCCTCGGGCAGGGCTGTTATCTTCAATCCTTGCATTAGAACAACGCTTGCTTTTGCTGTCCCTCGTGTCACCAATGATCGCTTATATCGAACCGTTATAGGTTTTGGGGTTTGTCGTCACACCACTGACCCTAAGATTGTCAAGATTACACTTACTAAAAAAAGCGATAGACACATCAATAGTCCTTGGCAAGTTGGGGTGTTTACGGTAAGCACAAGTACCTGGAGAAGTGCATATAGCACCAATCTCCCTCGTAACTCGATTAGTATCTATATGAATCAGGTGGTTGTAGATGGGTGTCTCTATTGGCTTGCTAGTGATGGGCTTGTTAATGAGTGTTCTTATTTGATTGTTTCGTTTGATCTAACAAGTGAAGAATTTAGAGAGGTAAACCTTCCGGATAGTTTAGCCCAGTTTCATGGTAGTTTGGCTTTGTCCTTGTATAAGCTAAGGGAGTCCCTTGCTGTGATTAAAGATGGTGTGGAGGCCAATAAACGAGTTTATCATGTATGGATGATGCAGGATGATTCGTTTATAAAGCTCTACACTATTAATAGTAGTCACTCACCAGATGTATCCATACTGCGTGTGTGTGGATTTAGGAAGACAGGTCAACCTTTAATCGAATTATCAGAAGCTCATCCTGGATCTACTAGTATACTTGCTGCTTATGATCCCTACTCTAAATCCATCACTAATATTAGGAATGATGGAAATTATTCTTCATATACTGTGTATTCCTACATGGAAACACTACTTCTTCTTTGATCAGCCCGTTTTTACTTCTGCTTTTGAAACATACAAGCAAGGTATGGACTTTTTTTTTCCTTAGTTGGTTTTGTTTATTACTCATATTCGTAGATTGGAAGTTTCTTATGTTTATTAAATTAGTTGAAAAGTTGGGAGTTCCTTCATACATCTAGATTTATATATACATATAAAAGCTGTCAATATTTTATTGGTAAAGTGTTAAAACATATAATGCTACTATATATTTAAGAAGTAGAGGCACACATTTAGTAGCTACTAATGTGAGGTTCTGCAGGGTATGTGAATACAGGGGCGGATCCAGCATGGTACAAGGGGAAAACCCCGCTACGGCTTGGCGCTTCGGTGGTAGTATTAAATTAGTGTAAATTTTGGAAAAATTTGATGTTTTTTCGATTTTGTTACCGCTTTTTTATAAAACATTACGGCTTGGTGGATTTTCTAGATCCGCTACTGTGTGAATATGCACATTATTAAGTCAAAAGAATCTGGATTTTTCCTATGGAAGACCCATATATATGTTGTGTTAAGACTTTAGCCATTTTACGATGAAACAAAACAACATTTATAAATTTGGAGTGGTAGATGTTACAAGGTTAAGGGGTGTTTTGATTAAGATGTTACTCCTTTCTAAATAATTATCGTTTATACCCCTGTTTTGTATAGCATGTCTTGGACTCTTGGTCTTGTTCTAATTTGATTTGATAAAAAACTGAATTAAGTAAAAGGTTGTTTTTTTTTTTTTTTTTTTTTTTTTTTGAGAAATAGCATCCTGTATAACGAGCTACTAAAGTTGCAAAATATTGAAAGGTTATTATATAAGACTACTAAATTTAGGGGTGAGCAAATAAGTGGGATTAACCGAAAATTGTGGGTCGGTTTTGGTTATGGTGTATGTGATAACCGAATTTACCCAACCGAACCGACATATTACATGTTTTTGCATTTTCTGTTATATTCTATGCTTGATTAACAACGAAAGGTATGTATTTACAGATCACGCTTAGGCATTTCATAATATAGTTTAGCCATTAAGTTATTTAGCATTCATTAGATATATAGTTATTAATAAAAGCTCCAGGTATAGCAAAACACAAAACTGAGATTATAATTCAACCTCTCTACTAGTGTTATGTTTGATAATATTAATATTAGCTTTATTTGATTTGTATTTTTAGAAGTTTAGGTATTGTAAATGAGCACCAGTATGGAAATTATGCCATCACCAAAATTATGCTTTCCTCTTAGTTTTAACCCTCCTGATGTGAATATTATGAGAAACCACATGTTAGTTACTAGGTAATCAGACCCAGTTTACATCCGTCATATACTCGATTTGCATTTCTCATCCTCACGTGTCTTTCAATACTTAAATATAAAATTTATTCAGCTTTCTAAGTCCATTATATTCTTGATTTTGGATATTCAGTTTCATTAATAAAATGCATTAACTCATTTCAAATGACAGTATCTTTGAATGCCTTTTTACTCTTAATGATAATGGCAGCTCACCACCTGCTAAAAATGAAATTTTGGAGGTACAGTTCATGATTAAACCTTAATGTATATTAAAGTAGGCTAAATTTGCAGCAACAAAAACCGAAGATACATCTATTTAGAGCTATCCATGAGGCTTCTTGATTCACATACTCATCCCGCACTTGGTTTAAAAAATCGCGCCTTAAGCGCGCTTAAGCGCGAATCGCATCTGGGCGCAGATCTGTGCGCCTTATGTAGCATAAGGCGAGCAACGTACGGAAAGCGCACGCTTTTTGCGATTTTATGGTAAGCGGAAAAGCGCAGGCATAGGTAGCTTTTTGTACAAGTTTGCTGTTGGCCCACATAACTTATAATCAGACCCCTAAAGTGACAAAAATAGGCCCAATAGCACACATAAAAGGCCCGATATCACACAATAAAAGGCCTGATAGCGCCAAAACATATATGGCGGTAAAAATTAGCGGGATTTTACCCTAATCGTCATAACAACTGGAGCCAATTTTACGCATCTGCTGGGTTTTTTTCACCAAATCTTCTGGTCGATCATCCTTCTTCTTCGCTGGAAACAAGTTAGTATCTTTAATTATTAAGAGTATGAGTAGGAGTTGGGTGGAAAGTGTGTTTTTCCTAGAAAGTCTAGGAAGCAATAAGAACGCGACATGTGGCATTGAAGGATTTTATCTAAAAGGGCATTTATGTACTTTCACAATCTATTTTTATTTTAGGAAATTATCTTCAATAACTAACTATCCATAAATTTCGGAATTTTTTGTTTTCGATTTTTGATCTCACTTAATATCAATCATTCCTTCGTTTTCTTGCTGGAATCTATCAGCATGTTCTTGGTACTGTGTTTTAACATTCAGATTCATACAGCTGTGTCTTAACAGCAAGCAAATTCATACAGTTGTGTTTTAGCATTCAGATTCAAACAGTTGTGTTTTAACAGCAAGCAGATGCATACAGTTGTGTTTTAGCATTCAGATTCATACAGCTATGTTTTAAAAGCAAGCAGATTCATACAAATGTGTTTTATCATTCAGATTCATACAGCTGTGTTTTAACAGCAAGCAAATTCATACAAATGTGTTTTATCATTAAGATTCATACAACTGTGTTTTAACAGCAATTCAGATTCATACAGCTGTGTTTTAACAGCAAGCAGATTCATACAAATGTGTTTTATCATTCAGATTCATACAGCTGTGTTTTAACAGCAATTCAGATTCATACAGATGTGTTTTAACAGCAAGCAGATTCATACAAATGTGTTTTACATCAGCAGATTTCGCCCCAGCAAGCAGAGTCATCCACAACAAACGGACTACCTACAAACATTTGTTATTTTAAACACACACCTAGGGTTCTTGCGACTTCAACTGTGCTTCCAGCAACTTCAACTTTTCTTCCGGCGACTTCATCTCTGCTTCCATCCATCTTGTTCAAATCCCTTTGTTCTTTGAATCTCTTCCCTTCAAACATCAATTACTTCAATGTAGAACACGATTGAACCCTAATCGCCTACTAAAACACAGAACACAACGTTAGGAAGATCTTACGTATATAGAAGTTGGTAAATCTCTTATCTTGATCCATGATTTTAGGTATTTTTGGTATGATTTTAGAGGGTTTTTGTTGTGGGTTTAGAGAGAGAGGGAAAATGGCGTGCATTAAGGAGATGTGATATCTCTGACGGTTATTTTTGATTGATTTAAAACACACATAAGGACGAAATTGCCCCTCCTCATTTAAAACAATCTATTAAATATAGTAAATTATTACAAGATTGCCATTGATTTGATCTCAACCCTTAAACACACCAATCGGATGGACAAGATCGTTTCCTAGACTTTCTAGGAAAAACACACTTTCCGCAGGAACCCTACTCTTAAGAGTATTTAACTTTAATAGTTGATTTCAGTTTTCTACTTGTTTCTTTTTGGACGATCTCCAATTCTCTATTCTTTGCTCAAAATCTGGAAGTTAAATTCTTTATTTCAGTTAACTTTTCACTTCTCTTGTTTATGTTTAGTTAACTTATATGTGATTCTTACATGCTTGTTTCATCAAGTTATTCTTTCAGACTCACAGTTATTAGCATGCGTATATATTATGTATTTGGCATCATATATTTTTAGTCAATATCTGTAACATCCCGTGTTTTCGAATGTCAAAGTCAAAGTCAAAGTCAAAGTTCAAGTCAACTTTGACTTTCTTTGACTATAATTAGTCTATTTTATGTTTTATTTGTATTATGTGGAGTAAGTGTTGTTAATCAGAATGAATCGAAGTAATCGAATGTTTAATCGACGTGAACCGATGTACGACTGTGAATAGTAGGAAGTAACAATGCGATAAAGTTAATCAATCAGTAATCAAGCTAATCAAATCATCAATCGAACTCGAATCCCGAACTATGCGAATTTGGTGTTATATTACTTGTGTGTGTGCCTTATGTCTTACCTGTGCGTGCTTACTTTATGTTTTGCGTGGTATACAATCGAATCAATCGAAACTCGAATCTCAAATCATGTGCAATCGAAATTGAATTATGACGAAT
This sequence comes from Helianthus annuus, assembly GCF_002127325.2. Classification (NCBI taxonomy): domain Eukaryota; kingdom Viridiplantae; phylum Streptophyta; class Magnoliopsida; order Asterales; family Asteraceae; genus Helianthus; species Helianthus annuus. The sequence goes on from NC_035436.2 coordinate 28,190,784, forward strand.
GGTAACGTAAGGATAGTGTGAAATATAGATGATTGTATGTTAGATATAGTAGTTGGGACTGAAAGTAATTTGAATAGGAAACTCTATCGTACTTGTCTCATCTTCAATCGAAATCGAAATATCGAAAATCGTCGCGCCGAACACTCGAACCAGGCTGTTGATCGATCAGGCTATCAGTCGATCGAACAGCCCAGCCGATCAGACAGACTGTCCGATCGAGCAGGCTGTCCGATCGGGATGTCTGGCCGATCGGCCAGCCCATTCCTCTTGTGGAGCCTATAAATAGGGCTGTCATTGTCATTCTTTCCACTTTTGGAAACCCTCTGACTGACCAGCTCGTGCTCCTCACCTTTTCTCAGATTTCTTCCGATTCCGGTAAGTTTTCATCCTAAATCTTGTACTTCCTTGATCAAAACATGCTCCTACACCTTTCTATCTTTCAAATCTTGATTTCTAACCGTGAAATCACCAAGATCTAAGCGTTCTTGGATGATGTCATCATAGTGTTCTTCAAGAACGTCATGTTTTGGCTTCAATCCACCATGAATAGCTCGGATCTAACCGATTTCCACATAAACAAGCTAAGATCTATTAAAGATCTAAACATTTACATGATGTGAAGGATTGAAAGAAGGAATTCCAACTTTCTTTCAACTCTTTTACACTCAATGCCTTCAAACCGGTAGAAACGGATCTTGAGCCAACTCACTAATCATTCCAATGGTTGTGTGATTCAAGACCCGGGTTCTATCTACGAGGTTCACCGACTTCGGGTTAAACATTAAACCACAGTTCCGAACCGTTCACCGGCCAGACTTGGGTGGTTCCTGTCCGAGCAGGGGAAACAAGTAAGAACGAAAGTTCCATGGTTCAGGTTGTTGTCAAACTACCTCAATATAACGTCAAATAATCAGAACAGCCAAGCGTTAGACGAACAGGCCGACCAGGTCAGGGTGATGGCCGAACGGTTAGGCTGTTCGAACGAACAGCCCAACCGATCGGACATGCCAGCCGATCGACCAGGCCAGCCGATCGGCTAGCATATGGCCCCACACCTTACAATTTCATGAAGTATGGTATTGAACGAGGTACTGTTCGATCGAACAGCTGTTTGTCAACATTACTCCTCGGATCATGAGATACTATGCTTCAACACTTAATCGATTTTCAATTCGTTCGACGTATTGGAATGCCACCCGATCGAGCATGCTGTTCGATCGAGTATGTTGTTCGATCGAGTGACATCCTGCTGAGAACTACTACTGAAGTTCCTAACCGATCGGTTAAGCCGGCCGATCGAACAGACCGTTCGATCGATCGACCTGAAAGGTAAGAACACTTCAGTGTTCTCAAATACTACAACGAAAACTTCAAAAGTTCAAACCATCATACACAAACACATCTTATTCAAAGGAAGAAACAATCCACTCGAACAGTCCAGCCGATCGAGCCTACCGGCCGATCGAACAGGCTGTCCGAACGGATTGTCTAACCGAACGAACAACCCGTCCGATCGAACCTGCTGTTCGATCGACCAGGCCGTTCGACCCTTCGTCACTTGTTTCCATTTTACGTGTATTCACTGTTATGCTATCGAAATGTTCAGGCTAACCCTACTCTCAAGCGCTCCCTTCAATCCATCAATCAACCGCTGTGAGTATACTCGATCCCTTTTTATGCTTTTAGCACTTTTGGGTGTTACATACGTTACTTATATCAAAACACAATCGATCACAATACTCAGACTATTTGAAGGCTAACCAATATGCATGTATTACGTGACTAAATGAATGCTTGTTGATTGTGTTTACCGTGGAATGCTGTCTACCTACCTTAACGACGTAGTACTATAGTTTGGACTCAGCACCCGTTCACACGGAGGTTGTTAAGGACAATTACTTGCATGGATTACGGTGGTAATCATGTATTGCGAACCGTCTCGGACGGTCAACCCGCAGTCATTGGTATCGATAGGTCCATGTCGATAATTAACATGCTTCGTTTTCCTCTGTGTACGTGTTGGTTATGCGTAAACTATTCGAACTCTATATGCTATTATCAAACTTGTATGCTCACCTTTACATTATATGTATTGACTTTATTTTAACGTATGTGACAGGTGTTTAAGATGTTTGCTTGCTAGGAAAGCGATGCTCTAATAAAGCTCTAGAGGCCTCCAACAAATAGTTGTCTGTCAGGAAAAAGCAACTAGAGCATAGTTGTCTGTCAGGAAAAAGCAACTAGAGCATAGTTGTCTGTAGATCTTGTCAGGCTGGGTCTTTAGGAGCACTTGAACAATATTTATTTGTCTTATTTAAATCTGAGTTGTCGGAACAGAATATTTGACTGGTTGTTATCTGTAATAATTTGTTTTGTTATTTGGGACACGGTATGGGACGTGTTATTTAAACTAAATAGTGATGATAATTGTTATGGAAACTTCTGGACAATCTGTTTCGCTCAGTGCCATGCCCCGATGATTCCGCCATCGGTTGGGGTGTGACAATATTGTTAGCATAAGTTTAGAAGTGATAGCTGTAGACAGTTCAGTACAGTTAAATGTTCTTCATGTATATATTTTTGTCACAGTTCAGTACTTCAGTTAAATGTTCTTTCACAGTTTGTTAATTGTTATTACTTAATACTTATACATGAAATATGTCACAGTTCAGTTAAAGTTAAATGGCTACTGATGGTGGTGAAGCTCGTCAAGCAACTAGTACTGGTGACCCGAGTAGAAAATATGGTACACAAGATCCGGCCAACAAAAACCGGTGGACTTGCAAGTTCTGTGGAAAACCATCAACAGGTGGCGTATACCGGCTGAAGCAACACTTAATTGGTGGATTTAGAAACGTTGCATCATGTGGTAGGTGTCCCGAAAATGTACGCCAAGAGATGAAAGACTTTATGTTGAAAAAAGCTAAGGGTAAACAATCATATGACCCCATGGTTGATGATTATGATTTTGGTGATGAAGAGGACGAGGAATGTGTTGTAACGAAGGTGAAGAGGACAAGTGGTTCGAGCCAAGCAAATGCGCCAAAAAAGCCAAGGCAAAAAGGACTTATTGGTGCGTTTTATCCTCCTAACCCTTTAGACATACTAAAAGGTAGGAAAGGAGGAAAACAACAAACCATAAATGAAATTTGTAAAAAAGAATTGAGGGACAAAGTTTGCATGGAGATTGCTCGGTGGTTTTATGACGCGAGTATTCCTTTTCACGGGGCCACCTATGATAACTTTCATATTATGTTGGAAGCTGTGGCACAGTTTGGTCCGGGATTCCGAGCACCTACTATGTACGAATTAAAGGTGCCTTTACTTACAAAAGAAGTAGAGGACACTAAATTGGAGATTGATAATCACAAAAAGGAATGGGCAGCCAAAGGATGTTCTATTTTATCAGATGGATGGCGTGATTCGACTGTCCAAAAAGATATTATTAACTTCTTGGTTAATTCTCCTAAAGGGTCGGTGTTTGTGAAGTCGATAGATGTATCAGAGATCACGAAGGATGCTCATCAGTTGTTGGGGATGCTTGAAGAAATGGTGGATGAAGTAGGAGGGGAAAACGTGGTGCAAGTGGTGACGGATAATGCATCCAATTATAAATCGACATGTAACTCTTACCTGTTTTTTACTGTTTATTATCTTGTTTATGCAGAATTCATGATGTTTTAGTGCAGAATTCATGCAGTTAGTGCAGAATTCATGCATATTAGTGTAGAAATCATGTTGCTTATTCAGAATTCATGCAGTTAGTGCAGAATTCATGCAGATTAGTGCAGAATTCGTGTTTTAGTGCAGAATTCATGTAGTTAGTGCAGAATTCATGCTGTTTATTGAGATATTTATACGGTTTATTGGTCAATTATATACTTGTTTTGTTGTTTATTGTAGGTACGTACATAGAAGCTTCAAGAAAGCATTTGTACTGGACACCATGTGCAGCCCATTGTATTGATCTCATGTTAGAGGATATAGGGAAGATTCCAAAGATCAAGGAGTGTTTGAAAAATGCAATGTTCGCGAATGCATATATATATATATATATATATATATATATATAATCATACTAAACTTGTGAATCTGATGAGAAGATTCACGAATCAAAGAAATTTGCATAGGCCCGCGGTGTCACACCCCAACCGATGGCGGAATCATCGGGGCGCGGCACTAGGCGAATCAGATTGCTCAAGAGAATCCATAACAACTATATTGCGATAATATTTATTACATTCCTTATCCCATACTAACAAATAATACAATCACATAAGTCATCATAGATTCCTTGTCCTCTCGAACAATTCAAATCCGACAACCTAGATTTTAGGTGAGTTTCTAGACTTCCTAGCTTAATTTGATGTAGACTTCGACTAAACCTGCAACATACGTTAAAATATTGTCAATACAAAAGTATTGGCGAGTATACAGTTTTGATATGTAATAGAATAATAGATTAGCTGTGCTGCGAATTTCCATATGCATGAACGTAATACACGACATATATACTCACAAAACTGATACTACCAGCTAAGTCCTCGATGATCGACTCTTCGATGGCATAACTAGACCCCGTCGGGCGCAATAGTACTATATTAGTCATGGTGGGACGTCACGAGTATAAGTCCTAGCATACATGCAACTAGCATCACGTATATCTATGCAAACAGTTATTCGCAAATGATAAATTGGCAATTTGAATCATTCGTTTGATAAGTTCGATTTATAAGGAACGTATGTTACACCCAAAATTCGATAAAAAGGGGGGTCAAGTATACTCACAGTGCGTATTTGGTTGGATTGACGGGATGATGCCTGAGAATGCCCTGATTTCAGACTGATTACATGAGTATTGGATTACGCGTTAAATGGTGTCGGAATACGCGAAATTGGATGATAGTTAGGTCGAAGTTGGCCAATTCGGATGAATGGCTCGATCGAGTGGGCTGCCCGATCGGCCAGCCCATCCGATCGGCTAGCCTGGCCGATCGGCTGGGCCGCTCGATCGGCTAGCCTGGCCGATCGGCTGGACCGCTCGATCGGCCAGCCTGTTCAGCTGTTCTTTGGCGACTTTCGCGTGTTTTTCGGTGGTTTGGTCGAGACGTTGTTGTGACGTGTTGAACAACTGAAATCCCATCAATTCCGACCTGTTTTAACGGCCGAGAATCACCCCGTTCCATCAGAACTGGCCGTTCTTGGTGGTTTTTCCGTGTTTAACCCGAAATTGGTCGTCTTATCGTTAAGAATCAGATCTTTGACCAACACGACACTAAGAATGAGTAGAAGGTCGGTATAAGCTCTGGTTTTGTCGTTTTAAGTATAGATCTGATGTGAAAACCTTGATTAATCTAGCGGAAGTTCTTAGATCTGAGTTGTTCTTGGTGGAATGAGGCCAACACTTGAAGTTCACAAGAACTTCATGATGACATCACTTTAGAACATCTCAAATCCATAACTTCTTGATTGGAAAACATAGATTTAGACGAGATTTGTATAAAATCGCATGGAAACCATTCGGATCTGAGTTGTTCTTCATGGGATGACATCACCTTTGAAGAACTCCATGGTAACATCACCCTAGAACACTCCAAATCTGTTGATTTCACAGGTAAAAGTTGAGATTTGAAAGGTAGAATGATGAAGGAATGCATATAGATCAAAGAAGTACAAGATTCGAGTTGAAAACTTACAAGAATCGCGAGAAATCGAGAGATTAAGGGGCTGGAACGTCCTGGTCGAGTAGCAGCAGCAACAATAAGTGGTTGGAGTGAAAAGAGGGGTATTTATAGGCAAGGGAGGAGGAAGAAGGAGGAGAGGTGGCCTGGTTCGGATGGCCCACTCGATCGGCCGGCCCAACCGATCGGCTGGCCTGTCCGATCGGCCGGCCCGTTCGATCAGCCGGCCCAGCCGAATGGCTGGCCTGTCCGATCGGCCGGCCCAGCCGATCGGCTGGCCCGTTCGATCGGCCGGCCCAGCCGTTCGGCTGGTCCGTTCGATCGACTGGCCCAGCCGTTTGGCTGGCCCGTCCGTACGGAAGCCTTTTGATCCTCGTTTTTGGTGCGTAGCGATAGTTTGGGCCATGTTTTCATATATTTATATTATTATTTATTTATTTATCATAATTAATCACAAAAAGGGTCGCATATACGCATCTATATATCCAATTCTCGGTGTGATGATCGAGTTACGCGTGCCTTCGAGTGCGTTCTTCGATGTGATGAGCCACAAAGATTATCGGGGCACTACTTGCTCGTGTTGCCGTCATCGTCACGATGGCTGGAGACATGGTACTCACCCGATAGTCTTTGTTAGCGTTGCTTGTTTACGTTTTGACACCTCACGGTTATCGAGGAGGGTAGATTAAGTCCTTACTCAACATCATCGTGAGTGTTATAATTTATTGAAAATAGGTTTGTAATAGCGATAGAATACGCGTAATTATTCGATTATACTTCGATTTAGCGATATATCTGATATAGTTTCATTATGATCCGAATCTCTGGTGCTAGGCGTAACGAGTGTATCGAGTAGTAACAACGCACGAAGGTGCGGGTTGTTACACGCGGTGACACGGTTTGCAACATCATTCATCACCCTTGCGCAAATGCACAAGCAAAAGAACAATTTGCTAAAGATGGTCCTGTCCGATGAATGGAGGGGTGGCAAATGGGCGAAGGAAGTGGGTGAGAGGAAAGTAGCATCTACCTTTCAACAAGAAAGATTTTGGAGAAACATTGTTTATGCTCTCAAGTTGACAGGACCACTTGTTAAAGTTCTTAGGATTGTTGATGGGGATAAGAAACCTGCCATGGGGTACATCTATGATGCTATGACAAGGGCTAAGGAAGCCATTGCAGCTAGTTTTTTGAATAGAAAAGCTGAGTATAAAAAAGCCTTTGCAATCATTGACAAAAGATGGGAATGTCAGCTTCATAGGCCTTTACATGCTGCTGGATTTTTTTTGAATTCGGAAATGTATTATGACAATCAAGAGAAAGCAAGTGGTGGACCGATTAGGCGATGTTTGATTGGCTGTATTGGAAGGTTAGTTGTTGATCCACATACTCAAGACATAATTAGGAGCCAGTTGGATTCATATGAAGAGGCAATAGGTGTTTTTGGCAATCCAATGGCCATACGTCAAAGAAAGACGAGATCACCAGGTAAAAATATCATTTTTATTTTAATAGTACCAATTATATAAAAACATCTCATGGATTTAAGACTTTCATTTGTTAATAGCGGATTGGTGGGCTAGTTATGGACGTGATACCCCGGAGTTGCAAAAGTTTGCCATTCAGATTCTTAGTCTCACATGTTGTGCCACGGGGTGTGAGAGAAATTGGAGTGTCTTCCAACAAGTAAGTTCACAATCAAACTTTCATTTTAATTATATTATTTTTTATAGTCATTAGTTATCTAAAATTTATTACTTTTACAGCTTCATACTAAAAGAAGAAACCAATTGGCACAAAAACAATTAGATGACTTGGTGTATGTAAAGTTTAATCTGGATTGAAACAACGATATGAAAGAAGGAACACCACTGACCCTATACTTTTACAAGAAATTGATGATAGTAACGAGTGGGTCATGGGTGTTATGGATGATGAGAATGAGGAGACTTCGGAGGTTGTGTTTGATGATGATAGTGGTTTGACATGGCGTAATGTTGAGAAGGCTTCGGGGGCATCTGAACCGATATATGCAACAAGATCAAGTACACAACAATCCAAAGAAAAGGATCCTTCTTCCTCCACCCCTACTCTTAGTGTACCACCACCTAAGAAAGCACCATCTAAAAGACTACATGTATTGATTGATGAAGGTATTCAAGATGATGAAGAAATCGAAGAAGAACTTGGCTTGAGTGAAGATGATGGCGAAGATGTGGTACTTGGAGTTGACGATGATCATGGAGATAGTGAAGAAGACTACTAGTTTGGCTATATTGTCGTTTTTGATTACCTATTCTAAAGTTGCAAACACTTAAGCAACCTTCTTTTGATTACCTACTACATAAGTATTCGGGTTTTTGCTACTTAACTTGATACATATCTATATTATGGTGTTTTACATGTTAAATATACATATATTAATGTGTTTTATGTGTTATAGGTGCCTTATATGTAATTTATAAGATTTATTTTAAATATGTGCGCCTTGCGTACAAAAAGCCCGCCGCTTTTGAGCTTTGCGCTTTAATTTTAGACCTCGTCGCTTTTGTGCGCTTCCCGTTTTTTTAAACCAAGATCCCGCATCGCTTAGTAGAACCAAATATTTACATAAAGATTTAAGTTATTGTTGTTTCTTTTATGCACTAATTGAATGTTTGGCATGGACGTGATTTTCTTTAGGCATGACAGGTTTGAGCATGTCGAAAGGAGTGCGTTTGGACTTTGGAGCTTCGAGAAAACTTTGTTTAGCTAACACAATGGACTACTTATTAAAGAAATTATGTTGACCTTTATTTTTTTGAAGATATATCTAGAGGTAAGATAATCTGTGATAATAACAATGTTTTGTTATGTAATGTGTAGTGAATTATTTCATTCCGTACTTGGTGATACCTTTAATTAAGCTTTGCATGTTCTCAAGGGTGAGTTGATATGGGAGAAAGTAGAACAACCTTAACTAGGGTTAACTCTCATATTAAGTCAAAAGTCAATAGTAACAAAATGTCAATTGAAATCAAATCTCAGTTTGAGCTTGAATTGGAGTGTAATTGTTAGTCAGATATGGTATTTGAATGGGTTCTCAGATGGTTGGTCAATAGATTAATGCAGTTGATATAGTCAAAGATGGGCTTCTGTTGACTACTTCATGCCTTCATGGCTGTATATTGTAAAAGGGATCTTGTTTGGATATCTATATGGTTTGGCAACAACAGTAGTAAATGGGCAATATGAACATAAACATATTAATGCAGTTGGAAGAACCTGAGACCGTGATTGTTTCCAATGGTAGTAGCCTTGGAACGGCCCGCTTTTTTTTTTCAGCCTAGGCAGTTTGTTCTTGGTTTTCTTAATTACAATTTGCCAAATTTGACCTATTAAGAATATTAGTTAATTAACACAAAGCGACCCATTATAATGTTTTTTAAGTCCAAACTATCCCATTTATTCAAGCTTTGGGTAAACATCCATATAGAAAATCATAATAGAAAACACGTAATCTTTTCTTCCTTGTAATTCACGATTCAAAAAAAAAAAAAAAAAAAAAAAAAAAAAGAAAAACCTCTTTAGTTGCTTCTGCATGTTAGTGGATTTTTTTGTTTAATTATGAATGTTGTCAAACTAACCTACGATGGAAGCAACGATATTTACAAAAATTACATGAGGGTAAAGAAAAATATAATAAGGTATCAAAAACTAATAGTTCATTTAAAAAGAATATACATGATTTTCGAATACAGTTGGGGTTGGTTATTTTTTGGTGCTCGGAAGCCTTAACTTGATGTTCCAATTTTCAGTTTCGGTCGGGTCGTGTCACAACTTTAATTGAGACGGGTTATGCATTTCCAGAAATGGCTGCATAATAACAGACATGAAAAACAACTTATGGGTCATCATCATTTAAAAAGTTAAGGGAAAGGTGAGATGAAAGCCAAAATTGGTCAACGATATGGTATTAACACAACAAATGTTTCTTGATACACACAGTATACAAGATTTAGAGCCCCATCAGGCCCTTCATGGGTTTTCTTCAGAGCGGCCCTCTCCAATGGCGTAATAGGGTCTGGGGTTTCAGATGGCGGCCGGAGAAAAAGGTCTCCTTTGAGCACCGGATTAGCACATGAGGCATCAATTGAAGTTAGGGAATGATCAGGGGGGCGATCAAAAGGTAATGGAGGGATTTGCAATGGTGATTGACCACCACAAGAAGAGATTTCGGGCATAAGGGAGGAGGAACCATAGAGAGCAGATTCTAGAGAGAGAAAAAGTTAGCAAATGAAAAATCTTAACCTATGGTGGTTTTTTTGTTAAACCTCTGAATGACTGTGAAAAATGACTTTTTTTATCATCTTAACTATTTTATGCTGAACGAAGAAATATATTTTTTCTACAGTTTTGACTAGCCCAAATTGTGAAGTATCTTGATTAATGAATTTTTCGAATAAACGTATTTCAAAAGCAAGTATATGCCAACGTGAGGCTAGATCACTTGGTGGACACTCTTATTTTATAGTGGGAGATCCTGGACCAGTCCTTTTAAATTTAGTGAAAATTAAGAGTGAGTAACCATTTCCAATAAAAATAAGCAAGTATATATATATTTTTAATTTCCAGTAAACAATGGCCTACTAATTCATTTATATAAAGGATGCTTAAAATAAGAACTATACTGAGTTGAGGGAACCATGAGAGCTCTCCATAGCTATTGATATATCTGATATGTGGCTGAGATTTGATCTTGCAATATTTTGGAGTGTAATTTGGTTTTTTAATCAAAAGAATTAATAAGGAGTGCAAAGGTTAAGACAACATAGTCTGGGTATGTGGTGGATGAGGGCTCGTCAATGAGATGGGTGTGAACACTCATCATCATATGAAGTTCACCTTTCAAAAAACAAATATTACTCTCTCTCCTTAATTTTCAAAAAAAATATTACTCTCTCTCCTCTCGTCTATTTACGGGGTGTAATACGGCGTAAACAACTGGTATGTTATAGACCTGTTCATATATCTCCCAAACAGTTAACTTAGCTAGTGGTCCCAATAATGACCTTTTTGATCTTCGAAATCCATTTCTATCATTACGAAAAGAATGTGACATTGGTAGAAATCTTCAATGACAGTCGAACCAACATGATTTACCTTCCGCATGTAATCGAAAACCCTCTGTGTCTCCCATACAATATGGGCAAGCTAAACGACCATGTGTGCTCCAGCCTGATAACACTGCATAGGCTGGGAAATCACTAACTGTCCATAGAAGAATAGCTCGCATGATAAAATTTTCTTTACGGTAAGCATCATAAACTTCAACGCCTTCCTTATAAAACTCTTTCAACTCCTCAACTAACGGTCTTAGAAACACATCGATGTTTTGACCTGGACTCTTTCCTCCGAAAATAATTAAACATACTTCAACAAACGAGTCTTTCATACGCATCCAAGGGGGTAAGTTATAGATTGTAAGAAAGATGGGCCACAATGAGTATGGAATTGAGTTGGAGTTGTTTGGATTGAAACCATCGGTGCATAACGCTAGACGGACATTTCGAATCTCTTTTATAAAGCCAGAATTCTCCGCGTCAAAATGCTTCCAAGCCATGCCATCACTAGGATGTGCCATGCTACCCCTCTGTTGTTTTGTGGTCATGGTGCCAAGTCATATCTTTGGATGTTTTTGAACACATATACAACCTCTTAAGTCTCGGACCAATTGGCATGTACCACATCACCAATTTTGGTACCTTATTCCGGTCACTCTTATAACGAGGTTCCTTACAATATTTACATTGTGTTAATCGTTGTCTTGCTTATAGAATAGCATGCAATGGTTTCTGCAAACATCAATTCTTTCATAAGGAAGACTTAATTTTTCTAAACTCTTCTGTGTTTCATAAAAGATTTCGGGAGCTTATTCTCTTCAGGCAGTAATGCATTAACCATGGAATGTTGTAGTTGTAAGCTACTATAGACACGTTGAAAAGTGATTTTCATGTCAAGACATTCGTGATAGCTTGTAACTTTGAACAATTTGTAGACTTCTCCCCATCCCACAAAGCTTCATCAGCAGCTTTTAGCATGTCATAGAATCGTTTTGCTTCATTCGGTACATGTCCTTCCAAAGTACTAGAAGTATAACCGCATGCATACATGTTATCTAACACCATGCGTCTGCAACCATCGTCATTATCATCAACTTCCATTGTATAAGAAGATTCTCCAACCTCACGAACGAAATTTCCACCATGCTCACTCCATGTTTCATAACGAAGCATGAAACTATCCTTATATAAGTGTTTTTGAATAGTCGCTCTGTCTCTATAACTTATATTTTTGCATTTATAACAAGGACATTTTATCTCACGTATCGTATCACCATGCATATTGACCCTCTTATCAACAATTACATCATTAGAAAAAGCAATGTCCAAAAAAATCCACATTGTCGCAGTATTCAGAATTAAGAAATCCTTCACTATCGGTCTTTTCATACAACCACTGTCGATCCGTATACCATTCCATTACTAATCAACTCAGTGCCCCTAAAATTCAAAGTCGTCACGTATATACACATAAAGCATCCATTCAATTCACCTTAAATTATAATCACTGAAATCAACAATCATAACCTAACTAAGAAGAAAAACGAATGCTAGAACTAATATGAAGCAAATCCTTAAATTCTTAGACTAAATTTGTAACAAGATCATACAATTTTTCATTTATTGCTCGTTTCACATCTAATATGAATAATAAAATACAAATAAAAAGTTTTGTGAAACAATGATCTCAAAGCATAAATTAGTTGTACCTATATTGTGTTTGGCTAATATTGTAGGTGCAACTGAATCTGTTCTTAGGGTTGTTGCTACTGATCATGACAAACGCCTGTTTCTAAAGGTAAGGACTAACGATCGCTGCATATGCGATTTCTTTCATTTGTAGCACGGTGATTATTGTGTTCTGCTGCAAATGATACTCATGTAGCAATGACCAGTTTATTTGCAATCAGCCTTAGGTTTTGATTGAAACAGTAAAAACAATTGTTCGAAATACGTAATACTCTTAGTTAGACATTGCGATGACCATCGCAGAATCTTACAGTATAACAGATTAGCCATTGCTTGTGAAGTAGGAAGCCATTGCTCTAGGTTTCTATGGAGGGTTATGATCCTGAAAGAAAGCATTTATAAAGATCACTAATAATCCACAAAAGCTTTTTTAAGATAACTAACTTTATTCAAGTCAAAATCAACACCTTATAACCTAAAATAAAGCATCTAGTGACTAATTACAGGATCATAAAGTATCATTTATAGAGATCATTAATAATCCACAAATCGCTAAAACCCTAACTATCAGATTCAAATCAATTCATCAAACCTTATCTTCCAATCCAATCAATCAACTAATCATCTTTTCGAAATCAGCTGTACCTATACGAATTCGAAAAACCGGAAATCCAAAGCATCTATTCCATCCATAAGCTAATTCAACCAACTAATCACACTTTACAAGAACTATAACAATATCAAAACATATTATTATCAAACCAATCCATCATGTTGCATGTTCACTAGTTTATCTAAACAAAATGAGCTTAATAATCAACGAATTCGAGAAGATAGAATCATAAACAGTTAGCGAATATGTATTTCTAGGGCTAGAAACGATAATAAACGAAACAAACAAACCGGTTAATCAATTGAAGCAATAAACATGTGTGATATGAACTACCGGAACAAATTAGATCAACTATAAAACACACCTGATTTGAGAGTGTTGGCGGTGAATTTAGGTTTTGACGGATGAATCGATTCGAACGACGGTCGAGTGGCGGAATTGAATGACGATGTCCGATTCGATCTCACAACTCGTTGATTTCCGATTTGATCTGTGGTTTGATTTGTGGTCATGTGGTTTGAACGAATGATTTTTGGTTATGATTTTGAACGACCCGTTTTAAAGGGGCGGGTATTGATACGGATCCACCATGACCAGATAAACAACCGGTTGCCGACCCATATGGTTACCCGCATTGCAGTTTGACCAAGCAACTAATATGGAGGAGTCAAACAATTATCTCAACTTATTTTTCTATAATTATTATGCATGCATTGTTTATGTTTTATTAGTAACCCACTATCTCCATGATACCTTTGCATTACCATCCATGATCCCATTATCTAGGAAGTATCCATCATACATACAGTTTATTTCAGTTGCATAGGATTTCCTTCTATTTAAGCAATTGTTGAATTAATGAAGAGAACAAGAAAATTGGTAGCAAATTTACGAATTGTTTTAGTTACTTTCAATTCAGTGTTTTTTTTTTATATTTTGGGAGACTGTCGATCTCGAACTTGGTGCTGTCAGTGGTCTTGAGCTACCCAGCACTGCAAACGATCACAGGTATATGGAGTCACCGTTTTTGCAATTGGGTTTCCCCAGGCATGGGCGGAGAATGATTTATAATATGCGGGCTATGTTAGCCAATAGCATCCATCGTTCTCATATTTCCACAGTAACATTCGATTTATAATATGATTTCACAGCATCCATATTCACTGAAACAATAAATGATGATAACACATATCAACCAATCAAATATAATTTAGAAAAATTCTTTATTAAACATGATTAAAAAAAAAACTAGATATACTTATTGACGTCTGTGTTTTACATTTTTACAAACATTAGTCACATCTTAAAGATGACATTATGTGTTAATAAACTTATATAGTTAGCTACATGTGCAGCATATCCTCAATAAAAAGCTAAATAACTGAAAAGTAAAAAAACCATATGATTTAATCAAACAAAAATTTGCAATTTTGCAAGTACACCATTGTCAATCCTTAAAATAGAAATTTGTAGATTCTTGCAAGTACACTACTGTGACTTGGGACAGACCCGACAACATACAATGTAATCAACCCATTTGACGTTTTAAGAGCCATATCCAAAAACACCGCAACGTCCTCGTTGTCAGCTATGTCTACAACCATATGAGTAGCGTTTTGGTCAGAAGAAGAAAGGGGGACTTGGTAAGTTAACCTAAACCCATGCTTCTCGGATAAACTGAACTTCCTTGCCACCTTCGCTATCAACTCACTATACGTTAAATTTAGTGGCAACTGCAAAATACGACCGGCTAACCGTAACGGCTTATCCGTCGAAACCTCATTAACTATCTCCCACGACCCTCCGGTACAAGCAAAAATCCTAACTTTCTTGTCATGTGATGTCATTATCCTGGACATAAAATGTAAACAGAAAACAATCATAGATGTTATTACGGGTATATAATATGTATGATATATTTAAGAGACTGGAAAATAATAAATAAATTGACTATTTGCAAAAGCATGATTGATCTTGAGAATTATTAACGTCTACTTATAAGAAATATACCTTACAGATAATTGATGCCCAGGTCGATAAATTTAGGACGAGAATTGAGTGGATTATTTCATATTGGTATATGCTTTTATATGCATTTTTCTTGGTGGGTGGAGGATTTCAAAATGTTTTTATTATATGGGAAACAAGCACTCTTTAATGGATGTTGGTTGGTATATGCACTTCTTTTTAGAAATATTGTGTTTTCTAAGCAATTTATTTATTAAGATTATACAAATCCACCTCGAACCTGCAACCTGCATCATGTTAGCAACCTAATTTCGTAAAAAATAAATAAAAAACCAATATTTTTTGAAAAATAAAAAAGAAACAGATTTATGGGTAGAATTCTATATATACCGATGTTGATGGTGTGCAGTCTCAGGACTAGAACCCAGAGTGGGATAACTGATTCATACAAGTGTATGGTTTTATATGCACTTTGATTTGTTATTCCAAATTAGTTTTTATCATTTAGAAAATATGCATATGCTTTGTTGGAAGTTTAATACTGGAAGACCATTCATCTTATATAACTGTTGGAAACTGAAAGGATGCCAATGTGCTATTGGTATATATGTATTCTGTTGTTTATAAAATATTGTGGTTTAAATATAATTATAAAATTATATATATCCACTTCGAACTTGTAACGTGCATTATTTCCACAACTGAATTTCAGAAGCCAACTTTTTTAGAAGAAAAAAAAAACGTATAAGGTCATATCCACAACTGAGTTGTACATTCAAACGATTCTAGTAACTGCGAAAATATTATGCTTTAACATCACCTTACAAACTTACTAGGTCTCGTAATAATTCTTATGAGTTTTTGAGTTTTTTTGTTGCATTGGTGGAGATTTTTTTTTTTTTAATATAAATGAGTGATTTGATAAATATTTATCAAAATAGGTGTTTTGTGTTTTTTTTAGAGTAATAAGTACATGGTGTTGTTTAACTTGTATGTATGGCGGGTAGCATCTTGCTACAATTAATAAAATAATTTTTGTCGGCCGTTCAAAAAAAATTCAAATCAAATTTAAGAGTGTGAAATGCAATTTAATTTTTTTTTTACTTTGACTTAAAATGAATAGTAACAAAAGTTAGTAGTTATTTAAGGAACTAGTGGGTTGGCCCGCACGATGTTGCTTGTGTCACCAACCGGTTTTGAGACGAATCAGTTGGATAATCATTAGATGAATAAGGAACACATACGAATTGTTGATAAGTTCTGCATTAAATCGTCTATTGTCAAAACATAATTCTTTTAAAGTTCACTTTGTTGTATAAAAATAACAGAACCATATTATTTGTAAATTTACCACGTCCCAATTAACATCACCAGCTTCTTCCCTTGCTTGTTGAGTAAGCACAACTTTCCTTTTATGCTTTCCCAGTTCTTTTATAATTCCTGACAATTCTATCAAGTTCCCAAAGAGTTTCTATTTAGTGACAGTATGTACTCCTGAATCAAAGCTTGTTAAGGTTAACATATAAGCTGAAAAATATTTTTGTAATCATAAGCACATTAGCATCAACAACATATATACCAGTGCTCTCAACTCATACTGATATTAAATATCTACACTTCGAATCCGATTATGTTGGATTTAACTAATCAAATCAAACTCACATTTATCTTAACACTCAAAACACAATATCGACAACTTTGCTGCGATAGTCAGATTATATAACCCTACAAAAAGCAACTTGGGTTGCCTCTCTAGAATGAAAAGTTGCGACTTTTAAACAACCACCCATACATACCCCTTTGCTTAATTATTATATGTACAATACATTAACCAACACACCTTTTAAAAATTATATTACAAAAAGTAACTTAAGACACAATGGTTTGGATCACACCCCTTCAAAGAAATAATGGTTTGGATCACACCCTTTTAAAAAGTCACAACCCTTCAAACTAATTTTATATATATCACACCCTTACAAAAAGTCACAACCCTTCATGTATTTACAAAAAGTCACACCCCTTCAAAAAGTCATAACCTTTCGAACTAATTTGAAATATTTCATACCCCTTAACAACTTGAGGTTTGTACCCCATTGGTTTAAAAGTCGCGTTGGTTAGAAATTCTATGGATATGTTTCTACCTCTTCGTTAAAAAGTCACATCGATTATAAATTATATATAAGTTTGTATCTCTTCATTTAAAAATTTAAAATTCTGTGTTTTATTTGAATATGTAGATTTTGTTCAATAAAATCTAATTTGATGAATATTTAGATTTAAAGTCATATTATATATACTATAAAATATAAGTTAGGGTACCATTTTGGGTTACACCCCTTTCATATATGAACATACCGTTTCGGGGAAAAAAAAAAAGAAATGTCGTTTAGAAAACGGTTACTAGATTGACATTTCCATTTGACTATAAAATATTAATACACAATGGTTCCAATAGACAATAAAATATCGTTATAGTTATATATAATGGATACATTTCACTAAATGGATACATAATTAAATCTTATTATTAATTGTTTATGAGAAATCCTATGAGTAAATATTATTCTTAGTTTATTATACCGGATAACCCACCCAGGAAACCCCACCCCCTTAGTCTAACGATACAAGTTCAATTTTTTTTAGAATACACAAAATGCTAAGAGTTCAATGCACCCTTTAATATGACTAATACACAATTGTACATTACATTCTAACCACACACCCTTTAATAATGTTTTGGAAATAAACTAAACCAACGCAAACGAACGTGGTGATCAAAAAAACCAACTACATTCAAATGAAACATATAAGCAACCTGTGAAGTTAACATTCTCAATCAAATTCTCAATATGTGATGGTTATGTGTACCGTGATGGAACCGTCGCACGTATTCAATTACGGTCGTAACTTCATACTCCAAAACGTCTCCTCCAACCGTCACCACCGTGTCCCCTGTAATTTGCCACTGTATCGCATTCTTTATAATCCTTAAACTACCGCCACAATCACAATTCACACTAACACAATCATTGTCAAATTTGACAACGGAATTAAAGGCATTGCTTTCACTATTAGTCGTGCGTCTTTAATTATTGAAACTATAATTGCAGTTATCCGCCATCATTGCACCGATTTGTTTGCCAGAAAACCGTCGTTGGTCTTGAGTAACCGTCGTAGTGGTGACTAGCCGTTGACAAGGCAGAGGGTGTCGCGGGAAGGAGGGAGATGAAGTCGGCAACATATGTGGGTATTAAAATTGGGCGGCGGTGATGGTGCTGTGGTTACGGAGCGGTTGCGTATGCTATAACGAAATAGTGTTATCCATTTGACATAATTATTTTTTTCAACGTTCTAACATATATTTTTGTTTGGTTTAACAGTCCTGTCGCAACGTGCGTGCCCTAAACTAATAAACAGTTGAGTAGTAGTTCAAACATATTTTGCTCAATTTTTTAAAAGATTTGAGACATTTCCAACACCTACATAATAACCTAAGGTATATAACACAACGTGTCACACCCCAACCGATGGCGGAATCATCGGGGCATGGCACTGAGCGAAACAGATTGTTCAGAAGTTTCCATAACAACTATTAATACCATTCGATTTCAATAGTACGTCCCATACTGTACCTCAAACGATAAACAAGTTATTACAGATGATCATCTAAACAAATACTCTGTTCCGACGACTCAGATTTCAATTAAACAAAACATAAATTGTCTTTTTGGTTTCTAGACATCCCCCTATGTCTTGACTTCCAAATAGCTAGCAATCAGACATCCTAAGCACCTGTCACATACGTTAAAATAAAGTCAATACATATAATGTAAAGGTGAGTACACAAGTTTGGTATAGCATATAGAGTTTAGAATCGTTTTCGAATAACCAGCATGTTTACGTAATATAATGCAGCATGTTCGCTAATCGACATGAATTCTATCAATACCAGTGACTTCGAGTTGACTGCTACTGTAGTTCGAGTGCATGGTCGCCACTGCACACACGCAAATTGAATTGTCCCTAACAACCCCCGAATGAACGGGCGCCGAGTCCAGACTATAGTACTATCATTGTTAAGGCAGGTAGACAGCATTCATTGTACACACATAACAAACGGGCATCTTATTAGTTCACGTATAGCATGCGTAGATTGGTTATCGATAAGATAGTATTGAGTTGTGTGATTGATGTGTTTTGAATAGTTGAACGTATGTAACACCCAAAAGTGCTAAAAGCAAAAAGGGTTCGAGTATACTCACAGTGATTTGGTATGGATTGAAGGGAGCGCTGAGAGTAAGTTAGCCTGAATAGTTCGATAGCAATACGATGAGTATGC
This sequence comes from Helianthus annuus, assembly GCF_002127325.2. Classification (NCBI taxonomy): domain Eukaryota; kingdom Viridiplantae; phylum Streptophyta; class Magnoliopsida; order Asterales; family Asteraceae; genus Helianthus; species Helianthus annuus. Next base: position 28,210,179 of record NC_035436.2, read on the forward strand.
GGAAAATGCAAACAAGTGATGATGGATCGATTGGTCCGTTCGATCGGACAGCTGGTTCGATCGGACGGGCTGTTCGTGCGGTTTGAAAGTCCGTTTGAACATTTCCCATTCGATCGGCCGGCAGGCTCGATCGGCTGGTCCTTTCGAGTGGATTGTTTCTTCCTTTAAGGAAAGGATGTGTTTGTGTATGATGGTTTGAACTTTTGAGGTTTTAGTTGCAGCATTTGAAAACGTCAAAGTGTTCTTACCTTTCAAGTCGGTCGATCGAACGGGCCGTTCGATCGGTTAGCCCAACCGATCGGTTAGCACTTCATCTGTTTATCAAAATGGCTATGTGTCACTCGATCGGGTAGCATGCTCGATCGGGTAGCATGCTCGATCGGGTGACATTCCAATGTTTCGAAAAGGCTAAGTGTTGAAGTGTAATATCTCATGATTCGATGAGTAATGTTTACAATCGAATGGCGTGATCGATCGAACATCACTTCGCCAATACCACACTTTGTGAATTTGTGGGTCCATGTGTTAGCCGATCGGCTGGCCCGGTCGATCGGCTGGGTTGTCCGTTCGGTTGGGCTGTTCGATCGAACAGCCTAGCCGTTCGGCCAGCATTTCTGACCTGGTTAGCCTATCTTCTAACACTTGGTTATTTCTGTTAACTTGATGTGATCTCGAGGTAGTTTGATAACGAGTTGAACCACAAAACCTAAGTTCTTACTTAGTTCACTGGTTCGGGCAGGAATCACCCAAGTCCGGTCAGTGAACGGTTTGGAACCACAATTTAACGTTTAACCCGGAATCGGTGAACCTCGTAGGTAGAATCCGAACCTTGAACCATGTGTTTGTTTAGAATGATTTTGCAAATCGGTTCAAGCTCCGTTTTCACCGGTTGAGTGCAAAAGAGTTGAAAGATTGATGAAAATCCATCTTCCAATCCTTTTCCCACCGTGAAATGTTAAGATCTTTGGTAGATTTTAGGTTATTTATGTGGAAATCGGTTAGATCTAAGCTAATCATGGTGGAATGATGCCAAAACTTGATGTTCTTGAAGAACACCATGATGACATCACCCAAGAACACTTAGATCTTGGTGATTTCACAGTTGAAATCCAAGTTTTAAAAGATAGAAAGGTGTAGAATCACTGAATGAACAAAAACGTACAAGATTTAGAGTGAAAACTTACCGGATTGAAGAGAAATCTGAGAAATAGCGAAGAATAAGGGCTGGTCGGTCAGAGCTTTCCAAAAGTAGAAAGAATGACAAAGACAGCCCTATTTATAGGCTTCCAAAAGAGGAAAGGCCCAACCGTTCGAACAGGATTCTGGTCGAATGGGCTGCTCGATCGAACAGCCTGTTCGATCGGCTAGCCTGTTCGATCGGAGGTCCTGTTCGATCAGGATTGTTCCTTTTTGAGATTTTCGCGACGATTTTCGGTATTTCGATTTCGATGAACGATGATTTGAGTATGATAGAGTTCCTAATCAAATTACTTTTAGTCCTAACCACTATATCTAACATACAATCATCCTTGCACTACCATTTGGGTTCGATTTCGATTGAGTTCGATTATCCCTCGAGTTTCGATTTGATTTAATTGATTCACCACACATAACAACGTAAAATAAACATGCACAAATAACACGTAAGGCACACACACACGTATAAAAGTACCGAAATTCCCACACTTGAGTTCGATGATTGATTCGATTAGCTTGATTATTGATTGATTAACTTTATCGCATTGTTACTTCCTATTATTCAAGGTCGGTCGTCGATTTGCGGTTAGTTTATCAATCGATTATTTTGATTATACAACACTTACTCAACATAATACGAAAATAAAATAAAATAAAATAAAAATAAAACTTAAATTAACTTTAATTCCAATAACAATCAACCTTTGACTTTGACTTTGACTTTTGGAAAACACGGGGTGTTACAGCCACCCCTCCTTTAGGAAATTTCGTCCCGAAATTAGGCTGAGAGCCGTACATCACCGTGATTTTACCAATTTGATGCTTCAGATCTATCTGAACAACTGCGGGTACTTGGCCTTCATGTCGCTTTCGAGTTCCCAAGTGAACTTCGCGCCTCGCTTGCCTTCCCATCGGACTTTCACGATTGGAATGCGAGAGCGTCTAAGTTGCTTGGTTTGGCGATCCATGATTTCGACTGGCTTTTCCACGAAGTGTAACGTTTCGTTGACCTGAAGATCGTCAAGTGGTATGACTGTATCGGGGTCGGCTATACACTTCCGAAGGTTTGACACATGGAAAGTCGGGTGGACGTTACTGAGTTCCTCCGATAATTCGAGTCTGTAGGCCACTTTTCCGATCCTTTCCAGGATTCTGAAAGGTCCAACGTATCGAGGCGCAAGTTTCCCTCTTTTGCCGAATCGGACTACACCCTTCCAAGGGGACACCTTTAGGAGCACGTAGTCACCAACTTCAAATTCGAGAGGCTTACGTCTGTTATCGGCGTAACTTTTCTGTCTCTCCCGGGCCTTTACCAAGTTCTCCCTTATCTGGTGGATTTTGTCAGTCGTTTCTTGTAGAATCTCGGGACCGGTTAATTGCGAACGACCGATCTCGTGCCACACAATAGGCGAACGACATCTCCTACCATACAAGGCTTCGAAAGGTGCCATCTGAATGCTGGAATGGTAGCTATTGTTGTACGAGAATTCGACCAATGGCAGGTGTTTGCTCCAACTACCACCAAAATCAATAACACACGCACGGAGCATGTCTTCTAGAGTACGGATCGTTCTTTCAGTCTGCCCGTCGGTTTGTGGATGGTATGCGGTACTCAAATTCAGCGTCGTACCAAGAGCCGCTTGAAATGTTTCCCACAATCTCGAAGTAAACCGAGCGTCACGGTCAGAGATGATGTCTCGAGGCGTACCATGATTTTTAATGATCTCGTCGGTGTAGATTTGGGCTAGTTTGGCCACCTTATAGTCTTCTCGTATTGGCAGAAAGTGGGCTGATTTGGTTAGACGGTCGACTATAACCCAAATACTATCGTGACCTGATGGCGTGGTCGGGAGCTTAGTTATAAAGTCCATAGCTATGCTCTCCCACTTCCATACGGGTATCGGCGGTTGTTCGAGTAAGCCGGAAGGTCTTTGATGTTCAGCCTTAACTCGTGCACAGGTTAAGCAGCTACCAACATAGAGAGCGATATCCCGTTTCATCCCAGGCCACCAGTACTTGTAGCGAAGATCCTGGTACATCTTGTCTGCACCGGGATGAATGGAGTATCGGGATTTGTGGGCTTCATTCATGATAATCTTTCGCAAATCTGTCCTCTTCAGAACCCAGATTCGGTCTAGATAGTAGAATATCCCATTAGCTTTGCTCACAAGATGAGACCCATCGTGATAGATCCTCTCTCTCTTCAATGTACGCTCATTAAAGCAAGCATGCTGAGCTTCACGGATGAGAGCTTCGGGGTTATATTGTGCTTGGATGTTCCGGACACCTAGCACGTAATTCTTTCTGCTGAGTGCGTCGGCAACTACATTCGCCTTGCCTGGGTGATAACGAATCTCGCAGTCGTAATCGTTGAGGAGTTCTACCCATCGACGTTGACGCATGTTGAGTTCCCTCTGATTAAAGATATGTTGTAAGCTCTTGTGATCGGTGAAGATCGTACACTTCGTACCGTATAGGTAGTGTCGCCAAATCTTTAATGCGAAGACAACTGCGCCTAGCTCGAGGTCATGGGTTGTATAGTTCTTCTCGTGGATTTTGAGCTGTCGAGACGCATAAGCTATAACCTTGTCTCGCTGCATGAGAACACAGCCAAGGCCAAGGTTTGAAGCATCACAGTAGACAACGAAGTCATTGCTTCCGTCGGGCAGCGTAAGAATTGGTGCATGGCACAGCATATGTTTGAGGGTTTGAAAGGCAGTCTCCTGTGCGGTTCCCCACACAAAAGGCTTGTCTTTATGGGTAAGGGCGGTAAGCGGCACAGCGATTTTAGAGAATCCTTCGATGAATCGTCGGTAATAACCTGCTAATCCGAGAAAAGAACGAACTTCTGACGGATTCTTAGGCGTAATCCAACCTTTAACTGCCTCGATCTTCGCGGGATCAACGTGTATGCCCTGACTATTCACAATGTGACCTAGAAATTGAACCTCCTCCAACCAGAATTCACACTTGGAGAACGTGGCGTAGAGTTGATTCCCCTGAAGTAACTCGAGAACCAAACGCAGATGCTGCGCATGTTCGGCCCTCGACTTGGAATAGATCAAGACATCGTCGATGAATACGATGACAAAACGGTCTAGGAAGGGCTTACACGCGCGATTCATCAGATCCATGAAAACCGCGGGTGCGTTCGTCAAACCAAAAGGCATAACAACGAATTCGTAATGGCCATATCGGGTACGAAAAGCGGTTTTTGGTATATCTTCTTCTTGAATCCGCAACTGATGGTAACCTGAGCGTAGATCGATCTTGGAGAAACACTGAGCACCTTGTAGCTGGTCAAACAAATCGTCAATTCGAGGTAAGGGGTATCGGTTCTTGATAGTTAGCTTATTCAACTCCCGATAATCGATGCACATCCGGAACGACCCATCCTTCTTTTTAACGAAAAGGACTGGTGCGCCCCAAGGAGAAGTGCTCGGGCGAATAAAGCCTTTTTCGAGTAGTTCCTGGAGTTGGTTCGATAATTCGCGCATTTCGGATGGAGCGAGTCGGTAAGGGGCTTTGGCTACAGGGTTAGCTCCAGGAATAAGGTCGATTCGAAAGTCGATATCACGACTTGGAGGTAATCCAGGGAGATCATCAGGGAAAACCTGAGGAAACTCGTGGACAACTGGGACGTCCTTGACTTCAACTTTCTTTTTCTTTTCCTCCTCCGCTACTACAATATTGGTCAAGAAGGCTCGATATTCCTTGCGGAGATACTTGCTGGCTTGAAGACATGACATAAGCTTGAGACCTTTCGTAGCAGTTTCACCATAAACGCACAGCTGATCACCATTTGCGAGTAAGAATCGAATCATCTTTTCGAAGCACACAACTTCAGCATGGTTTTCGCGAAGAAAGTCCATGCCTACTATGACATCAAAACTTCCGAGTTGCATCGGAATAAGGTTGATTGGAAAGATGTAATTGTTGAGCTCGAGAGTACAATCACGGAGAACAGAGTTTACCACGACAGATTTCCCAGTAGCGACTTCGACTTCAAACGACGACGATAGATAAGAGCGCTTACGACTAAGGAGCTTCTCGAATTCGAACGATACAAAACTATTGTCGGCTCCAGTATCAAACAAGCATGAAGCATATATACCATTCACAAGGAACGTACCATTAACCACATTGTTGTCTGTCTGAGCCTGGTTCACGTTGATGTTGAATGTTCTGGCTCGGGCTGCTGGTTGCTGTTGCTGTTGCTGCTGCTGAGGCTGCTGTTGGAGCTCCTGCTTGACAACCCTATTCGGGCATCTGTTGGCGAAATGATTGGGATCGCCACAGTTATAGCAGACTCGAGCATTTACTGCCGGTGCTTGAGCTGCTGGTTGGCCTTGCGGGGCTGGAAGTAGAGCTTGGTTGGCAACAACTTGAGTAGGGGCTTGGCGAGGACCATAGCGGCATTGCGCGGTATAGTGGTTGTACACCTGTCAGTGAGCGCAGTAACGGCAGGCGACACCCACCGGATAATGATAGGAGCAAGTAGGACATGCAGGGTGGGGTCCTGTATACGCACGCTTGGCTGGCGGTGCACTTGCCACTGGCGCAACTAAAGCCGGTACGGCTTGCTGAGGAGCAGCAGTGATTGCGCAGTTCTTGTTGGAACGATTCTTTCTCTTGTTCTTCTTCTTGCTTGGAGTGGCAGAGTCGGTTTCTGATGAGGTAGCTTGATGCAAAGACTTGACCTGCTTATCCCAGACACCAGCTTTTACCCGCTTATCGTTAATCTCAGCGGCTAGCAGGTAGGTTTCCTCGATTGTTGCAGGCTTGGAGGCGTGAACGAAATCCGCTACACAGTCTGGAAGAGCACGGATGTATTTCTTGATGGTCATATCCGGAGTCTTGACCTGATCGGGACAAATGATGCTCAACTGCTTGAAACGAGCGGTGAGACCAGCGTTGTCTCCTTCCTTCTGCTTGATAGCCCAAAACTCATCCTCCAGCTTTTGGCGTTCGTGGGGAGGACAGAACTCGTCGATCATGATAGCTTTCAGTTCCTCCCACGTCAGCTCATAGGCAGCGTCGTTCCCGCGCTTGTTTCGCTCCGCGGTCCACCAGTCCAAAGCACGTGACTGGAAGACGCCGGTAGCGTTGAGAGTACGGAGGTGATCAGGGCATCCGCTTTGTCGGAGGGTGACTTCCACCGAGTCGAACCAATGAAACATGGCTGTAGGGCATTCCTCACCGGTGAACTCCTTTGGTCCACACGCTTTGAATTGCTTAAAGCTAAAAGCAGTTTTGTTGGAGTCTTTAGGAAAATCAGCTCGAGATTCCTCTGACGATTTGCTCACGTTCTCGTACACATCACTGACAGCTTTCGCTACAGTCTTTGAGATGATCGCAGCAAGACGTCGGTCTCTCTTTTCCTGACGGGTGAGACGGCGAGACATAGAAGATGACGACATGGTCTGCAATAGACATCGCCACAGGGCTCAACACAACGATATCGAATCTCACCTCACACGTCTTAGATTACTAAAGCTTAGAATCACGCCGTAGTACATATCACATAACAAATAAACACGGAACACAGAATGCACATAATCACAGAAACACATAAGGAAGTAAAGCACAGAACATCTAAACACATACGCATTCAGCACAGAGGTAGATACTCTAATACAATATTCCTATGAGCACATGCAGTTTTCTGACTGCCCCAAGGTCTTATCATTCAAGTTCGAGTGTCGTTCGTATAATACATCGAGTAATATCACATTGCATCATCTAGCTTAGTCGTATAGCGTAATAATACATCCTAATATCGCTTAATTTGCTTTAGCTGGGAATTGAATCGAGACAGAATAGCATTACAAGTCGTGCGGATTGTTAACAGAATCAAATAACCAACGGAAATATAAAACACGTAAACATGCAAAATCACATAAAATCAACGAGTCCTCTGAGTGCACAGCTGCGGTTCTCAGAATCGAAACACTTAGGTGCATAAAACGGAAAGATAGGTTGTCTGCGACTACTAGACATTGACTAACCAAGGCAATTCAACTATTCACAGTGGACTTGTCGTCACTTTCGACTCTAGGTGTCGTGTTTCTGCCTCAGTTCTCGGGCATTACGCACGCGTTTCCTAGGTCATACTTGTGAGTTCAGGTCGCTGGAGTCCGTCAAATGTCTTGGCGAGATGAAATAAAGTTCGGAATAATTGCCAAGGTTAGGGTTTCACCCCTAGCTTAGCAACTTCTTCCTTGTTTTAAGAAAATTCTGGGGAAAATTTGCATCAAATTGCGGGTTTCAGCCCTGATTTGGTATAATTCTCCCTGTTTGTTGGTAAAATACACATGAATAATTGATATAAATCAACAATTTTAGGCAGGAGTTTGCGGTTTTCACACCTAATCCTGTCAAAATTGCTGACTTGGTTTGGAGTTCGAGTTCGGTGATAGTAAATAATAATATGAATAAGCGCATAAATTTGGTCTCTTGGTTCTTAGCTATAGTCTAGGTCTCTAAGACAGCGACCCGTACTAGGTCGTGTCTAGCCTAATTCCCTATAGTTATGGCTCTGATACCAATCTGTCACACCCCAACCGATGGCGGAATCATCGGAGCATGGCACTGAGCGAAACAGATTGTTCAGAAGTTTCCATAACAACTATTAATACCATTCGATTTAAATAGTACGTCCCATACCGTACCTCAAACGATAAACAAGTTATTACAGATGATCATCTAAACAAATACTCTGTTCCGACGACTCAGATTTCAATTAAACAAAACATAAATTGTCTTTTTGGTTTCTAGACATCCCCCTATGTCTTGACTTCCAAATAGCTAGCAATCAGACATCCTAAGCACCTGTCACATACGTTAAAATAAAGTCAATACATATAATGTAAAGGTGAGTACACAAGTTTGGTATAGCATATAGAGTTTAGAATCGTTTTCGAATAACCAGCATGTTTACGTAATATAATGCAGCATGTTCGCTAATCGACATGAATTCTATCAATACCAGTGACTTCGAGTTGACTGCTACTGCAGTTCGAGTGCATGGTCGCCACTGCGCACACGCAAATTGAATTGTCCCTAACAACCCCCGAATGAACGGGCGCCGAGTCCAGACTATAGTACTATCATTGTTAAGGCAGGTAGACAGCATTCATTGTACACACATAACAAACGGGCATCTTATTAGTTCACGTATAGCATGCGTAGATTGGTTATCAATAAGATAGTATTGAGTTGTGTGATTGATGTGTTTTGAATAGTTGAACGTATGTAACACCCAAAAGTGCTAAAAGCAAAAAGGGTTCGAGTATACTCACAGTGATTTGGTATGGATTGAAGGGAGCGCTGAGAGTAAGTTAGCCTGAATAGTTCGATAGCAATACGATGAGTATGCGGAAAATGCAAACAAGTGATGATGGATCGATTGGTCCGTTCGATCGAACAGCTGGTTCGATCGGACGGGCTGTTCGTGCGGTTTGAAAGTCCGTTTGAACATTTCCCATTCGATCGGCCGGCAGGCTCGATCGGCTGGTCCTTTCGAGTGGATTGTTTCTTCCTTTAAGGAAAGGATGTGTTTGTGTATGATGGTTTGAACTTTTGAGGTTTTAGTTGCAGCATTTGAAAACGTCAAAGTGTTCTTACCTTTCAAGTCGGTCGATCGAACGGGCCGTTCGATCGGTTAGCCCAACCGATCGGTTAGCACTTCATCTGTTTATCAAAATGGCTATGTGTCACTCGATCGGGTAGCATGCTCGATCGGGTGACATTCCAATGTTTCGAAAAGGCTAAGTGTTGAAGTGTAATATCTCATGATTCGATGAGTAATGTTTACAATCGAATGGCGTGATCGATCGAACATCACTTCGCCAATACCATACTTTGTGAATTTGTGGGTCCATGTGTTAGCCGATCGGCTGGCCCGGTCGATCGGCTAGGTTGTCCGTTAGGTTGGGCTGTTCGATCGAAAAGCCTAGCCGTTCGATCGAAAAGCCTAGCCGTTCGGCCAGCATTTCTGACCTGGTTAGCCTATCTTCTAACACTTGGTTATTTCTGTTAACTTGATGTGATCTCGAGGTAGTTTGATAACGAGTTGAACCACAAAACCTAAGTTCTTACTTAGTTCACTGGTTCGGGCAGGAATCACCCAAGTCCGGTCAGTGAACGGTTTGGAACCACAGTTTAACGTTTAACCCGGAATCGGTGAACCTTGTAGGTAGAATCCGAACCTTGAACCATGTGTTTGTTTAGAATGATTTTGCAAATCGGTTCAAGCTCCGTTTTCACTGGTTGAGTGTAAAAGAGTTGAAAGATTGATGAAAATCCATCTTCCAATCCTTTTCCCACCGTGAAATGTTAAGATCTTTGGTAGATTTTAGGTTATTTATGTGGAAATCAGTTAGATCTAAGCTAATCATGGTGGAATGATGCCAAAACTTGATGTTCTTGAAGAACACCATGATGACATCACCCAAGAACACTTAGATCTTGGTGATTTCACGGTTGAAATCCAAGTTTTGAAAGATAGAAAGGTGTAGAATCATTGAATGAACAAAAACGTACAAGATTTAGAGTGAAAACTTACCAGATTGAAGAGAAATCTGAGAAATAGCGAAGAATAAGGGCTGGTCGGTCAGAGCTTTCCAAAAGTAGAAAGAATGACAAAGACAGCCCTATTTATAGGCTTCCAAAAGAGGAAAGGCCCAACCGTTCGAACAGGATTCTGGTCGAATGGGCTGCTCGATCGAACAGCCTGTTCGATCGGCTAGCCTGTTCGATCGGAGGTCCTGTTCGATCAGGATTGTTCCTTTTTGAGATTTTCGTGACGATTTTCGGTATTTCGATTTCGATGAACGATGATTTGAGTATGATAGAGTTCCTAATCAAATTACTTTAAGTCCTAACCACTATATCTAACATACAATCATCCTTGCACTACCATTTGGGTTCGATTTCGATTGAGTTCGATTATCCCTCGAGTTTCGATTTGATTTGATTGATTCACCACACATAACAATGTAAAATAAACATGCACAAATAACACGTAAGGCACACACACGTATAAAAGTACCGAAATTCCCACACTTGAGTTCGATGATTGATTCGATTAGCTTGATTATTGATTGATTAACTTTATCGCATTGTTACTTCCTATTATTCAAGGTCGGTCGTCGATTTGCGGTTAGTTTATCGATCGATTAGTTTGATTATACAACACTTACTCAACATAATACGAAAATAAAATAAAATAAAATAAAAATAAAACTTAAATTAACTTTAATTCCAATAACAGTCAACCTTTGACTTTGACTTTGACTTTTGGAAAACACGGGGTGTTACACAACGCCCACTAACAACATTTTCACCAACGCCATTTAAGCCTACGATAACCTAATGCATATACCAATGCAATTTTAAAGCATCCCGCTGCAATGCGCGGGTTAGCACCTACTTGTTAGACACAATATCAAACACTAATGTTAAGCCTCAAATTGACTTACCTTGAAACCATTCGTCGAACCCTATATTGTAACAACTCTCATGAAAATTAATAATTAGGATGGTAATTATCTATTAAGAAAACCCTAATTGAGACACCCGAGTGATTCTGCACAAACCCTAAAATTTCAAGAACAATCAGAATCAGGATCAGGGCCCCTAAAACTCAGGGGGGAGTAAACCCTAGTTGACGATTATCTAAAAAAAATCATTGTTTAAATTTTATTTGTTAAAACTGTTGATTCAGCAAAGCTAGTCCCGAACCTAGCCACCCTACAAATAGACTGCATCCCTTACGGACCGTAAGGGATATGGCTTACGGTCTGTAAGCGTGTCCAAAAATCAGTATAAATATCAGATGTTGGCACTTGCTTTCTGTCTTTGAAACGACGTCCAAACTCGCTGTATACGTCAAATTAGAGCAATAGCAGTACAATTAACACACACGGGTATCGAAACGCTGCCGCAATCAGGGTAATAACTCGATCGCTATTACGATTCAACGTCCGATCGATTATAACTATCCAACGATTGTCCGAGTACTGCTCAAATTGAGCTTATACTTTGTTATTCATCGTGATTTCGACTTGAGTATTTGAGTGATGTTCGAATTCGGACTATGCTCTGTTATTCGTTGTAAATCCGTTGAATTGTTAAGTATTGCACTTAGTTAATTGTTGTGAGGGTTTAATCTCGTGAATTGTCGTAACTGTTGTATTAGTTACTAACCCGTTTGTGTGTGCATTATTGTTAAAATAGGTTAATCCAGGCTAATCAGTAGGCTTATACTTTGCTCGTTAAATCTGCAATGTGAGTCATTCTCTTTTTATCAATTGTTTTACAAAACTCCAAGTTATTTTCAAAGTTATAATTACAGGGATTAAGTCTTTGTAATCACCAAGTTACAGCCGGTATGTGGGGTTTTGTATACATTACTTGATAATCGTCACCATTGGGGCAGCCATTGGGTGATATGACCATAATCACAGACACCATTGGACAGGTGGGCCAATGGGTCGAGTGGTAAAGTACCGTGGGTAGTTGGTTTGATACAGAAACGTTGTAATCGCTCTTAATACTGTAAATTATAACAACATAGTATTTTCAGTAAAATGAATGATTCACTCAGTATTTCCCCGCTGACAAAACCTTTTTCAAACATGTTTCAGGTGATCTGTTGTAATCCAAGAAAAGTGTCGCGAAGCACTACAAGCTCAGAGAAGTGGCTCAATGTGAATAAATAAAGAAACATGTTTTGAGAAATAAAGATTTCCCGGTGAAATCACTTTATTGTAAATTATGGGATTTTATCCCTAAACTTTATGTAATATATTAAACGGGCATTTTCAGTATTAAAAGATCCTGTATTAAAAGACTTCCGCTGTCGCCTAAGTTAGATACCGCAGGTTTCCCTGCCTCGCGGCTCTGGAACCGAGTCAAACCGGGGCCGAGGGCCGTGACAGGGAAAAGGTGGTATCAGAGCCATTGATCGAGCCACTGATTTAAGCCTATTACTGATTAAGTATTTAACAAAATACTTAATTTTACTGATTGCCATTTTGTGATTATGTGTTTATTAACAGATTATTTGTTAGATACAGTATGGGTAAACAAAAGCTTTCTGCTATCTACCACAAATTAGATACTGCCTCCACAGAAAAAGGAACCTCTTCTTTAAAATACCCAGCAAACCTAGAAGAAGGGATTTTTGTCCGAAAAGCACAATATGAAAATCCTCTTACCCCAGAGAAAAGAAATTCGATTATTAGGAAGAGTCGGAAACCTCAAGTCAAGAAAGTGAGTTTTAATCCGGAAATCCACGAATTAGGCAATAATCCACCTTGGGAAGATAAACTAGACAAAAAAAATGGGAAAATCTTTATATGCTAGCTACCGTAGCAGAAAATGCAAACCTCTAAATTACCAATAATCAGAGTCTAGTAGAAAATTACTACCAAGTAAATAAATAAATCCTAATGTGTCTCTTTCTTGTTGTCTTTGTACAAATTGGTATGCAATAAAACTTTAGTGTTATTTATAAAACTTTGTTCCAAAGTTTTAACTTAGCATTTTTGTGCATTTTGCATATATGCTATGCAGCATGAATGAGATATCGGAAGCATTTCAGAATCTCAACTTATATCCAGTGCCTATCGAAGTCTCCTATGACTTTACTGGTTATATTGCTGACATAGAAGAACCCCTGGAATTCCAAGCTCCACCGTTGGAAAAAGCAAAACCTAAAAAGAAAAGAAGGTATGTAGGATGGAGAAAAGTGTGCAGGAGAAAACCAACCACTAGAAAACTGTCACACCCCCAAAATCCACCCGCGGGTAACACCCGCTTCGAGGGCGTGACTGACCAGGATCCAGCCACCAATTATACTGAATAACTAAATGGATAACAAAAGTAGTACTTACTAACCATACGATTAGCAAGTGTTAAGTTTAGAGTTCAAGTCTTAAGTTCAGAGTAAAATGTAGCGGAAGCATAATTAACAGTTTTAAACGTTGTTCATAAGGTAAACATGATAAATGCCCAACACAAGGGCAGACGACCACTACACATCCCAAGCAGCTGCTCCAGTCACTGGCCACCTGCAAAGCATGCAGTAAGGGGTCAACAATAATGCTGAGTGAGTTCACTAGTTGTCCAGTTTTAATTACCAAAAACTTGTTTCACCAGTTAATTTATCCGTTTATACATGCCATGGGGAGCTACCCCAAAAGTTAGCGACTAAACTGTTTTTCCAATACCGAACACTAGGTAACCGAATGCGTTTCCGCAGGATGCCCCGATGTCAATGTTCTATCATCATTGACGGATGCCTGAGTACATTAGTTCACGACCGATCCCATACCATGGCACGGTGTGAGGCTGGTAAGACCTAAATAGCGCTATCAACTAATAACCCGTTCGCCTGGCACCGGCGACTAATCGGTATTATGTAGTAGGGACTTGAGTGATAGAGTTGCGTTTAGTGCCGTTAGTTGCATTCCGTATAAACAGTAATTAACTAAAAAAGGTTTCCCAATACCAGGGAAGATACAGTAAGTTTGTTCCCAATAAATAGGGAAGGAATGTAGACGGTATCCCCTTTTCAAGGGGATAGGGTTGTTTTAGTCTCGTGTCCCAAACCACCGGGACGCATGCTTTTAAGTTGTGAACTCACCTTGGGTTGCTCGGTATGATACGTTACTTGGTTAAGTAGGTTGGTCACCACGTCCTAGCATGGTTACCAAGTATGGGTCAAGTTGGGTACAAGTAAACACGTATAAGACACACTTATCGTAAATGCAAATAACTACAGTAGCAGGTATACATGCAGCCCAGTCAACAGCAAGTCCAACATACAAACAGTGGGGTTATTGGGCCCAAAACAGTAACAGTTACACAAGCAGTCCAGTTAACAGACAATCCAACAAGTACATTGGCCCAATAACAGCCCAGTCGAGACAAAGATGACTCGCAACCAAGGTTGCGACTCGCAACCGAGGTCTCGGTTCGTCATGCTTTGGTTGCGACTCGCAATCAGAGATTCCGACTCGCAACCGGCGGTTTCGACAAAGCGGCTGTGGTTACGACTCGCAATCGGATCGATACGCGTTGATTACGACTCGCAACCGGGAGGTCTCGACAAATCCTGTTGTGGTTTCGAGTCGCAACCAAGGGTTCCGACTCGCAACCGTGGTTACGTGTGCATGAAGACCTTCTAGAACCTGTCATTTGTACGAACCAATGGAAATGCTTTTTCATGAAACCAATATGTACCATTTCCACTAAAACATGTTTGTTTGTCTGATCATTAGCCAAAACAGATCAAATATACACCTTTCAAAAATATTTCAAAGGCATTCAAATTGTTCTTCATGTTCCTCAAACAATATTCAAACAATAATCATAACCAATCCTCCTAATAAGCTAAAAATCATTCAAACAAAGACATACTACTAAAAACCCAAAACCGTGCACTTAAAACCTCATAATCAAGCCCTTAATCTGATCATTCAAGCAATTAGCACATATCCGAAACATACATTTTATTCGGCCAAAATCATTCAAACAAGCATCTAGCATAATATCAAAACCATTTAACACCAAACCGGATTATTTTTCATTAAGACACATAATCATTTCGAGAAATCACCTTTATCATCAAACAAGTCTTTTATAGCAATAACATCAACGATCAAGCATTAATAAGCATACAACCATAACAACATCAACAACCATGAGCATACAAATACTAACCGGTAGAGACTTAAGGTGTGTGGGTCCGATGAATGAGCTTCCGGTTGGTGGTTCCGAGCTAGAGCCGAGTATGTTCTTGATTTGGTTGAACCCGAGAAGAAGAAGAAGAGGGATTGTAGTGTTGTGCTAGGGTTTTAGGGTTTAGTGAAGGAGATGAGAGGAGAGTGTGAGAAGGGAGTGTGTAAAATGGATAAGGGAGGTGGGGTTGGGTTTATATAATGTTCCGAATGGGCTTAGGGGGGTTCCGGGTTGGGTTTTTGGCTACAAGGCCTTAGCCGGCCCATTGCTACTGTTCACTCGAGACCATTCCGGGTCTCGAGTCGGGTCGAGGTTTCGGTTTACATATATAACACTTATATATATATATATATACACATAAGTAAATCGGCATATAACACATAATAGCAAATAGTTTTTCATACATCTTTACTGTTAGTCGATTACGTACACGTTTGTTACATCGAAAGGTTATCCGGAAAGATCCGAGGTGTCACATTATCCCCAAGTTTTAGGAACTTTCGTCCCGAAAGTTAAGGCAGCCACTGTCAAGCTAGTGTAAGTGAAAGCGTTTCAACGGGGTGTCACATCATCCCCCCGTTAGTTTGGAATTTCGTCCCGAAATTCGTTCGTAGCTTCAGTGCTGGGATTTTCGTTAGGGAACAGCTGGGGATACTTGTGCTTCATCTGGTCTTCCCGCTCCCAGGTATACTCTGGGCCACGTCGCGAGTTCCAACGAACTCGTACAAGAGGTATCTGGCTACGTTTGAGGGTTTTGATCACTCGATCCGTGATCTCGATCGGTTCCTCAGTAAAGTGTAGCTGTTCGTCAATCGTTAGTTCCTTAAAAGGAATCACAAGTGTTTCATCCGACAAACACTTCTTCAGGTTAGATACGTGGAAAACGTTGTGTACCGCACTCAGTTCTTCAGGCAGGTTCAATCTATAAGCAACCTTACCGATCTTCTCGGTAATTTCGAATGGTCCGATATATCGCGGATTAAGCTTGCCCCGTTTACCAAAGCGAACCACACCCTTCCAGGGTGAGACTTTGAGTAGAACCCGGTCACCGACCTGGAATTCCAATGGTTTCCTACGCTTATCAGCGTAGCTCTTCTGACGGTCACGAGCTGCCGCCATGCGTTGTCTGATCTGGGCAATCTTTTCCGTTGTATCTACCACCATCTCTGGGCCTGTGATTTGACTATCACCGATTTCCGCCCAGCAGAGAGGTGACCGGCATTTACGTCCGTACAATGCCTCAAAAGGTGCTGCCTGAATACTGGTGTGGTAACTGTTGTTGTAAGAGAACTCTACTAACGGTAGATGCTTCTCCCAGTTCTTGCCAAAGTCGATCACACACGCTCTAAGCATGTCTTCCAGGGTTTGGATGGTGCGTTCAGACTGCCCATCCGTTTGCGGGTGATAAGCGGTGCTCATGTCCAAACGTGAGCCAAAGCATTTGTGCATAGCTTGCCACAATTCCGAAGTAAATCGAGCATCTCGGTCGGAAATAATTGAGGTTGGCACTCCATGCCTCGAAACTACTTCCTTTAAGTAAATCTCCGCCAAGGTAGAAAACTTGTCTGTTTCCTTAATAGCCAGAAAGTGCGCGGACTTGGTCAATCGATCTACGATTACCCAAATAGCATCATTTCCGCGTTGAGATCTAGGTAACCCTGTAACAAAATCCATGGAAATTTGCTCCCATTTCCATTTCGGGATTTCTGGTTGTTGGAGTAGGCCTGCTGGCTTCTGGTATTCTGTCTTGACTCTCGCGCAAGTCAAGCATTTGCTGACGTATGTTGCTATGTGGGCCTTCATACCAGGCCACCAATATGTAGTCTTCAAATCGTAGTACATCTTGTCCGAACCAGGATGTACTGAGTAGCGGGACTTGTGGGCTTCGTCCATCACGAGTTCACGTAAACCTCCAAAGAGAGGAATCCAGATACGCCCTGTTACATAGTAAGCACCATCTTCTTTCTGTTCTAGTTGCTGTCTCGATCCTCGCAGAGACTCATCCCTGATGTTTTCCGGCTTCAATGCTTCAACTTGAGCATTTCGAATCTGGGTAGGGAGGTTAGACTGGATGGTAAGTTGCAGTGCTCGCACGCGCTTTGGTATGGTGTCCTTTCGGCTGAGGGCATCTGCCACGACATTGGCTTTGCCCGGATGGTATTTGATGGCGCATTCGTAGTCGTTCAAAAGTTCGACCCATCGACGTTGCCTCATGTTCAATTCCTTTTGCCTAAAGATATACTCGAGACTCCTGTGATCGGTGTAAATGGTGCACTTGGTACCGTACAGGTAATGTCTCCATATCTTAAGAGCAAAGATCACTGCTCCCAGTTCCAAGTCATGCGTCGTGTAGTTCTTTTCGTGCGTCTTAAGTTGTCGTGAGGCGTAGGCAATAACTTTCTCGCGTTGCATTAGCACGCAACCGAGCCCATGAATAGACGCATCGCAGTAAACCACAAAGTCGTCAGTGCCTTCCGGTAACGAGAGAATAGGAGCGCTACAGAGGTTATCCTTAAGCCTCTGAAAAGCAGATTCCTGTGCTGCATTCCACTTGTAGGCGACGCCTTTCTGAGTAAGAGTCGTGAGAGGTTGTGCAATCTTGGAGAATCCCTGAATAAATCTGCGGTAGTAGCCTGCCAAACCCAAAAATTGGCGAACTTCCGTGGGAGTCTTAGGCGTAGGCCAGTTCTTTATCGATTCGATCTTGGCGGGGTCGACGTGAATTCCATTCTTATTAACTACATGGCCGAGGAAATGGACTTCTCGAAGCCAGAAGTCACATTTAGAGAATTTGGCGTACAGTTGCTCGTTGCGAAGGAGTTCGAGGATAAGGCGTAGGTGCTGTTCATGCTCTTCTTGACTCTTCGAATAAATCAGGATGTCGTCGATAAACACGATCACGAATTTGTCGAGGTAAGGCTTACATACGCGGTTCATAAGATCCATGAACACTGCAGGCGCGTTGGTCATTCCAAAAGGCATGACGAGGAACTCGTAATGACCATAACGAGTCCTGAATGCAGTCTTGGAAATATCTTCATTACGAACTCTCAGCTGATGATAGCCTGATCGCAGGTCAATCTTTGAATAGTAGCTCGATCCTTGCAACTGATCGAATAGGTCGTCGATACGCGGGAGAGGGTAACGGTTCTTGGTGGTAACTTTGTTCAACTCACGGTAGTCGATGCACATTCGGAATGTGCCATCCTTCTTCTTGACAAAGAGTACTGGGGCTCCCCAGGGTGATGAACTAGGACGGATAAATCCTTTATCCAATAGTTCCTGTAATTGCGTAGAGAGTTCCTTCAGTTCTGCAGGGGCTAAACGGTACGGTGCACGAGCTATGGGTGCTGCTCCGGGAGCTAGCTCGATTTGGAATTCGACCTGACGGTGAGGAGGGAGTCCAGGTAGTTCCTCAGGAAATACCTCGGGATAATCGCGTACTACAGGAAAATCTTCAATCCTCTTTTCCTTTCCGTGGGTGTTGGTGACGAGTGCTAGGATAGCGGTGTGCCCTTTCTGCAAACACTTCTGGGCTTTTAAAAGCGAGATGATGCCTGTGACTTCTCCACCTTTGTTGCCTTTGACGATGAGGGGTTGACCAGAACGGCGAGGTATACGAACTGCTTTCTCTTGACAGAGGATTTCAGCGCGATGTTTGGATAACCAATCCATACCAATGACGACGTCGAAGCTTCCAAGTTTAACAGGGAAAAGATCGATACTAAATGTGTGGCCAGACAATTCTAGGGTGCAGTCGTGGATCACATGCGTGGCCTCGATGTTCTTACCATTAGCTATCTCGACGGTATGCTTAGAACTTAACAATGCAGGCGAGTGCTTAAGTTTCTTACTAATGCGAAGGGATACATAACTGGCATCGGCACCGGAATCAAATAACACAGAAACATAACGATCATCAAGTAGGAACTTACCCGCCACGACGTTGGGGTCGTTCCTTGCTTCTCCAGCACCAATCACGAAAGCTCTTCCCCTTGCATTCCCAGCATTGTTGTTCTGCTCATTGTTCCCAGCTCCCTGATTGTTGTTGCGATTCTGATTCAGTTCAGGGCAATCCTTTCGCATGTGCCCTGTTGCCCCGCATTTAAAACATGCTCTGTTGTTTCCCTGCTGCTGCTGCTGTTGGGGTTGTTGCTGATTCTGCCTTGCTGGGAACTGACTTCTGCAATCCTTTGCTTCGTGCCCCATCTTATGGCATCGCTGACACTGACCCTTGTTGCATGCCCCATTGTGGTGCCTGTTACACTTGTTGCACTTAGGGTAGTTTCCCCGGTAGCCACCCTGTTGCTGAGTGCCTTTGTTGTTGTCAGTTTTCCTTTGCTGAGCTGGGGCTTGAGTAGGGTTAGCATCCTTGCCCTGATTTCCATCCCACTTTCGTTTGCCATCACTAGAACTTCCTTCCGTAGCACTGATCCTTTTGGGCAACCTGCCCTCTTCCACAGCCTGATCAGTGAGTTTGTGAGCAAGTCGAACGATCGGTTGAATGGTAGTGTGGTTGGCTGAAGTTACATGGCTTCGGATTTCTGGAGCCAGTCCCTTGATGTACAGTTCGATCCTTCGGTACATGGGTCGAGACATGTTTGGACAAAGAGCAGCATAGTCGTTGGACAGCTTGGTGTAGGTCTCAATCTCTGACCCAACCATCTTGAGTTCATAGTACTCATTTTCCAGCTTGTGGATGTCATCCCGGTGACAGTACTCTTCCTTGATCATATCCTTGAAATCTTCCCACGCAGTAGCGTTAGCAGTCTCCAAACCAAGCATTTGAATTTGTGCCTTCCACCACGAAAGTGCGCTTCCCTCTAGAGTACCAGTAGCAAACTTCACCCAATTAGCAGGGGGACACTCGCAAACAGCGAAAACAGCTTCGACCTTCTCGATCCAGTGTAGGAGTCCTATGGCACCCTCAGTGCCACTGAATGGAAGAGGCTTGCAATCCATGAAGGCCTTGAAGGTACAAACACGTGGTTGCGCAGGTGCAGGCTGACCTGTTGTGAGGAGTGAAGCGAAATAGGTTTAGAGGCGAAAAGACGATGTGGCGGTAGGATCTAAACATCCTAAAACATCGAGTTTACCTATAGGGTGAGCTGCGAAAGCTGCAGCCACAGTGTTGAGCAGGCTAGTGAACTGAGCCTGAGTCATGTTGATGTTTCCTCGTCCGCGTCCACTCATTGTCTTCATAACCAGAAAACATAGTATGAGTGCGTGATAGCGAGAATAAGATAGAAGAGAGAAGATGTATCTATCTAATCAGGCAAACTAGTGCGTATAGCAAAGCAGAAACATAAAACAATTAAGCAAGTAACTATGGGTCTGAGCTATGAGGTCAGATAAGTCGAGCCTTGTACTTGGAGTGTAGTGTCGTCACGAGTCACGGGTTATAGTCTGGTTTTTCTCAAAAAGATTTTCCCTTTTTAAAACCAAGTTCACTATAACCAATGGCTCTGATACCAATCTGTCACACCCCCAAAATCCACCCGCGGGTAACACCCGCTTCGAGGGCGTGACTGACCAGGATCCAGCCACCAATTATACTGAATAACTAAATGGATAACAAAAGTAGTACTTACTAACCATACGATTAGCAAGTGTTAAGTTTAGAGTTCAAGTCTTAAGTTCAGAGTAAAATGTAGCGGAAGCATAATTAACAGTTTTAAACGTTGTTCATAAGGTAAACATGATAAATGCCCAACACACGGGCAGACGACCACTACACATCCCAAGCAGCTGCTCCAGTCACTGGCCACCTGCAAAGCATGCAGTAAGGGGTCAACAATAATGCTGAGTGAGTTCACTAGTTGTCCAGTTTTAATTACCAAAAACTTGTTTCACCAGTTAATTTATCCGTTTATACATGCCATGGGGAGCTACCCCAAAAGTTAGCGACTAAACTGTTTTTCCAATACCGAACACTAGGTAACCAAATGCGTTTCCGCAGGATGCCCCGATGTCAATGTTCTATCATCATTGACGGATGCCTGAGTACATTAGTTCACGACCGATCCCATACCATGGCACGGTGTGAGGCTGGTAAGACCTAAATAGCGCTATCAACTAATAACCCGTTCGCCTGGCACCGGCGACTAATCGGTATTATGTAGTAGGGACTTGAGTGATAGAGTTGCGTTTAGTGCCGTTAGTTGCATTCCGTATAAACAGTAATTAACTAAAAAAGGTTTCCCAATACCAGGGAAGATACAGTAAGTTTGTTCCCAATAAATAGGGAAGGAATGTAGACGGTATCCCCTTTTCAAGGGGATAGGGTTGTTTTAGTCTCGTGTCCCAAACCACCGGGACGCATGCTTTTAAGTTGTGAACTCACCTTGGGTTGCTCGGTATGATACGTTACTTGGTTAAG